>NC_089978.1:141507114-141812976 GCF_036417845.1 Apteryx mantelli
CTGTCATGGTTAAGACTAAATTTCAGTTTAGGTTCTCCTTTGTGAAATTTAAGTTCCGCTTACAGTTTGGTGTGGTATTCCTCTTGCTTCCTTCTCTAAACTTAGCTGACTGGATGCCTTTTCCACAGTAACGGTGCAATTCCTGTTTAGTTTGTAGGAATTGCAAGAGACTGATATCTTTTTATTAGATTAAAGATACTAGATTCTTAGTGATTTCTTCCTCCTTTCTGCTATTCTTCCCCTCCTTCCCACTGGCATATGCATGCTTTTTGGAGTTTGTTTTTTATTTTTCCCTAAGAAAAGACTTTTCCTCATTATTCTTCATGGTCACTTATGGTTTCTTATATACAGAGCTTTTCAGCAGATCTCAAACAGTTTGCAATGCCAATGCCATTTTACTAACTAAAGGAGAAAAGAAAATTGGGCTGGTGGTGTGGTAATAGAGAGCTCTCCACTCCTATACCAGCTGTCTTTCCTTCATTTGAGGAGCATAAGTCTCTGAATTCCTTCCTGATAGGTTTCTATTTTGAAAATATACTCCATCTAGAAACACATGGTGTGTCTGCAAGCATAAAATTGGTTAGTATGAAACATTAAGCACAGAGAACTTGTCATCAAAATTCCTGTTTCTTCATTTCTGTTTAGGTCACTAGTGTGCAATGGAATGATTAAGAAGTAGTACTCTGGAAGCAGAGAAGGTATGAGGGATAGCATCTTTCTTCTGCAAAAATCAGTGCTGTCTTGAGGCCTGATTACTCAAAAAACAGTTGTAATGAAAATATACTGAAGTCCTAGACTTTAGCTTGGTTGTATCAAATACTTGGTAGACTCCAAAGTGGTAAATAACCCAGTTATTTTCTTTATGGGGTACTAATCTTGTTTGCTTTGGCACCTAAAACTGAAATCGCAGCTTATTTTTACTTAATACACATTTTCTATTGCAGTATCCTTTCTATGCAGTGGGACAGTTATTTATTACAGAATCTAGCAAGCCAGTCACAGACCAAGGGTTCTGCTGTGCTTAGTGGTCCCAGAGGTGGAGAGCAGTGGTGTTCACGTAGGCAATGCTGGTCAATACAATAAGCTTCCATCTCAGTACTGATACCAAGGTCCTCATAAGCATCGTGGCAAAGTAGTTTGTTTTTGAGGCAATATTGTGAAGGCGTGTGAGATAAGCTTTATGAGATAACATGAGAGGTTGCGTAAGTAGAAAATACAGATGTGTTCACTTTAATGCATCAAATAGGTAATGGGAGGCTGGCAGCATTAGCTAACTGAAGGTGGGAATCAAACTCTGAAAACTGAGTAAGAGATGACAAGAATAAGAGAGAGGTCTTGGAAGTCTAGTTTTAAGTTGGACTTGATAGAAAGGAGGGAGGAGAGGAAGATGTGCAGGGAGAAGAGAGCCTGGTTAAAGGAACAAGGCTTGGAAAATTACATTTGCTGCACTGTTCTGAGTAGAACAGAATTGTCTAGGCCAAGGGAAATGTTGCTGTACTACTAGCGAAGGGAGAACATGTGTCTAGTCTCGGTAAGCGTTTTTCATCCATCTATGTTGTTCAAACTATCTTAATACTAAGCAGAAAAATGGGCAGGATGCAGCTCTAGCTTTGATATAGAGGTCTAGGGGAAAATCCATCATGAAGATCAGGTAAGTTGGTGATATTTCTCCCAGTGAATGAGAAGGGAGAATGCAACGAGGAGAGTCTCTCAGCTGTAGCAGATTTTTGAGTTCCATCAGGAGGTATTAGAAATGATTTAAACATGAAGTGACCTGATTCTTAGGTGGACCCATTAGCTAGTGACACATTTTTCTAGACTGGCAAGTTTTTAATCATGTTTTGGGTTTTTTGTTTTTTTTTTCCTGTCACCATTTTTATTGCAATGCAGTGGTAGTTAAAATCCAGAAGAAAGTGTAGTAACATGGTAAGTTGTCTGTCTTTTCAGTCACTTCTGTTAACAGCAAGTATTTATTTTTAATGATAACTGCCAACAATTGGCATGCGGAAGCTGGCATATTGAAAGGAAGTCTTAAAAGAGCCTTTCAGCTGTAACTTCTGGTGTTAATTACTGTCTTTCCACTATTTCCCTTCAGCCTGTATTTCAAGCAGTGACTGCTTCCTTAACGTGATTAGATTTGGTATGGAGGTTGTAACAGATCTAAATTTTGAGACAGCTATCAGATCAGGTGAGGTGTCAACCTGATGAGGTTACTCATGGTGGCTACTGACAGTCCCCAAAAGATAATTAATATAAACTGGTTTCTGCTTTATCAGACCACATCCCTTTGACTCCTGTTGTTAGTGTGTTCTCATTGAACTTACTGAAATAGTACACATTTGTGTATTAAACTGAGATTTACTCTGAGTGTTTTTTAGAAAAGTCAGAGCTACAAGTTGACAAGTTTTGCGATTGAATTTTCAGAGACATCACTGTATTTTTAAAAGCCCATCAGTTACTAATATGTAATGGTGGGTTTTAACTGAGCTTTTTTTATAGGATCCCACAAATTCATTCATCTCTTGGTGTAGCCATCAGCCTCAAAAGGTTTAGCTACATGTATAATTTTATAATAGATTCAAAAATTTAAAACTAAACACCGTTGATTATGATAATACAAATAAGGTAACATAATTACCAGCTCCTGCCTTCCAGGAGCCTTAATCACTTATTCTGTATGACTTAGTTGAAACCTGCAAAGCATAAAATGTGGCCCAGAGTTAATCTTCTCCTTTATAATTATTCAACTTTAAAGTTTTCTTAATTGTTGGGAGACAATCAGAAGATGCCTATCTAAGTAAATGTGATGGAAGTGTTACCCCCAGGCTCCTTGCACATTGGCTGCTCCATTTGTAAAGTTGTGAATGCTTCTACCATAGTGCATACTGCACACCATTCCTGCTTGGGTCACCAATAGTTTAGACATGGTTTTTGCAAGTTTGTGTCTGAAGCTATTGGTTAGTGTAATTGCTGGGTTCAGACATGGAACTTGTTCTTTAGAGGAACTTTTTCGTGGGCGCACCTGAATGCATTTAAATTTCTGAAAAGACCAAGGGTTGGTTAGAGTACATCAGAAATTGCCTTTAGCCTTGGTGAATAGGTAAGCAATCAGTGGCAGGTTCTGGGAGGTTTGACCATGTCAGCAAAATAAGTCATCCATAGTTGGAGATTTTTAGTTAGTCTAGTCCTTTGTGTTCATTTACCTTGAAAAGAAATGTTTTACATTAGTAAACTATTTACTTGAAGTCAGTTGTTCACTGACTTCAAGAATTTTGACTGAAAGAATTTTGGATATGACTGTGGTTTTGTCAAAAGATAACTTTGCTAGAAGATGTTTACCTAGACTGTTCAGTAGCCTGTCTGTGAGCTGCTCCTTTAAGTCTTGGGAATTATACAAAGTAGTAGGTACAAAATGCAGTGAAGGAGTGTGCCATGTATTGCATGCCTCTATCTTTTTTTGAAGGTGACAGCATGATCATTTTCTCGGATGTTCCTCTTGGAGCTTACGAGCTTTGTCTGTTCGCTCTTCCCAGAAGAAATACCTCAGATGTCTTTAAGTAGCTAATGCGGAACAGGGTTGTGCTTTTTTGTGGTTATAAGCTCTGGTTCTGGTAGTAAAGGTATTGCCTATGTGTAGGTAGAAACAGAAGCTGTTGTCCCTGAGTAGATTCATACCACTTACATTGCTATCTGGAGTTGTGCTGTTTCTGTTGGGAGTCCTTTTTACATGTAAGAGTGGCTAAAGTACAGCAAGAGAAATTACGGTGCCTGCTGTTTTCCTAGTTCCCCTCTACCCAAAGCAGAGAAACCGTGGCTCTGAAGTTGTCGCTAAACTGATTCCTTAAGAATACTTTCATTAATTGCATTGTCTGTATAGAATAGTTTAACAAGTTTAGCAAAGCCTGGAGAGTACTTCCTACTGTTAGGTTTAAAATTTTCTGTTAATTAAAATGTTCTTCAGATTTGGCATAGTCTGCTGCAAACTTCTGAAGTACATATAGCAATGATCTGGCAAGCAACTCAGCACTAGTAAGAGAATATTTGGATGAAGGACTCATAGCCAAGCTCTTACCTTTGCATAAGACTTTCTTTAATGGGAATGCAAAGCAGATGGGATCTTGGTTAAATAATTACTCGCTGATTGAATGAGTACTGCCCCAAGGAACAGAAGATGGTTATGTAACTAACATCTGTATTGTACTGCACAAGAACAAGGAAGCTGGACTGAAATTGCATGAGCAGTCTTCACTCTGGTGCTTTCTAATTTCAGTGTATATGACTCTATAGACGTTTGTTGGAAGGCGTTCTTAAAACATACCTTGATTTTTTGACCTTAAACACACGAAAAACTACTGCAGTCTGGCAGGAGGGACGAGGGTGCTCTTTCAGCTGTGCCACAGGGGTTTGTGGATCTGGAGGCTCACACAACAAAAGTCTGCTATTTGTACCAGTGGAGCAATAATTCTCTGTTTTCCCTTTTCAAGCAGTACTGTTTAAAGCCAGAGGTACATAAACCTCTGGCACAGTTGTAGGTTTTGTGGATTAAAATCTAGTGGTCACATTCAAGGTTTTGGGCACTGGTGTATTTCTCCTTCTCTCTTTCAGTTACTCTAGCATATTTATGATTGCTCTTATGCAGAACCTTTCCAACCACTGCTGTCCGCAACAACTTCATTATGCTGGTGGTAAGCTTATTCTCAACTCCTTATGCTGTCCGTGTGTCTGAGCAGGAGTAATAATGCAAGCTTAAGAGATCATCTGCTTTGTCTGGTGTTTGGTGCTGTGGTTGCACACTACAGCAATTGCAGAAAAAATCACTCTGAAAGTGATGGTGAGGAGGCAGCGGTGCAGCTTGAGAAGTTGAGCCTCGTCATCTACCCTGCACTGTGGAGTGCTGTGGAGAGAGAATTTAGCCCAGGTTTGGAAAGCTCTGTAGTCATGCTACAGGGTGAGCCTGCACAAATAAACCTTCCTTATTATCAAAGGCTAGTTTGAGCACAAAGTTGTTGGTTTGGTTCAGAGCTAGCTTACGAGTCTTGGATTTGGGCATCTCTCCACTGCGCAACACACAACCTGTCCCTGCACTGAAGGATGCTCAATGCACGTGAAATCTTGGGAGAATTTAGCTGTCAAACACTTTATTTAAAAAACAAAAACAAAACAAAACCCTGAAGTTGCTTGCTTTTTGACTAAAATTTATGCATGTGGCCATAGGCATAGCAAAAGGCATACCTTTAGATTTGGCAGGGAGACCACCTGGCATGAAAGCCAGTTCTTAAGAAGTTCTTGTGTGGTTATGGATTATTTAAGTGTGGGCCTAGGCACTTGCTGCTCTAGCTTGAGCCTCCTGTTGTGGCTGCAGGGGAAAAAGCCTGAAGGCGGGATGCGAGGAGTGTTTCTCCTTCATTGCTTTGCTGGGGAAAGCAAGTAATGACCTCTGGTTCTGTGGCTGTTTAATGCTTTTCCTGCATGCTTTGACCCATGCTATAATCCTATCACAGAAGGGCAATTTCAGTCAGGGATGAATTCTTTCTGGAAAAGATTTCTCACCTAAGTCTGCGTAACTGAAATGCTTCTGGCATTTATTGGTAGGAGCAGACTTCTCTCGGTTGTCATTTTGCCATTACTCCTCTTAGTCTGTGGTTCAAATCACCAGTCAATTTTTTTCATATTAGCCAAAATTCCCAGTGGAGAAGCCAAGTTGTATATACCACTATAGGTGGAAAACTATTTAGCAAACATTTAATCACAATTCAAATAGAAATTAAAAAAAAAACAAAACCACAAAACAAGTAACAAACATTAAGTATATCTATCACTGTCATAACTATATAAAGGCAAATGTCTCTAATCTCACTTGCCATCTTTGTCACAGATATTTTAAAATCAAATCATGAGACTGAAGGAAAAAAATGTTTTTTAGCTTAGAACTACTAAGTTGTTACCTTTTCTTAGCTTTGTGGTTCTATAATTTCAAAAGTAATGCAATACATTTTAGTTGTATCTGGAAATAATCAGTGTTTCAGTAATTCTGAAAATATTATTAGGAAAACTTTCATTTTTGTATGAGTTTTATTTTTTAATAGAAAATGCAAACTATTTTTTTCAGACAGTGGTCCTAAGAAAGGATTGCAAGAGGATGGGTGTATGATTTTTGGAGGAGAGGAGGGTTTGTGTTTGTTTTTTTTTTCTGATTAATCTGGGGAAGATAGGCAAAGTTTTAGGAACACAAACCCTATCTGAAGCTTGAAACAAAAGCAGTGAATAAAAAAGTTAAGTCTAGATCATATTTGAGTTAATAAAAATGGACAATTTAATAATTCAGAGAAAAGTTGGTTTGGCAAGGGAAGCGCGAGAAGATAGTTAGACCCTGTACAGTAGAGAGGCAGGTAACAATTATCAAATAGCAAAAGATAAGTAGGAGCCAAGGTGTGGGGGAAAATGTATCATAAATCTAGTAACTCTGTGAATAATCCATGACTCTTTCTTGGTTTTAATTCCAAGGGTGGGTGGTTTTTTTTTGGGGGGGGGGGGAAGGGGAGTGGGTTTGAATGACAGTGTTCGTTCATTGAAGATATCTTGAAGGTTTCTTTTTGTCTTTTATCACACGTTTTTAGTGGTATGGCTTCAGCAAGATAGTTTCCATGAGGAATTTAATGCACTGGGTCATTCATGACATGCTTTGGGTTGTGCATTAGACACACACACACACACACCCTGCCTTGTGGAAAGAGGGACAGACTGTGGGGATGTTTTGGAAGTTTTGGCATTTGTTTCTGTCACAATTTGGTTCTATTTGGTGTTTATGTGTTTGAAGAAGGGCTTGTGTGTTGTGGAGTTTGTTTCCATCCCTTCTCTTACCCCTCCATATTAACTGGTCTCATAAAAGATGATACCTCTCTTGGCAAGCTTTACCTTTCCTGTATCCCTGGACAGTCTCAGGTAAAACAGTAATAGTGGGGTATTAGTACTGTAGTAATAGATGGATGCAGCTCTTGTGAATGTGAAGTCTGTACCTCTTCTTTTGTAGGATAATTAGAATTTAATGTAGTGCTGGAAATTACCATGATAAAGTGTGCTTTTTCCTGATAGGAGGCGGCTTTTCTAACCATGCTAAGAAAGTTTGTGCTATAGCATTGTTTCATAAAAGAATGTATACTATAGGTTTGAACATACTGACAAAATGGTGATTAAAAAAAATTTTTTTTTTTTTTTAACTATCTGCACTAGTCAGGAAATGCAGCCACATGAACAAGAGTCATGGTGTAGGCCCAAGAGAAAAACTTAAGCAACTTATAAGTGGTTGCATTTCTTTTGCTTCTACTTCATCTGAGTGTTTTGTGGGGGAGAGTTTCTATTACGGTTGCTGCAGTGGGAAACTAACAGATTAACTGCAGTTAAGACACACATATTGTTAGTTATAGATATTTAACGATGGGTACAGAGTTAAACTGTGAGAATTAGGCTTGTTAGTAACTGGCTTGCAGATGGTCATTTTCACAAACAGTCATCTGATTTATTTAATTGTTTTTACTTACAGTTGTATTTAAGATGGCTTTCCCCTTCTCCCACCTGAGGATTTTTTTTGTGGCCTGAAGTTAGAGAGCAGCCACATAAAAGGTTGATTTGGTCCATCCAAGAGGATGGGGGCGGGGTGGGAACAATGGAGGAGAGGTAGATGGCATCTCAGAGTGGGTCTCCAGTTGCCACAGATCTGCCCACCTGCTAAGTGTGCCCACTTGGCTGTGCCACCTGCCGAGGCATCCTACTGTCTTCTGAGGGAGTGGGGTGGAAGGGACTAAGAACTGCTTTTAAAACCTCCTCTTTGTCTTTTTCAGTTTAATTTTGCCACTCAGGCAAAACTAGCAACGATGCTGGTTCAAACAGCTGCTTGACTTGAGTCTAGTTAAAGATGCTTGCAAAAGCTTACTGCTGGATCCAAGGCTCATTTGAAGTTTTGTAGCTGGCCAAAATTATTGTCTCAATATCTTTGTGCCCTATAAGCTGTCGTCTTTGCTAATGTGCTTAAAAAACCCGTTGCAAGTTCTGTGTCAGAAATAATGAAGTCTGTAAAGAAATCTTTCCTTAACATCCAAAGTTACATAGTCAGATTAGCTTCTGTATGTGAGTGTGCTTGTTTTTTGGGATGAGGTTGCATAAGAAGCATTTTCATATAAAGTTCCAGTTCAGTGAGATGCTTTGCACCCTCAAAAGTTAACTGAGGTTGGGTAGAATACAAGGACATTTAGGATTTCTTTAGATCAGGTTATTGGGGAAAGATGGGGTGAAATAGTTCAAAGCACACATTTCCTAGACCTTGTAACAAGCAGTTGCTTTGGATGTTGTCTGAAGAAGCTGAGGCCTAAAAAGATAACCTGAATAACAACACATGTTCTTAAACTTTCAGTCAGTAAAGTAATTAAAAAAAAAAAAAAAAAAAAAGGAGTATTTGACAGGAAGCCAGTGCAAATCCCTTGAAACTGGAGTGGCATGCCTGAGTCAGTACAGTATGAGGTAAGAATCTGGCAGAAGACTTGTGCACAAAGGAAGGCTCAAAGAGTCTCTCAGGAAGCCTGTGCACTGCTAAATGTGGCATGTTTGAACACGAGACTGACATCATAGTGAGTTCATAGGAGTGAAAGAACAAAGCATCAGCCACAAAGTAGACTGACCTAATTTCTAAGTCACTTCTAAAAACTTAATAGCACAGTATGTTGCTTGTGCAAGCTGTTTATTTCCATCCCAGCCTTACTACTTAATTTAAACTGCGAGTTAACCCTCTAAAATGTCTTGGGAGCTGTTCAGGAAGGTGTGCGTTTTGGGGGGGGAGAAGCAAGGGAGGGCTACAGACTTCCTTCCTTGGCTCTTTTCCTCTCTGGCCTCCATCTTCAAATAAAGGAAGCGATTAAAGACCACCCATCATATACCTTTATCCTTCAGAATCAGTTTCCTGGAGGTAAAAACTCAGGATTGCATACCAGAACCTAATTCATTTGTATGTGCTTCTCACATATATGGCTCTTAATATAACTGGAAGTCTCTCTGGAAGTATCAGAACACTTGCCAGCAGTTTCAATAGGAATTTATTTATAATAAATTTATAATAAAGCTAATTGGGAATTACTTACAGAAGTATCTATGATTGTTGACAACCAGTGTTTCTTCCATTGCTGAATACCTAAGAAATAGAGGGATCTTGGAGTTTGGAGCTGATGTATTTCTTCCCAAGTATTTATTACTTGATTCTACTTCCACTAAGTTTTTGTTTTGATACGTTTCTTCAGTTATTGCAGAAGTATATTGAACTTTCCTAACTTGGGATTACTTTGTCAGAAATCAGTGCTTTTCCAATCATTATTTAAAGGACTATGTAAAAGAGCATTTAATCAAATGGAGAAGTATGAAATCTTGTTTATGGATGTATATGGAACTGCACACTTCAAATAGTATAATACAAATGAACTTAGGCAAATAGTTTTTGTTACTCTCTCCTTTTCAAAATCCTATAGAAGCCCAACAAGGTTGCTGCAAAACTTTTCTTGATGACCCTGGCCTGTGACTAGGGCTCATCAAATAATAACAGTAGAATCTACTCCCCCTTTTTGGTATTGAAAGTTCTTGCGATTGAAGTGTTTTAACATCCTGATCCCTTTAAACTCTTTCAAACTGAATGTAATGGTGGTCATGTTTTGTCAGTTGTTTTTAAGGGGGATTAGTATATTTTGTGCTTATGTCACTCTTCCTCTACTTAAATGGTAATGTTTATAATGATGTAAGAGGCACAGCTGGGAAACATAAGTTACCCTCTGCTCTTTCCTTCTGTTGTAAAGATATATATGGCTTCTCTTTTCAGTCATGTAGTTACCATGCTAGAAATGTGGCTTTGGCACTGCTGCTGATCTTGTATAACATGGTTCAAATTCAAAGAAATAGTTAGCATCCTTTGGGAAAGACATACCAGAACACAGTATGTGGAGTATAGCTCAGTGAGCTACCATGACTTGAGTTGTTATTGCTGAACTGAATCCGTGTTTGTACTGTCTTGTCAATTAAATGAAAATTTGAAAGCATCTGTAATAAGAAGCAGGCCGTGAGAATGACCTTTGTGGGTAGAAATTACATATGAAAATGTGTTCTGAGTGTCTGAATTATCTTATCAGAAGTGTGTATGTCATGGCGAGAGGTTTGTGTCCTTGTCTTCTGGACTGGCTTCTGGATCACATACTTTCCTGTGTCAGCTTTTCTCTTGGCTAAGACTTGTCTGCAATTCAGCAGTTACTCCATGCCATAGTCATCACCCCTTCGTTCTTCATGTGTCTCAGAATGGGGTACCTCTTTAACAGGATTACTGTGAATGCCTAGTTTCAGGGAACACCTGACAACTTGAACTATTCCAGCACATTAATTGGGAACCATTGCTGTAGACTCTGCATTTGCCTCTCTCTCCTCCCCCGATAGTCAGGCTATGCTATCTCTGTGGATTCAGCGTTTTCTACCATATACTGCCATTAACTTGTTGTGTAAATGTCATTTAAGGGGAAACACAATTAAACTTAACTACTTTGCTGAGTAGGAATGATCTTACATTTGTGTTTAGGTGTTTTATTGGGCCCAGCATCCTTTCTGATGACTTCCCTTTGGAAGCCTGTAGTGGGTAATTGCTATGGCAGGTCTTTTAAGATGCTCCTATATGCTTTTATCACTATGTATAGTGATAAAATAGTATGCACTATTGAAAGTATTAACTTGGCTTTGAGCTTGCAGAGTCTTTTTGAATGAGTTTGGCAATAGATTTAATTAACAGTTATTGAGTACGTTTTTTAAAATTTCTAGATGTTTCTCTATATAGCTGACAAGACACGTATGCAGTGCAGTTCAGCACTGTATTTTCAGAGACAAGCAGGAAGAAACAAAGTATTAATGTTGACAGTTTAAAAAAAAAAAGAGAATTCCTTCCAAACTTTCTCATGCCCTGATGAGAACGGGTTGAATGTACTTGTTGCCTTCCGGGAGAATTCGTGTCATTTCCTCAAATGTGTGAAAGACCATTGCATTTTAACCCCCAGCTGACCATGGAAGCAGTTTACATATCTCTGTTCTTAAGGGAGATCGGCTCACTGTGATCTTTAGTAATTTTAGGGAAAAATCATTTTAAAAGTCTATTGAAAGAAATTCACTCCTGCCTTGCCCAGAAGCTATTCTGATTTATTCCCATACTAAAATGCCATCATTATCCTCTGCCTTTAATGCATCCTAGTGATATGAAGACTTCAGATCCATCCTTCTATTTTCATTGTACAGTGACCACAAAACAGATCAAGGTGCTTTTTTGTGGGAGGTATTTTTGGCTCCTTTATTTATAGGCCCATATTATTTGATCACCTCTGTTAGAATGTCTCTACCTTAAAGTCTGTCACTGGAGAAAAGGTCTTAACTTTAAAGGCTAACCATTACCTAAAGACTCTGAGGTCTTATTATCTTTTTTTTATGGAAAGATTTTAAAGTAGTAGCATGGGCTATTAGAATTGCTGTGCTTAATGTTTATTTAGCATTTCTCTTCAGAGCACTCATCCTCATTTTAATCTGTTTCTTAGCAAAAAGATGACTGTATAAAATGCGCATTATATTGCTCTTCGTAGCTGCAGAGCACAGTTAGTTGATTCAGTATGCTCAGGCTGCGTAGTAGACCGAAACCTGGGTACCATGAAAGGGGCTGCTGTAAAAAAGTGTTGTTCTACAAAGAGTAAGGAGACACTGAAATTTTGAGAGCTCAACCCTTCCAGGTTTTACATTTTGTGTCTTTGGATCGAATGCTAAAATACAGGTGCCAGTAAGGAATTGCAGGTTTGGAATTTGCCCATTGTCACAACTAAATGATGGATCTTCAGCATCCCATGTACAGGAACAAGATACTGTTTGTGATGTGTGTTGGAAAGATAGGAACTGTCCTCCCACCTCCCAGTTTGAAGACAGTTTGTAAATACTTACGTCCCATAATAGTACAGGACATAAGACGTACCTGGGCTTTTGTGTGGTTGCTCTTCAGACTCTGACTATGTAGAGTGAGGTACTTGAGTTGTATGGCTTGCTAAGGTTTAGCTAAGGCTAAACAAACTAATAAGCTTTATGCCAGATACCTCGTACAGGGTTAAACTTTTAGGAAAGGAAAGGTGCTAAGGGCCGTAGAAGGATGCTGTCATGCTTGAAAGTTCAGTCTCTTCTTAGCTTCTTGCCTGTTTGCTGTACCACTGCTCTGCATAGCAGTGGGAGGGATACTCCCTGTGACCGGACTGGTTGGGTTCCGTTGGCTGAAGTTTAGGGCAGGCTCTGAGCAAGAGTAAAAAGAATAAGGCTTCCATTTCTAATTCTGGAGCATAGAAAAAAAGGTGTTTAAATAAGGCCTGGAGGAGTGCTTATTTGCCAGAAGTCAAGGGAAAAGGCAAGTTTATATCCTTTTGTAACCCACCCTGATTGAAAGGATGTATATTTATTTTCCTGAAGTCAACAGAAAAATCCTGGGCTCTTAATGATGAAAGACTCCTGCCCGTCCCACCCCCCTTCTTCCTTCTCCCAAGCATGAATTGCTGAAGTTTCCACTTTAAACTTGGGTGGCTCATTCACATTTCACTTAATTGTAATATGGTATCCTCTGTGTCCCTCCCCCTTCTTACCACCAAGGCTAAAAAGGAGGAGGGGAGATAGAAAATGTTTCCGAAAGTTACAGGAAATGTCTGTTCCTTTAGCAGCATTGCCAGGGAATTTCCAAATGTGCTTAATGCTTATGGCCCAATTTGTAGCAGCTCAGTCTTCAGTCATGAGCGGGCCTTGTTCTAAAAATATGACACCTTCTTCCAGTAAAATATGTTGAAATTAAATATATGCTTTGTTTCTCATCTAATCTTCAGCAGAATGAATTCTCCCTAATGGCAAAATGGGGACATCGGGCAACTGTTTTAAACTCCTGGTGTCTTTCTCTTCATTGAAGTAGGGAAAAATATCACATAGTTCCTTGAGGTGATCATTAGTTTATTTGTAAGGACTTTGGAGAGGCATGGTTGGCAGGCACTATGAATGCCAAGACTGTGTGGCTGTTCTCCGAGTGACTCTAGAAACCGTGTGAAGGATTAAGGAGCAAAAGAGGGGATGTATTTTGTTCCAGAATTTTGTTTCCTTGGACGATTGCAACATGGTCTCTGATCCTGGAGTTTTGTGTCTTGGCAGAACCTGATGTGCATTAGGAACAGGGTTTGCTTCCATTTCCAGTGATATGACTGGAAAAAGCGAACACAGCAAAGACGATCCAGAGAGCTTTCTCTTCATTCTCTGGTGTGGGACTGAGGGAAGGAGCAAGAGGGATTTGCAGAGCCTCTTCCTGGGGCTTTGAGGATTTCTGCCAGCCGGAGCAGGCAGGGCAGATGCAGATCTGGCGCGGTCTTCAGCGGAGCTTTCTGTGCTGTTGCTCACCTCTCTGCCCTATTGGTCTCGTGTATGGGCGCTGATGTGTCAGTGACGGAGAAGTGGGGGGCTGTCCCCCCTGAAACCGCCGAAGGAGAAACGTGGTCTGGGCGCTGCTCAGAGTGTCTGTCTCAGTGAGCAGAGCGTAGACTGAGTAGAAAACACTGTAATTATCTGCCTGAACCACTCTAGCCCAGTGTTCTGCTGTTTACATTTGCAAAGTTTTTAAAGTAGTTGCCCAAAGACAGCAAGGTAATTCTTGTTTTTTTGTTATTTATTTATTTATTTATTGCGAGATGACATCAGTTTTGACTCTGTTCACTGACTTTCATGCTATGCTCTGCCCTCTTCTGGGGTGGCTCTCCCTGGTTTGATATCATTGACTACATCAGTCAGAGCCACACCTGGGTTTCGTAATAAGGCGATGCTTGGCGGTTATGGTGGTTTATGTTATGCTGATGAAGCAGAGTTGTCATCTCTTGATAGTGATGATCTGAATCTTGTTTAACTGCCCAGGAAACAGTTTGGAGTTGACATTAATGTGTTTGTTTTTACTTTCTCATGTAGAGGTTATAATTTAATCTGTTCATGTAGTGACGCGGTACTTTGTATAGAGGCTGTACAGATATGACTATATATAATGACTGGTAATATCCAGTTTCCAGTGTTGGCTGAGGCTTTTTTTCAGTGTGTGGGAAGCTGGGATCAATTACCTGAAATGTTGTGTTTCATTAGCCTTTGTCCATTTCAAATACAGCTGTAAGCAGACTAACTTTTGGCTAACTCCTCTATTAATAGATACTAAACAAGAACTTGTGAGGTCAAATTTGCTTGAATTCATGCACGTGCATCATCTGTAAATGTTAGTTAAAGATTAGCTTTCCAGCAGGAGGGAGATGGATCAAATTGTTTGCAAGGCTACTGTGGGTGGGTTTTTCTTTTTCCCTCCTGAATCTTTAGCTTTTTCAGTGTGTTGTTTCTTTTTTGTTTTTTGTTTTTTTCTGTTTTTTAAGATGTATCTAAACTGAGTGGGAAGATACTTGCTGCATGTTTTTTTTTTCCTTGTCTTTTAAAAAATTAGTATAACATAGTTTTTTATTTCTGACTCCTTCCATTTGATTGAATGCTAGCATTTATAGATCCCCTCTCAGCTAGGTTTTCGTATGTTTGGGGGAGTTTTACTCCAGATGACTGCACTGAAAGTGTGAAATCCATTTTCTGGTTTTTGACTTGTAATAAGGGCTTTTTTTATTTTTCCTGTATTTAGGTGTTTCCCTCTGCTGGCTTCTGTATGTGGACCACCCTCTGTTCTGTTCAGCCTATTTAGAAGTTGACTTAAGTGCAGGTGAGTAATTGTTTTTGATATGAGACAATAATGAATTAACATAAAAGTACTCCAGAATTTTCAGTTGCTTTGACTTAGAGATCATACAGAGAGAATGATCTTTTAAAAATCCATTGCAGCTCTTCATGGTTGTCTAGGGTCCCAGGCAATAGGAAACTGCAAGTGTTTTGTATTATAGCGTTTGTTTCAAGTGGATTAGGTAAGCTTTCGTTCTAGATGTCACAGAGTGATATGCTGTACACCTACAATAAAAAAAATACTTTCAAATGTAAAGATCTTCTTGTATAGGTGGAGAAGGGAGTCCCAGAATAAACTGTGTGTGTGAGCTGTTAAATATTGAGTGATGTAATATATCAGCAGCATAATCTAACACCTCCCATGAGCTCACATTGTAGCAATCGGGTTTGTGTGCTATAATACATAATAAACCTTTATTATTCCACAGTGAGTGTCAAACAGGTTGGCTTCTTGGTAAGTGCAAGTCAGGATGACCTGGCTCATTGCTTTGAGTTAGTGATGGTGCATGAGTGAGATTTGCAAGAGCATTGCACATACATAGAGGGGGTATATTGAGTAGGACACCAGAATGTGGGTCTTTTGGGCAGGAGAATAGGTTGTCTAGTATGTGAACAGGTTATCTTTTTTCTAATGCCATTATTTGTATAGTAAGTGGTATCAAACTGTTGTCTAAAAGGAAACTCCATTCATTCTTGCTTAGCCCAGCTATCTGAGAGTGCTGGTAGTGAAAATGACACTGAAAAGTAGATGTGGAAGTAAAGAAAGAGCTTAATCTAAACTGGAGGTGTCTTTCTGCAGCTTATTCATGGCAAACTGGTTATTTCTTTTCGGACTACATCTCTGCATGTCTCAGTTCTCAGACTGGTGAGCCGAGTGAAATGGGGTGACTTTTCTTTAGAACAATTAATCAAAATTGAGCAAGTAATTAGCCAAGTAGAATAAAGTACAGCAGATCACTGAACAGAAGATTCTCCCTCATATGTGTTTTTTTTTTCCCCAATGGATTATACTTGCCTTTATCATGAATGTACAGGATGTAATCTAAAACGTATGTGACTGTTATTTTTACAAGATAGAGAAAATAACACTATTCTGTTCTGGCTGCATATATAGATTTAGAATACAGATCCACTGAAAATAGAACAGGAAGGAACAGGCAGTTTGATCATACAGATAAGCACAGGAGAGCAGGGTAAAAATTTCAAAACTGTTTCTCTTATATCCCATGTTCATGAAAGTGACTCTTTCAAGTAACATCGATAGTTTTCTGTTTGAGTGGCTTCCTCACTGCTTTCCACCTTTGTGCCAATGTGGAGTGTGCTAGGGAGGGAGGGGGAAAGTCTGTTCTGTCATCCCCTACCTGACTTGAGGAAATGATGTACTTATGAGAGGATGACACTACCTGAGTCATCTGAAAAGCCAGGAAACACCCTCCCTTCCCTAGTCCGAGGAACATGAACCCTTACATCTTGTGTTAATAGTCCCTGTCTTCTAAATCACAGGTATTTGTAATCTCACCCCTCTGTGGTCTGCATAGTGGCACATAAGACATAGGCTTCTTGTAACCTTGGTAAAATTTTTTCCTAGATTTTACACTTTACTGTTGTTGGCCTCTGGAATTTATTGGTTTGCTTGCTGAATTCAGGGAAAATTTTGCCATTCCTCACTTACTACAAATCGTATTTCCCATACACTCCACAAGCACTGTGCTTCTCACCACTGAGGAATAGCAACCTAAGGCAGGGATCAGCATTCTCTCTTCTTGATCATCAGCCAGTCTCCAGTAGCTTTAGTTATGAGCTTCTTCCCAGGACAGCTTTTATTTCAAATCTTTCTGAGGCTGGTGAGGGAATTCTTTGGGTATCATAGATGTTGAGGGAGGTTTGTGGGGGGGAAGTGTCTTGCAGGAGTAAGAATTTACTCTGAGATCTCTAGGATATGAGTTCCTCTCTGCTGCAGGAATTTGTTGGTGAGGACCACATGCAGCTATGGTGGTGGGGACTGGTGCTGATGATAGTGGCACCAGCTATTGAACCACTGCAGCTCCCAGCTCAGTAATACCGAAGCCAAATACTCCTTTGAAGCAGCTGATGTGCCAACAGTCACAGGCGTACTGCATTGTAGGAGCTCCAACCTCAGTGTTTTGATTCAGCTCTTGGGGTGTTTTTATTTTGTTTTATTTTTTTCTTCTTTCACTGTTGTCCAACCTGAGAAACATCAAAGTGAATCGGATTGCAGAGAGGATATTGTTTTTCTGGGTTTTTTTGTTTTTGGTTTTTTTCTTGTATGTGCATGTGTTTGCCTGTTTAGCAAGTGGAAGAATGCATGATTTTTAAAATAGTCTCTTTTTCAGGTGTCTTAAGCTGGGTATCCAAAAGTCTCCCTTCAGGCCTTCTAACGTTCAGATGTTGTAAAATCCTTTTGTTGGTGTTTTGCCGTGCAGCACAGATGGGTGTGAGAGCATTGCTGTAGGAACCTGACAAAGCAGGCATTAGTGACGTCGTAAACAAAATTGCTTAGTGTTTATGACACCAAGGTTCAACTTCAGGGTTATTTTCTTCATGAGCTAGGGATCTTTCAGAGATTGTAGCAAACCTTCTAGAAGCTATTTGCCAGTCCTTTAAACTAGGAAGAATTAGGGCATAATTCTGAGGGGTTTTAACATATATTCTTGTCAAATCTACTTCTTCAAAAGTAATTGCTATAATGTGAGCCGAAGCCTGAGATGCCTAAAATAAGCATCCTCCTATAATGTAAGGGAGTAGGTTGGACTCAAGGTGGTAGAAGTAGAAATTAAGGTTGCATACAAAATGTGAATTATTTTGACTGAAGAATCAAACACAACATCTTAGGTAGCAGATTCTCAGTTATGTGGTTGTCTTCTGTTTTGCATCAGAGTCACTTGTGGAATGGGGCAAGGATCCTTGAGGGGAAGAAAGAACCTGTAGCTCTGTGGTATCATTATATGTAAGTATTAGAGGATCCAGTTTTGTCTGCATGGAAGATAGCATGCAAACATGTGTAGACAGGGTTTTGGTTGCTTTTGGTTCTTTAAGCAAAATGGAGAAACTCTAAAGATACTGGGGAGGTGCTGAACACAAATCATTTTAGTTTTACAGTGAGTTAAAAGTTTTACTTTTTTTTAAAGAAGAAAATTGGTAACAAGCAGTGTCACGTGTTTCAGTCATCTACAATGAGGAAGAAGCCATGCAGTATTGCCAAGTTGTATGTGGGTGACTTCATGCAGTATTCTCATAGCTGGATTATGTTTCACTTTTCCTTAATGCTGATTTCAGTGTAGAACATCCTGTGACTAAGATGGTTTCCTAGCTTGAAGATCAGCAACATAATGGCCTCTTTAGGGCAAAGCATTATATTGCATCATTTTGTGAGACACTGTGGTGTCAATACATACCATTGAGATCTAAGTCACAAGTAGAGCACAGAAAGAAAGCGGTTGAGAAACTGTGATTTTGCCTGTTCACAAACTTGGATTAGAAATGGAACAAATGTTCCAACACCTCATAGTAGCTGAGAGATTAGAGCAGTCACCAGGAGAGGGGAGACACATAGCTTAAAATCTGTGTTCTTCTCAATTCCTTCATCTCTAGTCTTTACCTAAAGCAGGGGGCTGCCAGTTTCTCTTGGTTAGGTAGGCTTCAAGAAAGAGTCTGAAAGTCTGATAGTACCAGAAACAGTGGGGAGAAAAACAAAACAAAAACTTTCAATGGAATGCTGTTTTGACAGAAATGGCCCCCTTGGTGGGGAGGGGAGGAACACAATGTTTATCAATCACAATAATTTGAGATGACGTTACTGTTAAGTTTACTTTCCAGCCATGGGCAGAGTGCTTTCAGAAACTTACCATTGTGTTAGTGCATAGTTAAGCATTAAGGTAATAGTAGTATTTGAAAGGACTCTGACTGGTAGCCCACTTGCCTTGCATTAAGAAATTTGTTCTTTACCAACCACCATATATGACTGGTTTGAGTTCTTTTGAGGATCTTCTAGTAGAAGAAACTTTCATCATAAGAGAATGAAGGCCAAGGCAGCAAACAAAGAGAGTTTGGAAGTTATGAAATGTCCCAAACTTAAAGTTGCTTTAACTGTCTCCATTTTAGAATTCTGTAGTTTCTAGCTTCTCAGCTGCTTTACTTTCTTGTTGTTACTTGGACTTTAAGTTGGCAATTTACCCCTCAAAACAGACTGTGTAGTTCATGACCGCACTGTCTAGCTTATAGAAGAGCTAGAACCAATTCCCACTATAGCCGCTGGAAAAGTTTTCATTGATTTCAGTAGGCTTGGTATCTGGCAGCCTTTGCAAAAAGAAGAATCAAAATTTGTGACAGGGCATGTTAACAGAAATAAAAAATGCATTTTTTTCTCTAACTGAAAGAAATTGGACACAACTATCGAGTTTTGACTTTTTTTTCCCCCCCTACCATAATTATACAATCTTTTGATATCTCCTAGCCTGTCTGCAGAGAGCCTGAGGCCTGTGTATAATCACTGTCCTTTGAGGGGAAACACAGCTGCCAATTAGGCTGCATAGGTAGGTGGGGGGGGGAGTTCTTAATAGATTTGATTAAGGACTGGTATAGGGTCTTTTTTTCTTTTTTTTAGTTTAAAGCAATATGCACTTCAGTACTATGTGTTTCAGTTTGAACAAGCTAAAAAGCACTGGTGACTGCTAGCTGTACACCAGTGAGTTCAGGCAAACAGATAATCCCATTTTATCAACCTAGTGGCTATTTATGTAAAACCTGGTATTTTTCTGGTGGTGTTACTGAAACTCTGTTCTCTTCAGAACATGGAACAAGTTTGCTTTAATTTTGTTTTCTGCGTTTTCTTAAAGACTGATTGTTTTTTGTTAAGGTGAGGCTTATACTTTATGAGTTTAATTTATGTTTTTGTATATGTAAGTTTGTATAATTCATCTAATGAACAGAACACCTGCTGACCTGGGATTTCCCACTGCTAAGCACAAGTGACTTGTTGCTGTGATAGGACTTTTAATTAATGATTTCTAGATTAGCTGGAAGGTTTTTTTCTAGTACCTGGGGGCCAAGATGCATGCACTGTTGCTGAGCAGAGTACAGAACTGTTTCTGTTCTTCTCACATTTATAAGTGAACCAGCTATTCAGCATTACAAGTACAATGTATGTTTTTCAGGTGAACTCTTAAACTGAGGAGTTAAGATTTTTTTTTTTAACAGCTTTTAAATATACAAAATCTTCATCTTTGTACTTGAATGTGTATTAAGTGTTCAGGAAAATATATCCTCTTAACATGCTCCTGCTTGCAAATGTTTCACTGCCATAAGGAAAAGTGTCAATCAACTGGACTTTTATTTTATTTTTGTCACCCCTTTCCCTACCAGCCTGCTTCAGTGTTCTGACAGTTGAGTTGTCTCGCTTTGTCCCACCCAATAAAAAGTAGAGGTAAGAAGACTGCTTGGGTCATAGGCTAGATGGCACAGGCCAGAATTGACCCAGACGTTGCTTGAATGTGTACTTGGCTTTGTGCAAGAGGTGTGCTTCATAGTTTTACTGACCTGAAATCACTTTCTGAGCAGGGAAAGGGACCACTACACTGTGAAACACATGAACTAGAGAATGTGGCTCCTTGCCGAGTCAGCTTTATCATGCACTGATCTGAGCCCAGACTGCTTGTTTATAAGCAGTGTGCCATATTGAGTGGGTGAGGAATTCTCTAAGGTTTGTCCTTTCGCATACAGGCTCTAACTCTTGAGCTCTGCTGCCGTGGTTGAGTCACCACGCTCAGCAGTCCCCTTTTGCTGGCGTCCGTCACTGAGGCAGCTGAACATGTAGCTTGTGTTTGTTCCTGAGTTGTTCTTTGCAGCCTTATGTGGACTGCTGTAAATATGCATGACTGCACTAAGAGACCAAGTTTTGAACTGTGGGAGCAAAGCATCTTTGACTCATGATTCCTGTTGGATCTGTAGCTGCAGCACTAAGCACACTAAACCTGCAGCTAAATCTCCTGGGGATGGAGCCCTATGGTGGCTCCTTTCTGAAGAGTGTTCCCCCAGAGACGTCTTCCATGAAAGTGTATTTTGGGAGACTCTGAAAAGCCTGAGGTCAACTGTGTGACAGTAATACAAACAGATGGTGAAACATTTCAGCTGGTTGATTTACTACTGTGCTTCAGGTGCTGTTTAGAGTGATGTGGTTCAGGTGCTGTTGGCATCTAATTTGACTGAAGTATAGTTTGCTTCAGACATTATTTAGCATGTATGAAAAGTGTAGTGCACCTCATACAACTGTTCCAGTTGCTCCACGAGGGCCAGGCAGTGCCTGATGCTATACATTTCAGTAGTGTATATGAGGCCCCAGTTTCATATCTGGTGATTAATTCAAATAAAATGCTTTTGTTTTGATGTAGCATCTTGTTCTTCTGGTTTCTCTTCAATCATGTTCTCAAAGGAGGGAGGTGGATATAAGTTTTGTCCTTACTTTTGTACAGTGTCAGTTCCCAGGCGTGCAGGACTGGTTTATGAAATACTTTTCAAGGCATTAAATTTTTAAAAAGTATCCTGACAAATTTTACAACTTTTTACAGATGCTGGTGAAGTGCAGAAACACATCCAATTAGTTTTCCTATTGAGAAGAATGCCATGATTTAGGGCAGTATCTCTTAATTATATTCTAACAAAGCTCTGTGAAGAGGCAGAGCTAGTGGCAACAAAAGTCTGCAATTAAGACAGGGTATGTTGCCTGAAATCCAAGATAGTTGTACAGGCAAGATTGTTGGAATAGATTCAGAGACCGTAGTTGCAAAAATTATCTCTTAGACTTTTGGAATATACAGCAAAGTGGGGAAACTTGTCAGGAGTGTATTTATTTTATGGTACAGACCACTGTGCACTTAGTCTCAAAGTTGGATATTCTGTGTTGCAAACTTTCATGGCCTCATCTGGTTCATGTTTTTTATCTTCCCCTTCTTACAGGCTCTTAGTCCGGTGCAAAGCTGATGGCTGGGAGCAAAGGTAAAGAATGATGTAATGCAGTGGCAGCCAGAAAGCATCTTTTGTTTGAATTGTGAAATGACCACTCCATAGTGATCTCCTGATGAATCAGATGTGAGGGGCTTCTTTGTGGAACGAACCCTTTGTAATGGCACATCAACTGGAAGCAGGAGGAGACGTTCAGTTGAAGAGCTCTTTCTGAAAATGGGTTTAACTTTTCTTTTGCCAGTCACTACCAGCATGACCTCATACACTTCTAGTACAATGGCATGGCTAAGCCTTTGAGTACACAGCCATTACATCATCACAGCAAATTAGAGAGGGAGGTGGTAAAAGAGGCCTTATTGTTGTCATGGCCGATGAGATGATCAGGACTCAACTCATTGTCGCTGAGAAGTTGGTGGCTTTGCTGGAGAGCGGTACAGAAAAATTGCTACTGATTGATAGCCGCCCCTTTGTGGAATACAATACAACCCACATCTTGGATGCCATCAACATCAATTGCTCCAAGCTTATGAAGCGGAGGCTGCAGCAGGACAAAGTTTTGATTACAGAGCTCATTCAGCATTCAGCAAAACACAAGGTAGGGGGTCATTTTCCTGTTATTCCTTTCATTTGTTTTAAAGAGTGCCTGGAGAGCAACTTGTAATAATTTTCCCTTAGGTAATTTGTTTTAAAAAACAAAATTGAGGGATTTTTTTGCCAAGCTTACCTGATCTAAGAGGTTGTCAGTTACTAGAAAGTTTATCTCTAGCATTCTTTGTAGCTGCTCTCTCTTACCTGACAGAGTAACTTGCTGGGACTTTGAAATTACTCAGGAAGAATTTTGCTTGTAAAGCACAGTCCCTTCAATGTATGTAACTAATGCACTGAACATTCACATTCTAAACTCTGAAGGATCCTTTGGGGTCTGTGGTAGCAGGGATTGCGTCGTAAGTGGTCATACAGTTTGGAAAGAAACTGGTAGTTATGTCAGTCCTGGCTCCTACTTACTGTTTAAAATGCTCTTCATGTGAATAGCTTTGGGGGGGGGTTGTTTTGTTGTTTTGTTTTGTTTTGTAATAGTGTTGCTAGTGAAAAGAAAATAGCCAAGTTTTTTAAATTTAATGTGCATCTATGTGACTTTTTTTTTTAGTCCATTAGTAGTTGTTTTTAATGTCTTAGATGACAAAAGTAATCTGTACATGATACTTTTGCTTTGAAATGTTAAAAATTAAAGCCATTTTTTATTATTATCTAAACATGCATTATACATAGTTTACAGATGGCTAAAGTGCATATGGCTCTAGGCAGCTTAAGGTCTCTTTACTCTTTTTAAACAAAAAGCTTAGAAGCAGAAACTGAAGTTGGACTATTTTTAACAGTTTAGGCTCGGGACAGGGGAACTAGCCAAAGTAATGAATTTTATAAGTGACATTACCCAATGATTGAAACTTACAGAGTATGCTTCAACTTGGATCAGATAATAAATTTTAAACTGTCAAAGGAATTAAATTTGGTCAGGAACATTAAGTATAAAATAATAGTTGCTTTGCATATAGCTAGGTAAGAAATCCAAATATCTGGATTATTGCATAGTAAACAGGTAGCAGCCCTTAGCCTGACTTCATGAAGCTGATAATGTGCTTTTAATCATCTTCCTCCTTCATACCTTATTTTCAATGACTTGTATTTCAGATTGAAATTGATTGCAAGCAGGAAGTGGTGGTGTATGACCAAAGCTCTAAAGATGTGACCTCTCTCTCATCTGACTGCTTTCTTACTGTGCTTCTGGGCAAACTGGAGAAGAATTTCAGCTCTGTATATCTGCTTTCAGGTATGATGTGCCCCAAAAAAAACCCAAAAACAAAAAAACACTCAAAAAAGAAATGCTATTGATATAATTGATGTGTGCACAAGTTTGCAAAAATGTTGGTGTAACACTTCAGTTATAGCTTAGTTTTTTCATTATTTTTTTATGCATATAGTGACATTCATAATACATACCGTGTGTAGGAATTGCATCTTACAGGGGACGTATTACGCCACTAGAGCTGTGTAAATGGAAATTGATCAATATGGCTTTCTTTAGATGCATATGTTTGCTATTTTAGGGTCAAAAATCGTATAAGTGTAGTACTCTGCTCTTTAAGCTTTGTAAATACCAGGAATTGGTGCATACTACAATAACAAAAATGATTCCCCCATACTTAAAGAAGTTGTTTTGTATGACTACCTAAACTTCAGTTCTTTAAGAGATACTCTATTTAGGACCTTTTCCTCACCCCCACTTTCTTTATTCCTTTTGAACCCCAGGTCAAAGCATCCTTAGAAATTTAAGTTCTTATAATATAAGATTTGTTTATTTGGGTATGTGTGTTGTTTCTTCTGTCTTGGAACAGTAGACTCAGTGCTCACGAGAGGGAGCAAGGAGGGGCATGAAGTAGATCCAGGACTGAAAGAAGAGGGGTTGACCCATAGACATAGGAAATTATTGCAGTGACTGGTTGAATGATCTAAGGAAGCATATGTGTGGTCTATGAGAACTGTTAAAACTACAGTCAGAGACTGGATAATGATGAGAAGAAGGGAAAGAACTCCAAAGAGATGCTTCCTTTTAGCAGGAGAATGCCACTGAGTTTTCAGTGACTTCAAATGAAGTGACTTCAAATGAAAGTGGTAGAGGTGGTTGCGTTGCTGAGAGAATTTTCCCAAACTATTTTGAAAGTGAGTGCAGTGAAAAAAGAATGATTTCTACACTTAGGTGCATTTGGTGCTGATATAAGCTGTACATATATAGTAAGCTTTATATATGTAGTAAGCGTATATGCTGAACTATAGTAAGTAGGATTTTGCTTTGGCTATGTTTGGTGCTTCTGCTTTCTTTGTCCTTTTGGTAAAAGTTATGCTTGTGGACTGTGGGCTACAATCTAAGATGAAGCAGCTCTTCTTCCATTTGAGACACCAAGTAAACATATAGTCTTTAGGCACAGTAAATGTTGACTGCAAAAGTGCTGAAATGTGTGACTAGTACCCTATTAAAATTAAAACTGTTATTTCATTTGAAAAAATAGACCAGTCAAGAAGACATTCATGCCTCTTAAGAAACACTCTTATTGTTCAAATATCTAACTCTGTTGATCTGTCCTGAGGTTTTTTTTAATACCCTGGAGCAGATCATAGCTCCATGCAGCAATACAGACTATTCACAATTTCATTTTCATGGTGGGAAGAGAAGCAGTTCTCTATAACTAAGAATTGGATCTCATAAGGGAGGGAGAAAGCCTGAGTAAGGTCAAGCAGAGGAGGGTAGCACAAACCTTCACTCCCAGAATTGCTGGGGAAACATCATCCTTGGGAGTAGTTGGAAGAAGAAGGTTGCCCAAACTCTGTCAATGCTGCTCTTTTTCTGTAGTTTTGAAATTGGTTTACTGGAAGCATGGCTCTGGTTCTCTTCTTGCTCTGCATGGGGATGATGTTCGTAGTGTCTCCATCCTCGGGCTTTTCGGTAGCCTCTGTAGGAAGGGACAATATCAGAAAGGGAATGTACCCCTGTTCTGCATAATCTGGGCAAACACCAATTGTGTACCTTATAATGATACTATGAGTGAGTGTTGTGGATTTTTTTTCTTGTATCTACGTATGGTAGTTGCCTGTTCAAGCCGAAAATGCAACTTAAAACACCTATAAGATACAAGTGCATATTAGCTAGCTGAGATGAATTTAGCCATGTGCAGCTGAAGTTTGGGTGTTAGGGAAGGGTGTTAATGTATTAAAACTCTCCTATAGAAAGGAGGATCTTTATTTTAACATGTCAAATGCATTTCTCTTAGCAGAGATTAGATTTGAGAATTTCATCATTTTTTGGTTAAATAGCTAGGGATGGGGCTATTTCTGAATGCAAAAATAACTGATAGTAACAAAAGGGAAATACAAAGAAAGTGTTTACTATTGATCTATTAGCGGTAAGTGTTTATTTCAGGAAATATAGCCAACTAAGATGAATTGGTATTAAAGTAATTAACATCAACTATGCTCCTTCAGCTCTGTGGCGTTTCCTTCTCTTATAACTAGCTTCCTTCCTTACATAAGAAAATTCCTTTTCACAATTCTTTTGGTTTTATTACGTCTGTTAAAGAACTAGCTACTTAAAGAAGCAACCTCACACAAGTGGTAAATGCATCTTCTGCTGTGCTGTAACCGGTTGCAGTCTCAGCAGTGTTACCTTTCCTGCTTGTGTCTTGATTAAGGAGAAGAATCTTCATATTCTTTTCCTGGAGCCTTGTGGGGGGAGGGACAGCATGCAAGATTTTGTCTTATAAAACATTTCTTGGAGTTTGTTGATATGCAGCTATAGAAAACTAGATAAAATGTGTTGTCTCAGCAAGCTGATGACAAACTCTCGTAAACGTTTATGGCTCGTAATGAGAGTAGGGGTCAATGCACCATGCAGAAAGAAAAAACCTTTGGACTTGAGTGTTCCCTAAGCCGCTCGATGTGGTTTACTTAAAACAGTGACCTTAAATAAACGTTTTGGGGTAGGAAAATAATTTTTTTTGAGATAGAATAAACAGCAATTAACAAATATCTGAAATTCCTGTGTCCACTCTTGCTGCCTCCACCTATTACTGATCATTTGGTGAGTTTTGTGGGGTTTTGTTTTGTTTTAATTATTTAGGTTGTGCATAGAGGTATGCTCTAACCTGAAGGCTGTTTTTCATTGACGTAACTAGTGTAAAGACCTCAAAGGAACCCTTACCAATTAGTTTAAGCTTTTGATCTAACCTCATAAAAATACTTATAATCTGGTGGGGAATGTTCTCAGGAATTTAAATATTTGTTTTGGTTCTTAATTTTTAACAATGCACAAAATACTGAAATGTGGGTACTGAAGGCTTAACCCCACTCCCATTACCATCATTGTACCTACCCCACTGAGTTAAACACAAGGGTTTGACTTGAACCATTCCCTTCCCAGATTTTGAGAATTGGATTTATTTTTATGGAGCCTTTTTAATTTTTTTTATTTTTTAATTAGTTTTTAGTTTCATTTTTTTAGTTTGTGATGTTTCTGCTTGGTCTACAGAAACAGTTAGGAGAGGCTACTAACATTCTTGCTTGATGCCATAGCATGATCAAGGTGGTAAATAGCAAGAGTCTTATTTAAATTCTGTTCCACTATGCCAATGGAAGTTATTCATTGTCTACTTTCCTAATGCACTTATTTTTTCTTACTTTTCCTCTTAATCAGGCTTGATCTTACTCTTGTAAGCATGGATGTCCTCATGATGGTTACCTTTCAAATGTTGCCTCTGATGATGAAGTGGAGGCTGATATTATGTTTTCTATGAAGAGAATTCCTGCTAAATGGAAGGATTTCTGAAAAAGCAGGTAGAAATCCTTACCTGTCTCTCTATCCAACCTGAGATTAAAAATTTCAATAGCCTAATACAGAGACACTGTATTGGCACTGAACTGAAACCAAAAGCAGAATTCTTGTACTCATATGAACGTGGAGCAATGGTAAATGTCTAAGAAGGATTAGATAAACATCAGAATTCTGTAATGTAGGGTCATAGAAACAGTTTCACTGAACTCTCTGTAAGAATTTCTTAAAGTGCTGCAAAAATGGAGCATGTTTTGCCAGCAAATCATAAAGGACATATTTTTCTTTTTTGTCAGTTGCTGAATTGCCACTTAGACTTGATATAACTGGTATTCGG
Source organism: Apteryx mantelli (assembly GCF_036417845.1). Classification (NCBI taxonomy): domain Eukaryota; kingdom Metazoa; phylum Chordata; class Aves; order Apterygiformes; family Apterygidae; genus Apteryx; species Apteryx mantelli. The sequence goes on from NC_089978.1 coordinate 141,534,624, forward strand.
TGCCACTGAGAACAATCAGTGATGTTGAGGAAGGGGAGTAAAATATACTAGAAGCCTTTTGTGAGCTTCTAGAAGTGCCTGTACAATTTGACCCTCCAATGCCTATACTCTGTCATAAATTTGTATGCAATTGTGTTATATTGACCCATACCTTTCATTAAATAGCATGGACCTGATCTGTAGATGAAATTGGGGTTGGGTATACTTGAATCTTGTCTGTTGAAAACCTGTAGAAAAGAGTGTCCAAACACTGCTGGAGACAAAGGTGCCATCCTTCAATGGGTGAAGCAAGGAGTACTTGGGAAGAAAGAGTGGTGTCTCATGCTAAGGTCAGGTGAGAGCTGTCTTGAAGAAATGGCGTATATAAACTCCTATGTGCTACTTACTACACAGGTCAGCTTAACAGTTCAGAGAATCACTAATGGAGAATTACAGTTCTTCTAGGTGCCCAGTGTGAAGCCTGCATTTGACTTGCATGAACACTAAACACTGAAGTTGGGGAAGTTGTACAGCACCATTCCAAAACCTTGTTTGGGTGCAGTCATCACAGAAAAGAGTTATGGTAACATGCAGTCAAGGCCCAAATGGTGAACTATCTCCTAATCTCTGCTACACTTCTGCCTATTAAAAATGTGAACAATAATATGATTTAATGGATTTTACCTTCCCAAGGTCTCTGAGCTTTCACCAAGTACAAAGGTACTGTGATAAGCAGAAAGACATAAATTACTAATTTCGTATTCAGTGACAAATGCAGGTGACATACAGTGAACAATAAATGAAGTCATAAACTGAGTAAAGGTGGGGGGAAAAAAGGCAAACAGAATGAGTTCAGTGAGATCAGGCAAAGGTCCTGGAAACAGAGACCATTGCAAAAAATGTTTTTGCTGAAACTTTCCAAATCACTGTTTCCCCCTGTCCTGTCCTGCACCTAGCAGAGAGCACATGCAAAATGGAAGACTCACGTGGAAGATACAAAGAAGGAAGCAAGCTGAAGAACTCTTCTACAGACTTACTTATGCTGGGATTTCTCTTAAAGATATTTGAAATCAACTCTGTTTAAAGGACTCTTAGTATAAAAACGTGTGCATCTCAAGGGTACATTTGCCACTGTATTGTCTTTACTTGCCTAAAGCAAAGATGGATTAAAAAAAAAAAAAGTGTCCTCTCCCTGCTTTTTTACCATGAAAGCCACATCTTGTGGCAGAGGAGCCACAAGATAAAATTTTAAGAATATACTCTACATGACTAGAGCTGGTCATTTCCATCTACAGTTGACATGAGCAGGGTTGTGGAACTTGAACTTTTTTTCCCTATTTCTGCAATCCCAAATGCCAAATATGTGCATAGCCAGTGCGTACTGAAAGATGGCATGAGTTAGCTGTTTGTGCTGCCTGATAGTTTCCTGTCTAACACCTTGTATTTGGTTTTCTCCCCTAGCCCCCTCTGCTTTTTAATATTGGAGATGGACCTTAATAACCTTTGGTTGTGGCTGACTAAAGTTCTCAGCGTTCCCTATGCACAAGTCTTTTGGGAACACCTCAGGGAGAAGAGCATATCTCCAAGTGGTGGTAGTTGATTAGAATAACTGAGTTATTTGCAAGTTGAAATAATAGGAAATAAGCTATTTAAGCATTCTGCCAGTGCTTAGAGGAAAAAGGATAGTTGCATAACGATGCTAGTTTTCCTGATAATCTGAATGTGAACAGTGTTACCAGCAAGTCTCTGAAAGGAAAAAAGTGAAAGTCTTGCAGAGTAGGTGCAAGTTCTCGAAGTGATCTTGTAGCCTATGGAGTTCAGCCCATGTCAGTGGGGAGGAGAGGAGAGCAAGAAAGGAGTTTTGCCTTGAAAGAAAGGAGTTTTGCCTCTGTGAAAGCCTCCCTCTCCATCAGCCTTGGTGAGAGCCTAGAAAAACTAGTACCCTTGGCTACAGCTGGCCCTGTGCGAATATCCTCCCACCCTTTGTACTTAGAGCGAGGTTTTGAGTGTTCGTTTAGTGCCATGATTGTTTTAAGCACTTGAAAAATGGGAGTACACTTTATTACTTTCATATGTGTATCCACTTGCTGTCTTTTGAGAGAAAGCAAAGTTTGACTAGTGTGACGCTCTCATAATACTTTTCAAACCCAAGAATAACTTGTGAACTTTGCTTTTGTTTTGGATACTTCTAGATGCTTATGAAACTTAATTGACTGAAATTATGATGAGGATGTTTTTTCTTCAGAGGCAGAAAGGGCAAGCAAATGTCCAGGATGTTCTCTTTGCTTGTGTTTAGGCTGACTCTTCTATTGGTATACGCCACTTTTTTTTTTTTTGGGGGGGGGGGGGGGGGACTTGACCTGATTCTCTTTTTTTTTTTTTTTTTTTTTTCCCCTCTTCCTTCCCCCCCACCTCTTGCTTGCTTAACCTCTCTATTAACCTTGTCTTACCGAAGACAGTAAACTCTGCAAGGCAAGGAACTCGCTTTGCTCCTGTGCTCACAGAACGCCTAGCATAACAGGGCCGCTTTCCGAACATTGCCATGATAAAACCAGAGCTTTGAGAAGCTTTTAGTCTGTGCAGCAAATCCCAGTGACCACAATGAGAAGGGGCGGGAAGGGAGCAGTGGGGGGAGGCGTGCTGTCTGCCGGCATGGCAGCAATCTGAACTGGGCTCTGCAGCGTGAACTTGTGTAATGGAAAATGGCAAGCATCCCTGTTTGGCGGAGCTGGAATGCATGAATTCTAACGGTCTGTGTAGCTCTGCAGCTCACTTAAACAAAGACAAAACATTGCAGCTTCATAAAAGTTTGGGTTGGAAGGCTTACAACTCTGCTTCATTACAGCAGAGGGGAAAATCTATCCTGTAGCTTTTAGATACATGTTTTAATGTGTTTGGGTAGAAAATGTTCAATGGGAATATGACTGTGAAAATGCAGTTAAACCACAGAATAGTGTCTGATCTGAAGCAAAATAAACATTAATGTTAGTATTTTGTGTATCTTCTGTCTTTGCTGTAATGTTGTTTAAATTCAATTTTTGCATAGTTTTCAGTAATGGTAGACAGGTTGTGTGCCTGGCACTGATAAGCCTTTACAATAACAAGTTCCAAATTGCTATGAGGGGGGAAGCTAAACATTAATGCACTCCACTGCAAACCCTTGGTGAATACAGAAGTTTGGTAAGGTTTACTTAAACGTACAGGATCTAAACATTATGTTGAAGAGCTAGTTGGAAATTTTGCTGGGTTTTGTTGCTGCTCTTTTTGTTTTAAAAAGGGATGCTAATATACTGTTTATTAGTATATAGCTATATAAAATTTATGAATAATTGGTACCCTTAATGAAGAAGCTAATTCTGGATTAAAAGTGTGGGGGGGGGGGATCTTCTGTCAAACAAGCTTCAAGGTCTCCCTCATGCAATGCTGTTCTAGTATATGCATGTCTTCTATGTTTTTTGACTCATCTCTTGGGTCCTAGGCTGTTTCTACCTCTTGCCTCTGCTCTAAAATAATTGTTTGATGCTGACTTAACACTGATCAACTGGCAGACAATTAGGTCTTGTAGGAAAAGGAGTGAAGTTGCTTCTAGTCTGTTTTCAAGAAGAATGAATTGAGGGGAAAACTAATTTCTCCCTTTGGTCTTTTCTGAATAGTCAGAATCCAAAGGGGAAGAAAAAGGAAAAGCAACTGATTTGAGTGGCACTCGAGAAATACCAAAGTTGGCAATGTCCAGTGTGCTCTGCATTACCAGTGTGTATGGGCTTCTCCTGCAGCCTCTGCAGGCTGTGGAAAAAACAGACATGTTCGCTGTCTCTTATATCTACATCAGCAGCAAGAGGAGGAATTCTTCCATGCATCCTATATACGACACACAGTGCTGCAGGGCCAGCTGGATGTACTGGGACATTGTATACAACACTTCATATATTTATTTTAGCCTGAAGTTTTAGGGAAGCCATGTGAGTTGCCATGTTGTCTCTGTCTGCTGTCACCCACAAAGATTTTTAAGCTTGTTGCTCAGTTTCAGTAAGGTTTGACCAAAGGAGTAACAAAATAAAATATGATGGAAGTTCTGTCAAGTCCTATGGAAGTAAGCACTGGTACAGTGGAGAGCCTCAAATTAGTGTCTCTCTGTGAAAAATATTTCCAGGTTGAACTGAGCAGCGGTGCTGTGTAGGCCCCAGCACTAGAAAGAGCTGTTCGGAGCTCACGCTCTAGTAGCCACCAGAGAATCCGACCACAAGGAAGTCCCCCGTAGGCAGGCGGGATTCTTAAGTTCTGCTCCCCCTGGAATTACTTGGTTTAAAAATATGCTTGCTTAGTGTGAAAGTCCAAAGCTGCTATTCTAATCTTTACAATGAGTCTCTGTTAGTTTGAGAAGGTGGCAAGGTGCCTTATCTTGGTTACCAACCTGTTTTCTTCTCTTTCTGAATCTCTTCTCTTCTCCCCTCCTTCTCAGCTTTGCTGCCAGGCACTTGGCATGAAAGGCAATTGTGTGGGGCTCTCCTCAGAGCCTTGTTTGACAGGCCCATAGGAAACCAACAGTTCTTCACATCACTTCATGTATTTTCTCAGCTTTCTTGCATTCCAAGTTATATTTCATGGATGCCTTTAAAAAGAAATTGTCCCAGGACAAGTGCAATTTAAGTTCATTCTTAAAAATGGAAGTAGTACTGTTAGGATTTGTATATGCATGGAGCTCTTCCTTTATAGGACCTGTGTCCACATTTGGACAGTTGTACTAGAAAAAACAAGTTACACCTAACAGGGAGGTCCCCTATTCTCATATTTACCTTTCACTGCAGAGATGTGGGCACATCAGCTGTTGCACATTAATTTCATGCCCTACCTTAATCCACCTTATTTCTGAAGTGTAGTCAAGTATCTGCTCTTTTCTGTGCTTTGTCAGTATGTACTTACTTGATTTGTAAGAGAGCAGCTATCATTAGGCAATTAAAGAGCAAACTTGAGGTACAGAGCTCTGAAAAGATTTGAGAATGGTAAGGAATTATGGGGTTGGCTGTTTCAACAGTAATTTTCAAAGGAACTTTAAAGAGGTATTAGGATTGTCTAGTGATCAATTTGTCCGTATCTTAGAAATATGTGGAAGCTGATGCACAGGAGGAATATGTGTATGAGGAAACAACTGTGTTATACTAAACTTGCATGCAAAGGAAAAAAACTTAATTGTTAAATGTGTGTGGATGGGGGAGATGTTACCAAAACAAGCCTGTTTGGCTAACGTAGTAGCTGGTAGTTAGAACCAGCCAACAGCCCTGTTACTCTAGTATGTTGTGTAAGTGTGAGTGAGCTGGTGTATGTTGTGTAATTGTCAGTGAGCTGCTCAGGGCAATCTCTGAAGAGACTAAGAGGAGGTGATGGCAGTCTGCTTTCTCCCCAGCGCCCTGCAGAAAAGAAGGGTATTTTGGGGGAGGTGGAGATCAGGTGAGCAAAGGGGTCCTGGGCTGATGGATGGGGGGAAGTCTGCAGGATGGGTGCAGGGATGTTCTGCTCAATAACAGATGAAGTTTCACAGGACCAGCCATAAGACCCCAAAGCAGAAGATGAGTGATTTGTGTTCATGCGAGGAAAGGTTGTGTGTTGTGTGTGAATGAAGACCAACACTTGAATTTTGAAAACTGTGTTTTTGTAGATTGGAGTTTCTGCTTAACCTTTGTACTCTTCCCCGTACTAAATCTATATCATGAGTATTTAGATTTCTCTAAACAAAGAAAAATGCTTTTAGTTTTTAATTCAGAATCTATTGTTGAATGTTTTCTGAAACTGTCATGTTTTATTTTCAGTGGTTACATCTATCAGCATGGCTTGAACCATTTGAAAGAAATATAAGGAGCAAAGACAGGGGAGGGGAAAAAGAATCCAGCATAACATGGAAGCATAGGAAACATCTGCATTTTTATCCCCAATTTTATATCCTGTTAGAGTGTTACTTATCTTGAATGGTTTTACTGAGTGTTGAACACAACCAGTAAAATGTTATCTGCACTTCCAAGTTCTGTGTTAAGTGTTCAGATCAAGGATTTAGGGCTTAACCAGCCTTTTACTTGCAAAACCTCTCCAGTGGTTTACAGAGCTACTGCCCCTGCAACTGCAGCATGGTAGTTGACAGCATAGTGGAATGCTCTTAGCCTGTTCCCATATAAAATAAAACAGATGAGCTGATGTAAATGTTTGTGATTCTCAATATTATTTCTCTTTAATAATTTAGAATTTGCCTCTGATGGTAGTACACTAAATAGCCCTAAGGATCTGGATGGATTCTGTTTCTGTAATGAAACGTAGCTGTTCCCAAATCAACAAAATTTCTCTGGCTATCATTTGTTGCCACCTGATTCCAGCTTCTCTCCCTCTTCTCTTCCTGCTGCTGACAAAGTTAGTTGGGAGATTTATTTGTACAGGGGTTTATGCAATGAATCTATAAGAAAAAATAGCTTTTAGTGTGGAAGTTTGTTAAAACTCTTTCATGCCTTCTGGGTTTGGCCCTGTTTTGTTTCCTGGGTTGGCTAAGAAGGGAGTTGAAACTTCTCTGGTGTCAAGATACCTTTAATGATCATATCTTTATGATGATAATCATAACACATGTATGCTGTATTAGGAAACTGTAGTGTTTTGATCAAAGGAAAGTGTGTAGTCACCACTTTGCAGAACCATAGCAACAGGGTAATTGAGTAGGATACTGGATCTTGCCAAATTTCTGTTAATGGATGTGGAGGCTTGTAAGCCAGCAATGCAGGCTTTACTATAAAGATCTAGGAGGTGTTGGGTTTTCTGCCACACACAAGCATTTACGCTGCAAAACCTGACATCTTTTGGCTCCTTAACATGGTTTCATAGAAACTCTGTGTGAATCATAGCTACACAAAGCGAGCAGAACAAGTCAGCACTAGAATGCGGTACTGTACTGCAGTTTGTTAAACACGCTGCAACCAAGGGCTGCTCATCACTTGGTTAAAACTAAAATCATTTTACTGGTCTGTTCATTCTAACAAGCTACTTAAGCGAGAGCTGAGCTGCCTCGAGGCAGTTGTATGTCTTTGCAATCTTTTGAGGGACCATCTGAAATTAGAGCAAACTTAAATTAGTGGATTTTTTTTTTCAGAAACGTACAGGACAAAACCAGCTGAACATCACAGTCAATTTACCACTGCTATTTTGATATCTTATGCTTTCAGCTTGGAAAATATATTAGACGATGAAGTCTGAAATCACTTCCGTCTCAGTTACTTTAACTTGCTCCCATAATGATGGTAGTCATCATCCTTGAAGATTTTTCCCTCAAACTTGGGTAGGGCCTATTATGCAAGTAAGTCAGACTTAGAGTAGTGTTAGCTACTTGCTACCAGCCAAGGGATACACTGACTTTACATGTGTGCAGTCGTGGTAGAAGCAATCGTATACTTAAAAGTGAAGAGCAAGATGCTTCTTCCTCTGTGCATATATTCCATGACAATAAGATAGAAATTTTGTTGTAGATTAAGTTACTGTGTATACCTGTGTGTGTGTGTATATATATGTTACTGTGTTACTGTGCAGCAGGAGGTGGAAGGGTCGTCCATTTAATTCATTGGTATTAGGTGGGTTCACTGAAAAAGTAAAGGGTGGAAAATTTCAAAAACATCCTTTGGGGTGGGGCAAATAGTTTTAAGCACAAGCAAAAATTTTAGATATATAAAAATGTTCTTCTGTTTCCTCCTTTCTCTGTCGGTAACTTTCCTGTTGAATGTCAAGACAGCTATTTCAGTCTAGCTTCACAGTGAAGAATAGGGAAAACCTGTATGATTTCATAAGCTATTTAGGAGAGGATATTTCAGAGTTCTTTCAGTCATCTATTTCTAGTCTGTGGCACATTTGGCAGTTGTGCTGATTGCTAAGGCTACAAAGAATAGCCTGCCAGATATTTTAAGCAGGAAGGGGGTACCCTTCTGGTTAAGAGACCATTGGCTGTAAGGTGGGGGAGATTTACTAGATCTTGCCTAGAAGATTAGGTCCTGGGCCCAGTTAAGTTTATCAAAAGCTTCAGTGGAGCTTTAATAAACTGCTGGCTCTGTTAATGACCTGTAGATGTGTTTGCCACAGTTTTAATATGCTCTTGTGATTGATTTACCACTTGCAGAGGCTGGAATAGTAGTGGAGAAAGGGTGATGTTTACGAACTAGCTCCAGAAGAAAAGCACATTTTTTCCTACTAAAACACCAATATCCGTATTCCAACTGAGGTAGTTAAGGGGATGTAAAGAGGAAATTTGCCTTGGTACAAAGGTGATCTTCAAATTATGAAATTCGAATCTAAACTAGTCCTCTCTTTTCTTTTAACGGTCAGTTTTCTGTTCTGTGTTCCCATCTATGCACCAAATTCATTTTCCAAATGCTTAAAGTTTGTTTTTGAGCACTGTCTGCTTCCTTTACAGCAGGAGAGTACAGGTAGTCTTGAGTAGTTAAAGAACTTTTCTCCTAAGGTTCTTTGTATAGACTGTACATAGACTTCTGCTTTTGTGACTGCTGGGGATCAGAATCTGTATTAATCTGTATTAGAGATCAGAGATGCATGAAAAAGATATATCATTTCTTTTTCCTACACATCTTCAAGTGCGGTCATTTATTGATGTATATCTATATAAATTATAGATGACTTTGTAAGGCTGAACATCCCAGAGGAAGTGTAGAAGTATCTAAACTTGAATCACTTGAAGCTTGCTTTGACAAAGCCCTAAAAAATAAGACTGCTGCTTACACTTATGATGATGGGGTGTTGCATGCAGGAAGTTCCACCTCCCAAAGTCTCAGTTTTCAGCACATTAGCTTCTTGCTGCAGTATTCGTGGAGAAGTGAGACTAATCTGTAGGTAGTCAGGAATTTTTTTGTCCTCTAACTTTGCCATGTAGTCTTTTACAATGAAAGCACGTAAGTATCTGTTCTTTGTTTGGGCTGCCCTTTTGTAAGGAACTTGAGTCGCTTTTCTACTTCCTACTGTGTCAGAAGCTCCAGAAAACAGACAGCGAGCTTCCCAAGAAATAAAGAATAAGCAAGTGAAACCAAACAGTGATACTGGACTCTCTCTTCCTTCTTCCCCCAACCTTTCAAGGAACTTCTGGACTCTCCAATGCCATATCTTATATTAAATTTATCTAAGAGTCATGACCTGGCATGTAGTGACTAAGAATTCAAAGACTGCTTTCTGTAACAGAGGAACATAACAACATTATTCTGTATCTTGGAGAATTTAGCAAGTGTGTGGGAGAATTGATCTGAAAACTCTTTCTATCATTTCATTAATACAGTGGAGAGCAGTCTCTGTGCTCCTGAACAGATACTGTAAACCAAGGAAAAGAAAACCTAGCTTACAGGAACACTTGAAGGTGTCAGAGCCAAACCTGCACTGCATCACTGGTATATTTCTTTCAGTTTAGGGGTATGGCTCTGTGATAAGCAGTGGTTTTGCTTATCATTGTCACCCTTTCCACATCCCCCAAAACACACTCATGTTTCTTTACCCCCATTTCCCCGTTGGGAGTTCCTCCTGGTTGCCTTGGAGTGGATTGTGAAACTTCCCTGTGAGTCTGTTTAACTTGTTAACCTGGCAGAAACCACATTGGCAAAAATAAATACGTTTACTAGCGATGGAGAGAAGGAAGGATTTTTTTAAAAATCAGATTAGCGTATGTAATATCAGCTCACAGAATTAGTATTCATGGATTACACAGCCAGGAACTGGAAGCACAGGGGGAAACACAGGATGGTAGTGAGCTACTGTGTTCATTTAGTTGCTTTTGAAACCAGTCTCAGATTGCTATATTTGGGCTTGTGCCGGGCCTGTGCTCTTGAGCTTTCATTTATCTATGTGGGTCCCAGAGCTGCCTCTTTTCTTTGCCTTTCTGAAACTACATGGGTGTGGGCTCTCCGTTGTGACACAGAAAAATGGCTTGCAGTTCAGCTCCTGAAAAGCAGTATTGATCGTCCTTTGGACTCTCCCGGCGGTGCTTTTCATGTGGTACAGCCTTGGGGATATTCTGGGTGACAGCCTGCGTACAGAGGTGTTTGCTGTGCGCTCCCACCAGTGCGCGAACCTTGCCACAGTTCTGAAACCAAACTGCCTTTTTTGCTTAGGCAGCACAGGAACGTACTGAGCAAGAAAAAAATATGGATTTCTGTACATATTTTGCTCCTCCTCCTTTTTGACTCTTGTCCCTCTGCTATAAATGCCTGTCTGTCTGCTTCTGTCCTTCCCAAGCCTCTTCCGTTCTGTGAGGTTTTTTAAAAGTAAGTGGTTTCCAGTGTGAGGGTGTTTGGTGTGTGCTTTGTGATTTGTTTTTTTTAAACAGGCTTTCCATTTTTCAACTCTCTCTTCATGTGACCTGGGTAGATTTTGCCTGCTCTACCATGCCTGCTGCATGCACTGAATCTGTTCATGGTGGTTTACTTGTATAGAGTTTAAACGACTCAAGGCATGCCATAGTACAATTAACCAGAATTCATAACCTGAGCATAGATTCTCCAAAGAATTGCACCATAGTATTTTCTTTCTTCTTTCCTAGCAGATTGTAGAGTAAAAATGAATCTATATAGTTATGACATGGTCTGATTTAAAAAAAAAAAAAAAAAAAAAAAAAAAAAAACCTCTTACCGTAAATTAAAACTATTTTGCCTTATGATGATTCAAAAGATGAGTATTGTCAGTTGTCTAAAATCACTTATCTAACAAAATAAAGAAGTGACTTTCTGAAAAAGGAGACTGTAACAGGAATTGCTGTTCATGATGCTTTTGTTTTGAAAACTGCTCATTGGCTTTTCTGTGTATCGGATAAAGTGGGCTGTTAAACAGTTTTGGGGGGGGGAGGAGAAGGAAACAAAATATCTAAGAGGGGTGAAAGGATATATATACTTTTTTTTTTTTTTTTGAATTTACCAAAGATACAGAATTTCAAATCCAAAGAATAGATATAATTCAGGCAATGGCAGTGCAAGCCTTGACAGAACAGTACATTATCTTATTGCTGAATAATTTTAATTCATGTCTTCAAACTATAATAATAGTGAACATAGCATTTGGCAGATTTAGCATATTAATACTTCACTTTCTTGATGATAAAAGAGGTATCTTGTTCTGAACAGGTTGTAATTACTCTTCCTTCATTTTAAAAGCACGCAGAGGAGTGGAATTTTAAGTGAGGAAAAAGCCAGAGACTTTGCGATTTGCACCTTTGACCCTTACTGATTGGCTATAATACGGTGCAAACAGTCAAAAAAAAAAAAAGTATGTATATACATATATACATATACACACACGCGCGCGCACACGCTCTGAGTTAAGCAACTAGCTATAGTTCTTCTTTAGAGTAGTTTGTGAAAATGAGAAAGTATGAGAATGAACCAAACTTGGGCTTTAACTAGGTTTGTAAAAAAGCTAGCTAGCTTTGTTAGAACTTGTTTAGCCTAAGTGTGAGTTGGTTGCTGGAGATTTCTTTGTTTTTGCTTTTTTACCTGTGGGTAAGGCCTGTTGGACCACAGGTGATAGCACAGATTTATTACACAGCTTTCATGATTGGAGGGAAGCAGGGACCTAGCCAAGCAGGAGAAGGAAACAGAGCTTGAGATGTGTTTTTATGTATCTGTTTCTAGAGCAGTCTCAACCTTGCTTTTTATTCCCTTCATGTTGCAAATCAGCAGTGCCAGGCTGATGGTGAAACAGCCTAGGAGTGCATTTATGAGAACCACTGGGATTTTAGGTATGGTGTGGAGTGAATTTGGGTGGATTTAAACATGCTATCAGTCATTCTACCCAAGTTTTTCTGTCTAGGTTAATGCAACAGTGGGAAATAATGAAAATGTCATGGAGCCATAATACGGATAGGGCCTAATACTTTAATTAATGTGGATGAAGAAGCAGCTAGCAGTAAGTGGAGTAAAGAGAATTGTGGTAATTTGCCAGAGGAGTCTCAGTGGCCAGTCTTCAGCTCTTCCCCTTCCCAACTTCCTCTGTACTTCCCCCGTGTCCTCCCCCCCCGCCCCGCCCCGAGATGGAGAAGCCTCAGCTTGGTGTGGTTTTGAAATGTGAAACCTCTTGGACTGCATTTTATGAAATACATAAATTATCAAGCAGCATAGAAATAATAATGTAGGATTTTAAAGCAAACGTTAATCACAATAACCACCTGTATTGATGTTTTCACCAAATTCAGTGACCATGACTTTTTCTTAATGCAGTAGCAACCACAGTGGACAATTATAGACCCAATATAGAAGGAAAGAGGTGCTTAGAAAACAGTTTGTTGTGAGGGAGAGCAGAAAGTGTGGGGGGGTTTGGTGTGGTGGTGGTATGGGATTTTTTTTTAACTTTCCCTTCCACATATGATCATTATGAATGGGAACAAGCATGAAAAATTCTGAGGAATGGAGAGAGTCAGAGAGAGACAGAGAAATAAATGTCCCAGGTAGAATGGGAATACAAGGCAGGCCGTGACTTGTGTGATGAATGGTTCATTCTGCGCAGTCATGGTGCTTCTGGAAGAGACACATGTACATTGTGCGAGTTCCTCTGTTAGGGCTTTCCTGCTGCACCTCGATAACTGTCTGCCTTGCCATTCCATGCAATGAATCCTTTCTTTTGAGAATTGATGTAGGCACTGATGCCTTCAACACTGCGTGTAAATAAAATTCATACTGTGTGTTTCACAGGTGGTTTTGCTGAATTCTCCAGTACTTTCCCTGGTCTCTGTGAAGGAAAATCCACACTCGTCCCTACTTGCATTTCTCAGCCGTGTCTACCTGTCTCCAACATTGGGCCAACCCGAATTCTGCCTCATCTGTACCTTGGGTGTCAGCGAGATGTCCTCAACAAGGTGAGTGTTCTGGATATTATGTTGTTTACATGGATGAGTACATAATCTCCATGTGTCTTTGTGTCAAGGCATCTATCATACTGCATCATTACAGCTGCAAAACATCTAAAGTAGATCCAGATGACAGCTTTTCATAGCTTATGCACAGCCAGCTATGTGAGAACTAATGATGTACAGTCCATATAATTAGTCTACGTGTCATGTAATCTGAAACTTTGTCTCCTCTCACCTTGGTCTTGGAGAAGATGATATGATACCTTCCTCAATAACCTACTAATCAAAACAAACTATTAAATCTGCCATTACAACAGGTCGGGTAGTTTCCCGAGTATAGTTTGGACTGGTTTGTTTTGGCAAGTGTTAAAAGTTAACACAACTATGTAGCCTTTAGGTTACTGTGGGACAGAAGAAAGATTGTTTTTAAGTATTTTCTTTAAGCACTGGAAAAAGTAGTCCCTAAATATCATTGATTGTGTGATGAGGGACTACTGCAAACAAATATTCGTTCACCTAATAAAATGGTCAGATCTGGACAATCAGTTGGGTCCTTTAAAATAAGCCTTTTTGGTAGCACTGTACTCAAAAACATTTACTACTTCTAAATACATGTGCATTTAATAATTTCTGTTCCTACAGAATAGCCCAGGACATTTGTGCTATACGTAAAATAGAGAGCAAAGCCTTCAAGTATAGCACTTGCAGGGTGCTGGACTCTCGGATATCTAAAAGAGTCAGTCTCAAATTGTTATATGTCTGTATTCCTATGTGCTTCCACAGGTGTTTACCTCCATGAGGAGACCAAGTCTTATATTGCTTAGAATCTGCATCTTGGATCACTTCTCAAGGGATTTCTTTGTCATTTCTACTGCATGTGCCCTCTTGCCTCCCATTACTATTTGGGAGTGATATTTATTAGTTGAGTTTCCAGCAGTTTTCATAAGCTGGTATTTAAATACACAGATTGGGGCAGGGGGTGAGGGGGGCATAGAATTCTTCTCCCTAAAATGTTGCCTTAATTGTGTGACAAGCATGTGTGTATGTATTTTTTTTTTAATCCATATATAAAGGTTAAGATAGTTCCTATCTCAATAGACTTGCAATTGCATCAAAGTCATATTCTTTACCATAATAATTTTCATGTGTTTCTTCTACTTCTCACTCCATTCCAGTCTGGTCCTTAATAGGCAATTTCTGGATTTTTCGCAATTGTTTTAACAGCATCTTTGACACACAAGTGATCTGCTAGAGGGTGGTTGCACTTTAATAGTGTACAGAGAAAAATCTGCTAATATGGAGAATAGTCAGTAGTCCTTGTATTTATTTATTTTATCGTTTAAAATCTTCTGCATCTTTGTTGCCAGGTAACAAGTCAGAAACTTAAACTTGATTCATTTATGATGGATGTCAGAACAGCTTATTACTTTTCTTACCCCAAAAGCACTTTATGGTTCCAAGACAAAAGAAACCAGGAAATAAGTAAAAAAAAAAAAAAATCCTTGCTGTAAATAGTAGAATATTAGAAGGATGCTTTTATTGGTGTTTGTTTTAATATGTGAATGGTAAGTGCTATCTTTGGTCACAAGAGGTTGGGGCGGGGGGGAGGGTCCCTTACTCTCCTCCAGGGCCAGGGCAATGCCACTTCATTTGGGATGTGGCTGGAATTCCATGCTGGTGCTGTCTATCTGTTGTGGCTCTGAAGCAATGAATAATCCCAAAGGGATGAAAGAGGCTATTCACCTTACTTGCAGTAAATTGATGCCTATGAATGGGTGTTACGCACAAGTACAGTAAGGAGAAGAATCCAGGTGGTAGCCATGGTCAGGAATTTCATTATAGAGGTGGAGGAGTCTATAAACGTGGCTGCTGCTGGTAAGCCCTGAGTGTGACAGAGCAGTCTACGGAAGAGTTTCAAACTGGTGATGTCTCTCTTGCCTACTAATTTATAATCTTGATATTATTTCAGCATGTGTCTGTCACATGGCAGGAAGCCCTGCAGCTGCAGATAATTTAGAATTAATGTAGGATTCTCAGGAGTTGATCAGGTTTTGTAGTTCCTCACATATTCTGAGGAGTTATGATCAAGGATTACTGTGTTTCTTATTTTCCTTTGGAAAACCACAAAAATAATAGAATATAATCCACAGAAAATTTAATCAATTCATATCTCCCAGTGTTACATCCTTAACAGTCAATCTTTGGAAATTCTGCCATAGATTAGTAAAGGATCTCTTAGGTTTCTTAACCATTCTAAGACAAATATACATTTTATAATTTCAGAGCTGCTTGTCTCTCATACCTTTTTCCTCTTACTTTGAGCCAATAGCAGACAATTCCCTATTCTGAAAATGTTACTTGTTCACTGTACTGAGACAGACCTTCGTGTCTCACTAGCTTTGTGATCCCTTCAGTTTTGGCGATTGCCTGTGGAAAGTCTGAAATGGCTTCCATCGTAAATGTTGGTACTTTTATTATCTTTAAAGAAGCTGTGGGAACACTCGAAGATTTCTGCCTCTTAGAATCCACTTGATGTTTTCCCCACTATTGGCAACTCCCAGTTTCCTGGTATTAAACAGTTTCTTGATTCATCTCAAAGTCAGCTATAGCTAGAGGTCAGAAAGCTAGAAATTCTAAGGGCAGAGAGATACTACCAGACACCTCACTATTTCTACTGCTCTCCCTTCCACACACTGCTGCTTGGGAAGCCTCGATCCTACGTGAGGGTATTAG
Source organism: Apteryx mantelli (assembly GCF_036417845.1). Classification (NCBI taxonomy): domain Eukaryota; kingdom Metazoa; phylum Chordata; class Aves; order Apterygiformes; family Apterygidae; genus Apteryx; species Apteryx mantelli. The sequence continues at coordinate 141,550,186 of NC_089978.1, forward strand.
GGAAAGAAAGGAAGATTTCTCTCACTAGTAGTACATAGTAATAAAAATGTTGGGAAGCGCAGAATATTCAAGAGGACAAGAAACAAAAACAAGTGATAAGTAGCAGGGGCTGCCCCTGTTACACAAGTCAAGAAGATGGTAAGCAGTTAAGTTTGCCTGCTCTGGTTCAATGGCCTTGCTGCTTTGTCAGTTACTGGGGATGACTTCTGTTAAGATTAGAATGGGCTTTTTGTTCAAGTTTAGATTTTTTTTAAAAATAACTTATGAGAATTTTTCAGAAAAAATACCCCAAACTATAAAAGGTAGTTATGTGTGTTGACCTTATGTTTTGCCTTCACGTGCTTTCTGTGGGTTGCCCTTATTTTTCCTATTGACTGGACCTGTTGACTTCTCTAAAACTTAAATGTCTCAAAAATATTCTGCAGAAAGAACTATTCATCTGCAATGCAGTTCAACCCAACTATTGAAAGAGGTAGATTTTCAACATGGTTTATGAAAATGAGCTAATCTTTTCAGGATCTCTGTAGGCTTATCTCTGAGTGAATGGGCAGTGGGGGAAGATAAAATATTTGTCATCTTGCAGGAAGGTCTGTATTCATGACCTTTCAAGAATATTAATGCTATTTGCCATTTACATCTCTGCTGATAACATTTTATATATGAAACATATGCAAACATGAGTGTTCAATTTTGATTTCTCTAGCAAAACTATGATTACTTCAAAAAAGTCTTAGGAGATGCTTTATATTTTTGCTTTACAAATTTCTTTTTAAATACTTGGTCTTGAAATGTTTATAATATTTTTTCAGTGTTTAGATATTAAAAGCCTCAGGAAATACCTGTTTTTTTCCATGTGTTCTTTAATAATTTGGTGATCAGTAATGCTGCTTTACCTAAAGGTGTATATTTGCAGAATGTAGACCTTTTTCACCATTACCAGTTTTATTTTACTCTATTTTGCTAACAGAAGAGTTGGTTGCACTTTTGGGGGTCTTAATGTAATATTGTGGTGGTTACCAATATCAAATACCATTGTAAGAGGGTGCTTATTTTGACAGAAGATCTTTGATCTTCAGATCTGTGAAAGGAAGATGAACTAAGTTCTAACCTATATGGGAGTGACAGTGTCCTTTCTTAAAGACACCATAACAAAAAAATCTCAGCGTGGTGGTTATGGGCCTGAGTGACTCTCCTACTTGCATCTCACATTTTGCACCAGCATTTGAACTGTAAAACTTTCTGCTTTGCTACTTAACTATTCTTTTTTTTTTTTTTTCCTCCCAGACCTGGATTTTATTTCCTGGAACAAAATAACATTTTAGGGTGCCATTAATTTTAAGATTAAACAAGTCATAAAATGTAAATAAGCTGACAAAAGAGCATTTACTTTCTTTTCACAAAGTTGTTAGCATTAGGATTTCTGGATCTTCCTTCCACCATGATTCACTTCTTCCTCTTGGGTGCTTTACAATGAAGTCACTGTTATGGTTATTATATTAGTGTGCTGCACAGGGAATGATTGATACCTCAGAAGAGAAGGAATCATAACTTCTTTCTTTAGCCTTGGTCTCAAAGACAAGCACTAACACATTTTTGGGTGTTTTTTTGGCTCAGAGATTTCAGACTTGGCGCCTGCAACCTTCCAATTCCCATTTGGACAATCAATTCCACATCAAAAATCTTACCTAACTGTGGGATTGTGATGGTTGGACTGTGCAGCCCACCAGCACTTATCTCAAAAAAAAAAAAAAAAAAAAAAAAGGCTCTTCTATTCTTCTAAATTCCTCAGCCTCTCAGCACCCCTTAGAGCTAGTATGTGCTATAGTCTGAACAAATATGCATCGTGGAGCTCCATTTGTTAGCGATACCTGCGTTGCCTCTCTCGTGACAAATAATGGAGTTAGTGTGGCTTTTATACCTAATATCATTCATGATTCTGCATGTGCCTCCTATTTAAGTTGTTCTTCACTCACCTTTAAGACCATAAGTGGTGACAATAGGTAGCTGGTTTGGGAGAGGAGGGTTTTTTGAGCTTAGGGATCTAAAGTAGGTATTTATTTTACAGACGTTAATGTTGAACAGTTTGAATCCTACGCTTGAAAAGCTGTGTAGGCCAGGACAGGGAGGCATGGATGTTGGCGGCTGGTGATTTCCTTTGCGCCAGTCAGATACCGTGGGTCTAGCCATAAACTAGTCTCCTGTGCCAAGAACCCCTTTCTCAATACATGTCCCTCTCTGGATAGTCCCAAATACTCCCCTACTTCCTTACAGCACTCTGGTTTTAAACTTCTAGGTGTATCAGTATATGATAGCTAAATGTGGTAACGGGAGATGTGAATGTGTAGGCTGCAAAAGGCACACAGGTCTGAAGGAGGCCTGAGTTGGGGAGAGGCAAAGGAAGAGAGAGGGGGGAATTGGTGATAGAGGAAACTGACGTTGTTACGAAGAGGAGCTGAGGTGTAGTGGGAGCATGACCTAGAAAACTAGTAGGGTAAGAAGCAGTAATGCTGAGAACTTGCTTTGCTGTACCCAGCTCTTAATTTGACGATTGCTGCAATTTATATTTCTGATAATTTGCTTTAAGAGTAATTGGTCATCTTCCATTCCCCTTGGATGGGTATCTCTGTGTGGATAATGTACATACATTAGGTTAAGGTGACCACATCTTTAGGCACCTCTGAATGTGCTAATGTGAGCGCAGCTAACAGAGGCAGCGAACAGACGCAGCAGTTTGTGCAGCAGTGTTTGGGCTCTGACTAGAACTTGAGGATCTTGTTGGAAGTTGTGGGCTTTCTGAGGACCCCCGAGGAACTAGCAGGTGATTGCTGTGAACAGGAAAGGGGAAGCTAGGCAAGGACAACTGCAGGAGGCCTTGACTTCTCCTGGGAAAAGCTCCTGGGAAAAGCTGTAGCTAGGAGTGGCTGCTGCTAATGAGCTCTCTTGGTTGCCCCTGACCAGAGGGAGTTGGGGCCTTTGATCCTGGTGGCCCTTGATTAGGGCGGGTCAAGCACCCTCTTAGCCAGTGCTAGGGAGAGGCCTATATAAGAGCCAGGCCTAGAGCTCAGCTCCCAGAGCGCAGCGAACAGAGGCAGCAAACAGACGCAACAGAGGCAGTGAACAGACGCAGCAGTTGGCGCAGCAGTTTGCGCAGAAGGGCGCACGAAGGAACCTTCATTTCTGTTCTCTGTGGTGTAGGTTTCCTCAAGTATGGTTGTGACGTGCCGCAGAGCGCGTTCCCCAGTGGCTGTTGGAGTTGCTGTGTCAGAGGCTGCGACCCAGACCAACCCTCTGACAGTAGATGCAGCTCTACAGGTCTCAGGCTGGAGGGAGTGCTTGGGGCCTCTCCAGGAGGCCTGGGCTGGCAGTCAGCTCTCCTGCAGGAGGTGTGCTGCTGTTGACAAGCTGTGTCGTCAGGTAAGGGAGTTACGGGAGGAGGTCAGTAGGCTGCGCAGCATCCGAGAAGCGGAGCAAGAGATAGGGTATTTTTGGAGACTGTGCAGCTTCGGGAGTCCCAACCCCCCACAGCAGTGGAGTTGCCAGAGGGCTCTGTGCCGTGTGAAACGGTACATCATAACATCATAGAAGAAGGCTGGAAACTGGTCACTGCTCGTAGGAGGAGAAAGGCTCCTACTCCTCCCGAAGACTTGCAGCTGAAGAACAGGTTTAGTGCCCTCCAGGATGAGGAGGAGATGGGCATGGCTGCAAGGGAAGTACCTGGAACAACAGACCCTGTGCCCTGCCGGAACACCCAGAAGAAGCGACGGGTGATTGTTGTGGGTGACTCCCTGCTGCAGGGGATGGAGGCATCTATCTGCTGACCTGACCTCATGTCTAGAGAGGTTTGTTGCCTGCCAGGGGCTCGATTACGAGATGTCATGGAAAGACTGCCAAGGCTTGTCCACGCTTCGGACTACTACCCACTGCTGCTCTTCCATGTGGGCGCCAATGACACCAAGGGCAAACTGGAGACCATCAAGCAGGATTTCAGAGCTCTGGGGATGGTGGTCAAGGGTCTGGGAGCCCAGGTCATCTTCTCCTCAATCCTGCCAGTGAGGGGCATGGATGAGAGGAGGAGGAGACGGACTTTCCAGGTTAACGACTGGCTGCGCCGCTGGTGTTGTCAACAGGGTTTTGGTTTCTACGACCATGGGACCCTGTTTGAAGATCGACAACTGATGGCGAGAGATGGGATCCACCTCACGAGGCGGGGCACGCGGGTCTTTGCCAACAGGTTGGCCAACCTGGTAAGGAGGGCTTTAAACTAGGAAAGATGGGGGAAGGGGAGAGTTATAGTGCCAGGGTAGCTGGCAAAAGACAGCTCAAGTCAGGATGCCTCCAGCAGGTGAATGCAGCCAGGGAAGTGCACATGGGATGTGCCTATGGAGGATCCTCTTGTATCCCTCCTGGGAAACCTGCATGCTCGATCACCTCTCTGAAATGCCTGTACACCAATGCATGCAGCACGGAGAATAAACAGGAAGAACTAGAGATCTGTGTGCGGTCGCAGGGCCATGATCTCATTGCCATTACAGAGACATGGTGGGATAGCTCGCATGACTGGAGTGCTGTCATGGATGGCTACGTGCTTTTTAGGAAAGACAGGCCAGGAAAGCGAGGTGGTGGAGTTGCTCTTTATGTGAGAGAGCAACTGGAATGTATTGAGCTGTGCCTAGGGGTGGATGAAGAGCGAGTCGAGAGCTTATGGGTAAGGATTAAAGGGCAGGCTAGCATGGGTGACACTGTTGTGGGTGTTTACTACAGGCCACCTGATCAGGAAGAGGAAGTTGATGAGGCCTTCTACAGACAGCTGGCAGTAGCCTCACGATCCCAGGCCCTGGTTCTCATGGGGGACTTCAACCACCCCGATATCTGCTGGAGAGACAACACAGCTAGGCACAAACAGTCCTGGAGGTTCCTGCAGAGCATTGGTGACAACTTCTTGACACAGGTGGTGGAGGAGCCAAGGAGGAGAGGTGTGCTGCTGGACCTCGTACTAACAAACAAAGAAGGACTAGTGGAAGATGTGAAGGTCGTGGGCAGCCTTGGCTGCAGTGACCACTGGTGGAGTTCAGTATCCTGCGAGGAGGCAGCAGGGCACTAAGTAGGATCGCAACCCTGGACTTCAGGAGAGCAAACTTTGGCCTCTTCAGGGACCTACTTGGAGAAATCCCATGCGTTAGGGCCCTAGAAGGAAGGGGGGTCCAAGAGAGCTGGTTAATATTCAAGCATCGCTTCCTCCAGGCTCAAGAGCGGTGCATCCCCATGAGTAGGAAGTCAAGCAAAGGAGGTAGGAGACCTGCATGGATGAGCAAGGAGCCCCTGGCAAAACTCAACCAGAAGAAGGAAGTATACAGAAAGTGGAAAGGGGGACAGGCCACTTGGGAGGAATATAGGAACGTTGTCAGAGTATGCAGGGATGCGACGAGGAAGGCTAAGGCCCGTTTGGAATTAAATCTGGCAAGAGATGTCAAGGACAGCAAGAAGGGCTTCTTCAAATACATCAGTAGCAAGAGGAAGACTAGGGAAAATGTGGGCCCTTTGCTGAATGGGGTGGGTGCCCTGGTGACGAAGGATGCAGAGAAGGCAGAGTTACTGAATGCCTTCTTTGCTTCAGTCTTTCCTGCTCAGGCCAGCCCTCAGGAACCCCAGACCCTGGAGGCAAGAGAGAAAGTCTGGAGGAAGGAAGACTTTCCCTTGGTGGAGGAGGAGTGGGTTAGAGATCATTTAAGCAAACTTGACACCCACAAATCCATGGGCCCCGATGGGATTCACCCACGAGTGCTGAGGGAGCTGGCGGATGTCATTGCTAAGCCACTCTCCATCATCTTTGAAAGGTCATGGAGGACAGGAGAGGTGCCTGAAGACTGGAAGAAAGCCAGCGTCACCCCAGTCTTCAAAAAGGGCAAGAAGGAGGACCCAGGGAACTACAGGCCAGTCAGCCTCACCTCCATCCCTGGAAAGGTGATGGAGCAGCTCATCCTGGAGGCTATCTCCAAGCATGTGGAGGACAAGAAGGTGATCAGGAGTAGTCAGCATGGCTTCACCAAGGGGAAATCATGCCTAACCAGTCTGATAGCCTTCTATGCTGGAATGACTGGCTGGGTAGATGAGGGGAGAGCAGTGGATGTTGTCTACCTAGACTTCAGGAAGGCTTTTGACACTGTCTCCCATAACATCCTCATAGGTGAGCTCAGGAAGCGTGGGTTAGACGAGTGGACAGTGAGGTGGATTGAGAACTGGCTGAATGGCAGAGCTCAGAGAGTTGTGATCAGTGGCACAGAGTCTAGTTGGAGGCCTGTAGCTAGCGGTGTCCCCCAGGGGTCAGTCCTGGGTCCAGTCTTGTTCAACTTCTTCATCAATGACCTGGATGAAGGCACAGAGTGCACCCTCAGCAAGTTTGCTGATGATACAAAACTGGGAGGAGTGGCTGATACCCCAGAGGGCTGTGCTGCCATTCAGAGAGACCTGGACAGGCTGGAGAGGTGGGCGGAGAGGAACCTCCTGAAGTTCAACAAAGGCAAGTGCAGGGTCCTGCACCTGGGGAGGAATAACCCCATGCACCAGGACAGGTTGGGGGTTGACCTGCTGGAAAGCAGCTCTGCGGAGAAGGAGCTGGGAGTGCTGGTGGACACCAAGTTAAGCATGAGGCAGCAATGTGCCCTTGTGGCCAAGAAGGCCAATGGTCTCCTGGAGGGGTGCATCAGGAAGAGTGTTGCCAGCAGGTCGAGGGATGCAATCCCCCCCCTCTACTCAGCCCTGGTGAGGCCACATCTGGAGTAGTGTGTCTAGTTCTGGGCTCCCCAGTACAAGAGGGATGTGGCACTACTGGAGTGAGTCCAGCGAAGGGCTATAAAGATGATTAGGGGACTGGAACATCTCTCTTATGAGGAAAGACTGAGAGAGCTGGGCCTGTTTAGCTTGGAGAAGAGAAGGCTGAGAGGAGATCTTATCAACGTGTACAAATATCTGAAGGGAGGGTGTCAAGAGGATGGGACCAGGCTCTTTTCAGTGGTGCCGAGTGACAGGACGCGAGGCAACGGGCACAAACTGAAACACAGACAATTCCATCTGAACATGAGGAAATACTTTTTCACTGTGTGGGTGACAGAGCACTGGAATAGGTTGCCCAGAGAGGTTGTGGAGTCTCCTTCTCTGGAGATATTCAAAACCTGCCTGGATGCGATCCTGTGCAACGTGCTCTAGGTGACCCTGCTTGAGCAAGGAGGTTGGACTAGGTGATCTCCAGAGGTCCCTTCCAACCTCAGCGATTCTGTGATTTTGGATGAAAGTTTGGAGAAGCTCATAAAGGTGATGTTCAGTTTTGTTGTTTGGAGCAAATTCAGCTTGCAAGCAAATTTCATGCAAATTCCCTGTTTGCACTGCTGCTGAGAAGTGAGTACAGTAAGGCTGGAGTTTATGCACTGCCCTCTGCAAGTGAATATGGGGTAGATTTCAGTTTATATTGAAGTGTATGTGTATTCATTACTTTTACATACACACCATAACATACATGCGGTGTACCTGTGTACTTAGGAAACACTCATTTAAACTGCTCTGATTTGAACAAGAGCAGAGTTCTGACTCTTATAGTCACATTCCAGTTTGTCCTCCCCAAAACATCTTTATGCTTACAGGAAAAATAAATATGGGGAAGAATTGACCATATGACTTCATTAGTATATTTTTGTACTGGTAGACCTCCAGTTGAAACCTACAGTGTAAGAATTGATTCTTGCTACTGCTCCCTGTGGATTGATGTAACTTTTCTTTTTGATAAACTTGCTATAGAGGTGAAAGGATTAAAATCAGAATCTCTTTGGTTTTGTTTTTTATGTTTCAGTTTAGTTTCTGACATAAATTTGCATAGAAATCTAGCCAAAACTACTGTCCAGGAGTGGTGCTGCGTGCCAGATCATATATGAAATGGAACAGTTGTTTGATCAGTGTTACTCTGACTTGCTTAATTGCTTTTCTGTGGCAGGATGCTTGCTAACAGGAGACTGGATGTTTTTGGTAGAGCAGTCTCTAGTTCTCATTTCACATGGTTTAGCAATAAAGTGCCTACTGCATCAGATACTTGCTTCTTTTGTTATACACAGAGTATGGGATGCTGGAGTAAAGCACTGTCTTTTTTATTTGCAATCATGAAAAATATTTTAATGCCTTAAGTATTTAAAAGGCCCAGTTGACTGTCATAGCTCAGTCTCTTTGCTTGTTCCTGTAACAATCTCTGAGAAGCAGAAGGACTAAAGACTGAAAACTGAAATGTAGACAACTAAATCTTGTATCACAAAGCAGAATTCTGATAAAACTGCAGTTATTACTCAGTGCTGTGTAAAAATAGTCTAATTCAAGGTCTTCAGCCCTTTTCAGCTATTTCCCTCAATATTTTGAGTGAGCTTTTCACGTTGTCCTAGAAACAAGAAAGTTCCAGATACCTTAAGAGGTGACTATGTGATGGGAACAGGAGTCTTCTCCCTGGCCTGGCCATGGACTCATATACTCAAAAGAGAGAGGTGGAGAGAATACTGACTGCACCACTTATTTTGTTTATTTTAACTAACTTCACCCACCTGCACTAGATGTTTTTCTTGTTGCATTGGCAGTGCAGGAGAATCAGTTGCGTTTCAGATTTTTCACTCATATCTGGGATGAGGTAACCTCAACCTTAGATATGAGATCCAGAAAACACATGTTATTCAGGTCAGCAACCTACCTGTGGGAGGTGGTTGGGTATATTGTCACCTTGCTAGGTAAGGATTTAAACCAAGGTAGAAAAAAAAACAAACAGCCTCTCTTGGAAATGATGATTCATAGTCACAGAAGGTATTCTACCATTACTTCTCTTCTTTGTTAGCTTTGTTTTTATGGGCTCCGCAATCTGTATGTTATTTGGACACTTTGGATATCTCATTAAAAGTTGTCTGAAGAATCAAAAGCTTAGGAGTAATCTTTTTCAAAAAAAGAATGCCTTTAAAGCAGCTAGAGCGGTGGAAATATGAATTCCAGTTTAGTTTTTAGCTTTATCATGGGTTTTTCATTCATGGTTTCTTGTAATGTGTCAAGGTGTCATTTGACTTCTCTAGTCTTAACCTTTATCTCCTCCATAGGAGCTGATGCAGCAAAATGATATTGGCTATGTACTAAATGCCAGCAATACTTGTCCAAAGCCTGATTTTATTCCGGAGTCCCATTTCCTGAGAGTGCCTGTGAATGACAGCTTTTGTGAGAAAATTTTGCCTTGGTTGGATAAATCAGTGGATTTTATAGGTAAGAGGAAACATTAGATTGTCTCTCTCTAACAGTTTCTAATTTCTTTAATGTGTTTGTCTCCTGTTTTAGCTGGAGGAGCCCTGAATGCTTTTTGGGTGGTATGAAAATACCATAAGGGTCTAAGTATATGATCACCATCACTTTAAAAGCACAGAAGCAAAATAACAGGAAGATTCTGTCACTGTGTGATCCAGCACTTATGGAATAAAGACACTTTTTAAGAGCCCAACTGTGCTTTCTGGCAGCCTGGGGAGATATCTGACACTCCTGCATAGACTGCATTAGAAAATTAAGTATACACAAATCCTGTCCTTAGCTTTGTGCAGTAACCAAATGGATGAACTGGCTAAGTTGTTTCTAATTTTATATGCAAGTAAAAGCAAGAATTCACGATGGAACAATCGCCTTTCCCAGATTTCTATGTATGGTTGCTTATGTTCATGTCAAAGTAGGTGCAGTATGCTGTAACTGCAGTGTGTTTCCTATGTGTAGTCACATGCTTCTTTATTAAGTTTGGTGAAAGAGAAAATAAGTGTCTTTTGTTTAAAGGTTCCATGAGATCCGCAATAAGCAGTTAATGTGGAAGTTTTAACAATTTTAAAAACAGTGGTTTTTTGCAAACTCTTCATCATGCTATAATGCTACTGAGATTGACACTTGACAACTCCTTTGCTATGCAGAAAAAGCAAAAGCATCGAATGGATGTGTGTTAGTGCACTGTTTGGCTGGAATATCTCGCTCTGCCACAATTGCTATTGCATATATCATGAAGAGAATGGATATGTCCTTAGATGAAGCTTACAGGTAAGGACAAAATTTCCATTCTCCCAACCCATTAATTCTTGTGCCTGTCAGCTTGCTTTTAAAGTGAATGATATGATCAAGGGAAGAAGCAGACACATTATTTTATCCTGTAGTCCATTGGCTTCCAGGCAGCCTTGCTTTAAACATAGGCTTCCTCCATAAACAAATTAGTGGTTGTATGCAGACATCACACACCTAATACTAATTCCCCACCTGCAGAATGCTGATGCTGGTCTTTGCTCTGGGTAGGCAAGTATATGGAATTTAAACTGCAGTAATTGCTTTAAAAAATACATAAAATATATACACATATACTTATAAATGTGTGTGTGTGTGTGTATATGTGTGTATATATATGTGTGTGTGTGTATAACACATGTATACATGCACGTATACGTATATATACAAATGTGTGTGTGTATATGTGTGTATATATCTATTTATACATCTATGTATCTATATATATAGCACACAAGAATATCTTGCAAGCCCAAGAGAGAAAGGAATGGAGGAGGGTGAAGAAAGAACTGAGAATATTTATAATCAGGCTTACAACAAATGCTAGACAGGATCTATCAACTTCAACTTGGTAGCTGGTAACGCTCTCAAAGAAGTGCCTTCTAGTGAAATGTTGTCTAGGAATTAAAAAAGCTTCTTTGTTGGCAGTAAACTAAACCAAAAAGTCTTGGAAAGAGTATTTGGAGGTATCAGCTGTTTATGGCATCAGGAATTTTTATGCAAAAACAAAACAACAACAACTTTTTAACCTTTCAAATCACGCTGTTTCTGTGGTTGGATTGTAAACACTTTGGTACGTTCCAGGTAACTTGACTGCAATTTACTGTGACTTCTGTATTTCCCTTAACAAACTGCTTTTAGTTCCCATATTGCACTGTAAATGTTGGCTATCCTCTTGCTGGGATTTATAGGCTAATTGGTGTGGCTGATGTATCTCTATAATATGCATAGTTCAGAAGTAATTTGAACAGTTGCCCTGGAGCAGATGGAGAGGAATACCTTCCAAAACTGTGCTGCCTGCTACTGCTGTCTGTAAAATGCTCATTATGACAGGACAAAGGGCACTGGATAATCTGTCTTATGGGACACTTTATTTTAAGTTGATGAATGAAAATAATTACATATGGGTAGAAAAAGTGTGTGTAAGAAATACCTGAACTGCAAACATCTCTCATTGCCTTTAGACATCATCTACAGTATATTACTAGTACTTGCTCACAGTTTTGTCCGGTAATTTCAACAGGTATGGTGACACAGGCTGAAATAAGAGGCACAGATGAAAACTCACAGTTATACAGGAAATGACTGTATAGACAATATAGATGAATTAATGGATATGGATGAATAATGTGCAGTGGATTAGCCTGATTCACTGAACAGACCATCTGATTTCAGGCTGCAGTTGTCTGGGGACTAGAGCTGTGAAGTACTGAACACTTCTAAAAGACCCACGTTTAAGTGAACATCTCATTGGGTTAAAAGCAGTTGTCATTGATATACAATAAGTGCTTCTTCTGAATTTTTGCATTACATCTTTGCATTAAATTCTGGTTTGTTTCTTAACCAAACCTGAATTGAGTGTGAAGTATTAATCATCCTTGGGCTCTTTTCTTTGCATTGTAGGTATCGAACAACTCTTGTGAAATTCAGATTATATTTTGCTGTGTTTCCTTTGATACAGTTTATGGTGAAAGCGGTCTGTATCAAACCTCACTCGTTGGTTCGGGATCTTTTGTTGGCAAAGCTTGAAAGAAAAATATTTTTTCTGAGCTAATGAAAGGCATTAGATAAAGTGTTTGTCTGACACTGTATTTATTACAAAAATAGAAAGGCGACACTAAACGTTACTTGAAGTGAAAGGTCTAAGGAAGTACATTGCTTTATCTTCTGTTCCTTTTGTAAAGTTGACCACGCAAAGGAAACAAACATGAAAATTAAATGTTACGCATGCTCTCCAATTACAAAAAGACTGCATGTCTTAAAATAAAAAAGGTTGTGCAAAGCTTTAAAACTTGTCAGGAGGATCTGGAGACTTTCTGGAAACCCTCCCCCCCCCCCCCCAGGTTAGTTTTAATTTGGGAATGTCCTGTATTTGGCAATAGGAAGAGGAAAAGGTTGGCAAATGGAGAAAAATATTAAGTTTCAAGAGAGATTCTTTAGTTCAGTCTTTTAACACTGAATTTGGGGGCCTTCATTCCAGCATAAGCAATTCAGTCACACAAATTGATACAATCTTTGTTCATTCTTTTCCTGTCAAAGCTAGTTGCACTTGTTACTGTAGTAGTTCTATAAAGCAAGATCCTTCTGGTTGCACTGCTATTTCTGACCTGTGTTCTGGTAGCCTCTCCAAAAGCCTGTTCCTTCAACCTTTTCCATGCCTTCATTTGTATATTGGGAAGTTTCTGGTGGTGTTCTGTGCCGTGAGATCTTCCAGTTCATAATATCAGCTTGACTATTTCTACTATTCAGGGAATTAGCAGAAAAGAGTAGCTCGCGCTGTGTTCAAAAAGCTAAGCATCCTTGAAATTGTTTGAAAATGAAAAAAATGCATATTTTGTCTGATTCTTTCATGTGCTTGCTTGCATTTCTATTGGTATATACTATACGGACAAGTACACATAGGAATTTTTCTCATGCTATTTTTAATGACTACATGCTTAGCTTTTGTACACATCCCCAGAGAGATTTTCTGCTTTTAAAAATATTTAATTCTCCAAGCAATCCATTCTGTGTGTGTTTGTATTAGATTTAGTTCTTCCAGATCTTTTCCCTTGTTAATACTCTCTTGTCATCTGGTACCTCTATAATTCCAGGAATAAAAAAGAAAGGATGGATTTGGGATTTGAATTTTGAAGTGACATGGCAGCTTTTTTTTTTTTTCTTTTCTTTTTCTTTTTACAGCCCACAAAGAGCAGAGTACTTGTTTAGCCGTGTTGCAAATCAGACAGGTAGAAAAGATGCCTTTTTATTTAACTTCGAAGTTTATGACATGACTTCCAATACTTAATTCTCTCATGCATTTAGAGTCCAGGTTCAGAAAAACACTTCAGGCATGAATTGCATTTCATCCCTATTCAACAGAGTATGCAAGCCCGTGCTTAGTTTGACAGATGAATGCGTATCAGGCTGCTTCCTATGAGACTGAAAAATATGTTGACTTTTTTTACTTATTTGGCTTAAACACATCCAGAGCTGGAGAGAACTAACTTAGAGCAGCTCTTGCTCCTCTCTGTGTAGGTGTTTTGTTTTTGTTTTGTTTTTTGTTTATAATCATTATCAGTGATGATACCAGAATACAACAGATACTGGCATTTGCTGTTCAAGGTCAGCATATACCAGAGCCATCTGCCTAACAGGATAGGAAGCACTAACTTCAACAATAACAGCATGAAAGAGAAGGGTGAAAGGAATATGGATTTTCTCCCCTTTGCATGGTGGGGAAAGTAGTCTGTTTTCTGTGGTACTGGAGGGTTCAGGCCCTTGGCTAGAGCTCTGATGCTGTTCATAAGGAACTTGAGGTGCTCCTAAATCTGGTCAAACTAAGGTAGCAGGGATACACTGATAAAGTAAAACAAGGAAAATGATTCCCTTGAACCTCATTGTAGACATCAAAGGAGTAAAAAGAGCATTTTTTCCCTGTTTTAACCACTTTTAAGTAAACTGTAAAGATAATTGAGAGCACCCAGCATCATCCTGCTTAAAAGCTGCCTTTTTTTCCCCCCCCATCTGTAAGTTACCTGTGCTTGGCTGAATCTGAATTCAAATATCTTGACAAGTTAAAATTAGGCCATTAAGCCTAGAGTGCTTATTGTGAATGTTATCTCAGATCTGAGCAGCAAGTTCTTAAAGTAATTCTTGTTTTGTTTTTCCACTCTTCCCAGATTTGTGAAAGAAAAAAGGCCGACCATTTCTCCTAACTTCAACTTTCTGGGCCAGCTTTTGGACTTTGAGAGAAAGATTAAGAACCCGAGTGGTCAGCCTGGACATATTAGTAAGCTGAAACTTTTGCATTTGGAAAAAAGCAGTGAGCATGTTCTGGTCTCAGAAGGTGGGCAGAGCAGCCTCCCCACCAATCAGCTCTGCATTACCTCTACCTCCGAGATTGTGGAGCAGAAGTCAACGGACTCCGGAAGCGTGCCAGGCACATGCTTGCCGTCTTTGGAAGACAGCCTGCTGGTACAGGGCATAAACAGACTTCACGTGTCCCTAGATAAGGTAGAAGACAGCAACCGGCTGAAGCGTTCCTTTTCTTTGGATATCAAATCTGTATCCTACTCGGCAAGTAGCAACTGTGTGACTGCATCCGTTCAGGGCTTTGCCTCCTCCGAAGACACTCTGGAGTACTACAAACATGCAACTGCTTTAGATGGTGGTAGCAAGTTGTGTCAGTTCTCCCCTGTCCAGGAGGTCTCAGAGCAGACCCCAGAAACCAGCCCTGATAAAGATGAAGCAAACCCTCCCAAGAAGCCCCAGAGCCCCTGGCAACTGGATAGCCAGAGCAAGCGGCAACACCTGGGGAGAGCCAGCAGTAGCACCACCGCACAGCGGTCACTGTTGTACCCCCTCCACCGGAGCGGGAGCGTGGAAGACAACTACCGAACAAACTTCCTGTTTGGTCTCTCCACTAGTCAGCAACATCTGGCAAAGTCTGCGGCTGGGCTGGGCCTTAAAGGTTGGCACTCGGACATCTTGGCTCCTCAAACATCTGCCACGTCCCTTACCAACAGCTGGTATTTTGCAGCTGAGTCCTCGCACTTCTACTCTGCCTCTGCCATCTATGGGAACAATGCGGCTTACTCTGCCTACAGCTGCAGTCAGCTGCCCACAGGCTGCGACCAAGCCTGTGCTGTCCGCAGGAGGCCAAAACAGGGTGATCGAGGTGACTCCAGGCGGAGCTGGCATGAGGAAAGCTCTTTTGAAAAACAGTTTAAGCGCAGAAGCTGCCAGATGGAGTTTGGGGAGAGCATCATGTCAGACAACAGATCCAGAGAGGAACTGGGGAAAGTAGGCAGTCAGTCAAGCTTTTCAGGCAGCATGGAAATCATTGAAGTGTCTTGAAGTAGCAGACTTGTGTGACTGTACCAGAATTGCTTCCCCCTCCAGGCTACTCCCCCAGTGTTTGAGTTCCCTGTAAATCTGAAAAGAACAAACTGTATACAAAAGTGTGTGTGTTGGCGGGGGAGGGAAATGCGGGGTTTCAGTGTGAATGCAGTGACTAGATTAGTACAGCAAAGAAATGACAAGTGAGCATCTGCATGAGGAGACCAAGCATACTGTTGGGTTTTTCTCCTCTCCTTTCCTGGAGAAGGGCAGAGCATTTCAAAAGTTTTCCCTGGCAGATGAAGCAATTATATGCAAAGGATTGCACATCCTTTCAGTGTTTTAAACGGGAAGCTGTCTTGGTATCAGACCATTACTCTGGTTCCACTGAGACATGCTTCTACTGATCAAAGCTAGTTTGATTCTCCCCTCCCCATGCCCCAAGTCCTCACCGGTGCACCTTAGCCCTGACACTGAGCCAGCCTCTGGAGGGAGACCTTTCTCCTGTAAGAAGGGAGACAGAGTGGTTCCAAAGGAAGTAGGGACTGGTTACAGCAAGGCTGGTCTGAAAATAGAGTTCAGACAAATGTAAATACTGGTGTAACTATTGTTCTAATGGATAGGCTTTAGATGATTTGCTAGAGAGCTGCTTCAGAGAAAAACCAGTACCTCAAAAATATAAAAAATAAACTTAGGGTTTTATGGCTGCCAGTTGCTGGTAGTCAGTTCATAAGCAATGTGAACAAGTAACAACTAGCCACATCTGATTTTTTTTTTTAAGCTGTCTACGCACAAGTGTTTCAGTTGGCTTAGCAGCAGTTTTTTTAAAGAAGACAAGTGAACCAGACTTATGACTATTATTTCCCCCAGACTTTTTAAACATAAAATAAGCAGGATTTGTATTTTTGATATTGGGTTATTAAGCTGGCTTCTGGGAGAGGGATAGCTATTTTGGCTTCTAAGCTGTAATGGAGTGGTTAATACCTAGGGCTATGTGCAAGAGATAAGTAGTTGGTCAAAATACTGCGGAATCCTTTTTTTGTCAATTGACAATTCAATAGATGAATTTTGAAGGCTTTTTTTTCCCCCATATTTTTTTTCTTCTTCTGAAATGAATAGTAGGGCTTGGTGGGATGAGCAGTAACATTAAGGAACTGCTCTTCATACACAATTCCAATCACATCCTAAAAGAGTGGGTGGGGATTTTTTTTGTTCTTTCCTCCTCAATATCTTCACCCAAACTGTGGGGACTCTTAGATGGATGCTCCCTATCATCAGGTTTGCTGACTTCATTTGAAAAAGAGAGGTCTCTTTTTTGTTGGATAATTAAACAGAAGGGGGACTCCGGAGCCCCCACTCATAATGTGTGAAAGAAACAGGGTTTGCAGGGAGACAGCCTGCTCACATCCAGCACTCACGGCTCCAGAGGGACTTCATTCAGGCTGTTGTCCTCTGTCCCCAGCTGGAGTCTCGGTGCCCCTGGGTGCTGTTGCATGGTTTGGCTGTGGGCGCTGCAAGCTGCGCCACTGCTGGCCCACGCACCTTTCTGGTCTGCACCAAGCCGGAGCATCTGCCAGCAGGGTTGTTTCACAGGAGATTAGGCACAACCTTTTCTGTGTGTTGTTTTTGATAGTGAACCAGCTGCTTCCCCTCCAGCTTGTGATTCTTGCAGTATATTGGCTGCTGCTTCTCAAATTGCTGTGTAATACTCTAAGAGGTTTACAGTAAGCAAGGAGTGGTACCAGAGGCACAAGCTGTGCGTGTGTTCTCCAGCTCTTCCCCAGGACCCTTCACACCATGCATATGGAGGGGTGGGGCTATAGGCTTCAGCATTTTGTCCAATTCCAGTGCAGGCAGCTGAAAATTATAAATCAAATGTAACATACTTACCCCTGGCCAACAGCTTTTAGAAGAAAATTTGTCAGTGGAGGTCACTGAAAGGTCAGCAGCTTTTTTTTTTTTTTTTTTTTTTTTACTGTAAGTTTAGCTAGTTTGTGACTCAAATCTCAGGTTTTACTATATTGAAAAGTGGAGAAGATTTTGTCATTGTTTTTTTGTTTTGTGGCTAGGATGTGACAATTTCCTACGATGGACTGCTTAAAATAGCACTGAAAGCTACAGCATTGATTAACTTGATGCTAAAGAGTGCAAGAGACACAGAGAGAGGCAGCAACAGGAGTAATTGAACCCAGAGGCTGTGTTCGTGACGCGTATGAAATGCCAGAAGAAAGGGTAGTCTGGACAAGGGATAGGTTGACACCACACTGTAAAGCATGTCAGGTCTTAGCTATTCATTAAACATATAGCTACTTGTTTGTGTTTACATACCAAGTGAAAGTGATTACATTACAACCATTTTCAGCATATATACACACTGTGTATGTGTGTATATACACATGTAAACCATTTAGCAGTGCTCCTCTCTCAGCCAGATTGCAGTTAAAGCCCATGTCTGTCTTTGATTTAAATTGGTTAATGGAGGGAAAACACATAAATAAACCCCTACAGGCAGAAACAGAATCTTCCTGGGTTTTGTGCTCATTCATGTGTGTGTTCTTCCCCCTTTGCGCTCTTGCATGCTCTCTCTCTCTCTCTATATATATATACACACACACACACACACACAAATGTGTATGTTTGGGTTTTGTTTAATCTCTTTTGGGGGAACTGAATTCTGGTCTTTGGGTTCCTCATGATTTCCAACATGCTGCAGTCACTGACTGAATTGAAGCTGGAGGCTTGGTATGCCAGGGGACAGGGCCCTGCGGAAGGAAGCCTTAAGCCCAGATTCCTGTGCAGGGTGGTACCCTGTTTCATTTCTGAACTAGTGTCCTGTACCTGAACAATGCTGGAAGTAGTTTTTAGACATTTGGAAAGCAAAGTGGAGGAGGGGAGGGGGAGAAACATGTACATGTTCAATATGAATATAATGTTCTTTGGTGTATGGCAAGCTGGTTAAATGGTTCAGAGAGATGCGAGTTCCTCATCTTGTTGGTCCTGAGCATTACCTGTATGTTATGATGAAATAAAATCAGACATGGTACCTGTTTATATAGAACAGCTGAGGAAAGGAGCCTGTTTGCCTCTGGCTGTGGAGTACATGTTACCTGGCTGCAGTATGACCTGCTTTCCAGAGGCCAGGACTAGCAGGTGGCTCATCCTTATGGTATGTTACCTTCTTCTGCAGATGTGTGCCTGCTTACAGGCAGCTTAGTTGGACTGCTGGTCACAAACAGCAGTGACTTACAGCACCTGTAACAGTTTCAGCCTCTCACCTATTCCCACCTCCCCTGCCCCTTCTGCCCCCTTGAATAGAAGTGGCTTTTTCTTTTTTTGCATTAACATTTTACAGTTTCTAGTACTATTGAATGTAACTGTACTGTTTCATAAAGTAGCAGTCCTCCAGTTCCCAAGTGCATAAACTGGCTTGTAAGACAGCTGTGCAAGTATTTCAAATTGCTTAACTTACCTGAGGTGAAACATATGTCTGTTTTGCCTCCCATACTTATTTGAACAAGCATTTAGTTGCACTGGTACTTGTTTTGACTGATGTTGCCTGTATGGAGCACTCAGAATGACTTCCTCATGCTGAGGGAGGGATATGCCCATAGTTACTTCTTCAGAGAATAGCTTTTACAGATGTAATATATGTTAAAGAATAAATCCTGAGGTTAGATCTTTGGATGGCAAAGCTTAGACCTACAGGTTTGTGTAATGGTATCTTCAAACTCAGATGCAGCAATAGAAGCCCTATTTTAAGGGAATCTTAAAGCATTAACCTAGAATGGGAAATGTATAATCTCCAGCTGCTGTAGAAGAGGCAGTACTGTCTGCTACTGCACAAGTAACAAGCTTCCTTTCTACAGCCAAGAAGTGCTAGCTATAAAATAAAAAGCTTGCATCCATTGCACAGTAAAACAAGAACCAAGTACAGTATCAGACCTAAATAGCTTATTACCCCCCAAAATACATTCATTTAACAACCTTCTAACAACACAGCTGCTCTAACTTCTTTCACCCTGCACCTAAGTCCAGTTCTCAATAGGTCAGACCAGCTCTTCTATGAAATCCTTGTTCCCTTTAAGGGTGTGGATTTTTTTTTTTTTTAAGCACCTATTGCCACCCTAGGCTTAGCTCTTCCTGCTCCCCTTGCCTGTTTTGCAGGACTCGCACTGTTCTTTCCACACTGGCCCCTCCATGGTCTCTTGCCACTGCCAGTAGACAGCTCTGTACAGAAACCATCCAAATCATCTCCAGTCAACATCTGGGGAGTGGTAAGTGGCTACTGAAATTGTCACATACTGTTCATCAGCATTTAATTTTCATTTCATTAACTGACATTAAGTGGGAAGGGGGCCTCAGGTCACCATGCTTTTAATACAACTGTCACAATTAAGTGCCTAAAGTGAAGTGGACTGAGAAGAGGGTAACTCTCCCCCAGCACACATCAAGGTAGCAGTTTTGAGGGGAGGGAGGGAAGGGAAGAGAAATGGAAGGTGGGAGTAAGAAAGAGTAGAAATGTGATAATTTATGAGCTGTTTTTACTAACTATGCACACAGCTGCTAGCTACTTCTTCCACTTTCACTCATGGCACAGGATTTACACTGATGGTTACCAGCATGTGGTGGTTTCAAAAGCCCAGAGCAGGGGCCTGGTGCTCCTCTTGGGGACAAAACTAGAATCCTAATAAGGCTGTTACTGCCTGGTTTTAGTTTGAAAATACAGAAATTCAAAGCAGCTCACTTACCTAGACGTTTTAATTAGATGGCCATACCCTGACTAAAACCAAGGTATCCTGTATTTGTTCTTAAAGCAAAATTTCCTTTTGAGATAAAAGTGGAGTTAGTTACTGTAGTATTATTATGATACTATACTATCTAAAAGTACTATTAAACATACAGAAACACAGTTGGGAATTTTGTTAGAAGAACCATGTTCATAATATATCAACTTAGACCAACAGCTGAGCTCTATCCCTTTGAACCAAGCCTATAGAGAACTATATGGCCCTCAGGCCCAAGTTGTTGCTCTAAGGCAAACTAAAGTGTTTCTGCAGCTAAGCCTTTGGTTATGCTGTGCTTTGAGAATATTAATGAGAGTCACTATAAATAGAAAAGGAAAAGGAGATGATAGTTCTAGCTTTCTGCAGTACCCCCTCTTCTGAGAAAGTGCTGCTTTTCTAGCATGTAAAATGCTGTAAAACAGGATTTGAGAGCTGTCCTGCTTGAAAGAAGTGCTCACTTTGAATTGCAGATTTCAGCTGCTGTTTACAAGGACCCACACAAACCTCCACTGCTGAACAAATCCAGTGTGATGTGTTAAGGGGAACCATGAGGCTGGGCCATCAGATCACTTTAAAAAATGAACCTTATGCATTTGCATCTCTTGTCAAGAAGCCCAGGTGCAGTGGGTGGAAGTGTCATTCACCTCTTTGCCTTCCTGATGCCAGAACAGCATTCTGCTGCAGCTATGGTCATTTATTTTTCTCTAAGCCAGGGATTTTCTGAATTTATTAGAATAACCTGTTACCTGCAGGAAACAGCTCCTACTATTCTACGATGTTTTCAAATGCCAAGCTGCTGTGAGCAAGTAGCAATCAATCAGCTCTGCTTACAGCAGTTGACCCCTGCTTGTTTTTTTTTTTTTTTTTTTTTGGGGGGGGGGGAAGAGGTAAGAAAAATGTTGCTATTGTCTTGCTGAAAGCTGGTTGTTAAGCCTTTACCAACCTCTGTGACTGTTGGACCTCCAGTGTTGCTGGGCCCCTTGGTATCTCATATGGCTTCCAGAGTATATCAAAATTAGAAGAACAGACTCAAATACTTATTGAATGCTACACTGGGAACCCTCCCATCCCTTCACTCCCCGGTAACTAGAGGGAAGATTACAGCATGAATCATATACGCTTTTTTATTAGTAGTAGTAAAACCAAAACAAATGACAATAAATATTTCAAGTCAGGTCTCCCTAAGCCACAAGAGAGCCTTAGCAGGGCATTACAGAGCAGACTCTGATGAGATAATTTGCCACCTTGCCCAGGAGGGAGTACTCAATGCTCACAAGGTGCTCTGCAAGCTACAGGGCAGCTAACGCCTGTCCACAATCAGCATCCCAAAACTGGGGCAAAGTCATTTTGCTAGGATATAGTTGCAAACTTGATGGTGAGGTACCAATAACTGATAGCTAAAATCCTCTCAAATCCATGCTGGTACAAGCAGCCATTCACATGCCCGAATAGGGAAGAGTCATGTTTTTACAGGATCTATAACCATCCTCATTTATTTCTGTGGTCTCATTACTGTCCTGCAGTAGGACATATGTTCATCATATTCTTTCATTACCTTCACAGTTCCCTTATGAGGTCAGTGTGCATTCTCCAGCTGTTAAAATACAAAGGCTTTAAAAGGACAAAACAGCTATTGATTTTCCTTAATTTTAGGCACCTGACACTGAGTTGCCCTTTGAGTGCTCCTCTCTCTCTCTCATGCCATAGGAGGATTAGCTCTAACACAGGTACCCACCTTTAGGTGCTCTGAGCACACCCATTAACACCTTAGACCTTTCCTTGGCTTTGGGAATCTGCAAGAACCCTCACTATCATCAGGTGAATTATTTTCTGCATTACCTAGTAATCAACAGGCTGTCCAGTATGAGCTTATGGAGTAGTTAAAATCAGACAGTCCTAACTGTGCCAGCTGAAAGCCAGCTAGCAAGAAGCAGAAAAGTACCACAGGCCAGCTGAAAAGAGTGTGAAGTTTGACCCAAAGTGCAAACCGCCCCATCCAGCAATGTGCAGAGGATCAGTGGGAGCAGACAAACAGCCAGCAGGGCAGGGGCCACATGAGACACCAGCAGCAGCTGAAGCAGCACCTTGGCGCCCAAGCTGCCCAGCTCTAGTTCTTGCTGCTACCTGGCTAATAGTTTTCATCATCGCAAGAAGAACTGCTAAAGTACCTGTTAGGACATGGTCCCCTTTTGAGAGGGAGAGAAAAATGAAAAAAAGACAATCAGTTATTAGAAAGAAAGAACCTTTTCCCAGCTCGTTTCTCCTTCTTGCAAGGTAGGGTTTTGGGTTTTTGTTTCATTTTTGTTTGTTTTACTGGAAAAGACAAAGTAGTTAAGCAACACTAATCCCAGAAGTTATTTACAAATGCTTCATAGACTTTTAACAGTATGGCAGGGTGGAGCCCATCACCTTCTCAGGTGGCTGACACAGCTCAACTACCAACAGAGTCCAATTAACACATCCCCACTTTAACATGATTGTATATCCTCACGTTCTCCCTCCTGTTCCAGAGGTTCAAGCAACACCAACCACATCTTTTCCCTACAGCTAACTGATTTTGCTGGCCATGTTTACTCTCTTCTCCCTCCCTCTTCCCCCCCATCAGACACTTGCCCCCTCTTTACCTCCAGGAGGCTACAAGCATAGGAAAGGTCAGCAGCCAACTGAACTGAAGTCCCACCCCACTGCTAGCAGGCCACTAGCATCACTGTGCACATCATTTATTTAAGCTGGACATCAGTGCCAACTAGAATTGGGACAGCATCCAAAAAAACCCAACATTTAGTTTCATGCCAGGACACACGTTTTCTTGCAGTCACAAAAAAAGGCAGCCCCAGAGGGACTGAAACAGGCCATCTCCAAGCACAAAGATGGATTCACTATAGCTGTGTACAAAGCAGGAAAGCTAAGATATGACCTCATAGACTTAAAAAAAAACATAATTAGAAGCTGACAGGGAGGAAACAAGCCAACCACTCGAAGTATCTATATGGTCTATAGAAATGACAGCAAGAAGTGGTGTGCTGTACATGAGGCATGAGCAAGGCTTTCAGAGGAACAACACACTTGGAGAAGAGCAATACCAGCCATTTAATGTTGGAGCTGTGGAACTTATAGCACATATGCAGTTGAAAGCAGAGCAAGTCTGCGAACAGGATAATAACCCATAAACCAAGCAGCACTGAATCACAAGGCTTGTAATCAAAATACACTCCCGCAGCTTGGGAATAGGAGGGAAGGTACAACAGTACCTCACGAAACCATGGGAACGCAGTCTGATTAAAAGAAGGGGGGCAGGGGGAGAGGCCTGGTTCATGCAATGTGAAAATGCATATTTCTACTCTTTCTGCATAGAAGCTTACAGGAGAGGAAAATATATTCTTAAATATTTAAATATATTGAATTCAAAATACATATATTCAAAAAAATCCTTTTTGTCCCCTTCACTGGATCTTCACAGAAATTAACCTGCAGCTAGGCTGGCACTTTAGCACCACGTTAATGCACTAAATTACAAAAAAAAAATCTGACAGCAAAGAAACAACCAAACCTCTTTCACCAGTGTAGGACACTGATCCAGTGTAGGGTGCAGCAAGCCCCAGAGGCAGCACAAAGGAGAAGAGCACAAGCAAAGAGCCACAGCGAGCACAAGAGCAGCTCAGGCCACTGGGAAACCACAGCCCCCAGGGAGTCACCTTGTTCTCCAGCCTTTCAGCACATTTCCTATTAGGAAGCTTCTTCTGCACTCCAGGCTGTGCACCAGCTTTTTTTTCCACGTCATAAACCAAAAAAGGGCAGAAATGTTTCTTTTCGGTGAACCCTACCAGGTCATTCTCTGTTCTTAGCAAGCTATCCTTCTGGGTAAAGGTAATGGATAGTGTGTTCATGAGTGAGACAACTGAGGCCTTCTCCAACAGTGTTTGCTTGGAAAAGGAAATCTACAGGCAGAAAGGTCATTCCACTCACATCACAAATCACCTGCTAGGCAGAGTGAAAGGGAGCCAAGCTACAGCTTCACCTTGAGCATCGCCTGCAGCCAAGACAAGGCCAAAAGCCGCACACAGAGCAAAGCGAATGCAGAGCAGCCAAGCAACAGAAACTGCAGCTCAGCAACACACACAAAGAAGTGACATCCCCTCAGCAAGCAGTCCAAAGACTTACAGGAAATAAAGCTAGTCACAAAGATTTAAATAAAACTGTAAACCATCATTTGAGAATGAATGAGAACTAGAGGGTGCATGACATTTTACAGAACACAGAGACTTTGTCTCATTTGCTGAGCAGAAGTAGGTGACATCTACCCATGCGCTTTGGAAGAGGCTGGCCTTCAAGTTTCAGCTCTGATATCTAGTTCAACTATTACATTTTTCACAGCTTAGCCTTGCTGTTCAGAAAGCTCTAGTTGGGAGGCCCAGAATCCAGAAGTTTAAAGGACAGTATTCAAAGGAATATGCACTTTTTCCCCCATTATCAGCCCAATGTCTAGGTGTTTCTTGGCAAATAAGGAAGGACCTGATTTGCAGCCCTAGCTCCTGCACATTTCAGATAGATAGGGTAGTACTATTCCCTTGCCCTCATTAGCACTGCAAGGAGCAATGCTTTGATCTGATACTTAATAGTACGAGGCCAAATGCCTTAGGCTTTACAGAAGAGAGCATCTGCAACCTAACCCCTGCCTCAAGATCCAATATCAGGATCTTCCCACTGGGATAAGCTTCCAGCACTGTGGGGTGTGGGGTATCTATTATCACATTTGACAGAGAGAGATGGCTGCATGTTGTATGTTCTAAATTTCCAGACAGCACTATCTGGAAGAAGAGGACAGAAATGCCTGCAGCAGCTATTTAAAGTTGCTGAATATTCTAGTGTGTCTGATGGCAAGGGGCAGAGAAGTATTCCATGATGGATAACAGGGAGCCTTACAGCATGGTCATACAGACTGCATTAATTTTGTCTCAAAGGCATAAAAAGCAGGTTTTCATGGGTTTTTTTAGCCTCATGTGAGCATGAGAACTGCTTACAAAACAAGTGTAAAATACTGCAGCCCACATGAGCAAGGATGGAAGTCTGATTCGCACAATGCTATATCCTGTACTACATACAGTATATGCATATGTATGTACAAACATAATCACAACTGCAGGGTGGAAAACAGTTGAGAACTAGGCCCATTCTGCTGCCCTTGCTAGAAAGTCTCCTGCTCTGGGCTTTGCTGTGTCTGAAGTACTCAGTTGTTCCTTCCCGGAAATCCTTCCAAAGGCTTCATTTCTAAGGGACTCTGTCCTCAATGTTCAGAGGGCCCCAAAATCCATTCACTGCTATGCTGCAAATACAAACCTAAGTGGGCTGCAGTCTGTGTTATAAAAATTCACTCTCAGATACCTGGCCTTCAGTAATGCAACAAAACAGAAGTGCCTGTTGCTTCCTGCCACCAGGCAGCAATTAATACTGTTAAAAACCTACAGTGCTGTTATTCCCAAATGCTAGGAGACAAGCTCTTGCTGAGCAAACACAAGTACTAAGAGGTATTCAAGCAAGTCATCTTTGGCAAGTCACCTAGCCTCGCGCCATCCTGCAAGACAGGTTGTCACTCTCAGCGACAGCCGTCCTCCCAGTTGGAGCTGCATGCTGGACCCAGGCCATGGCAGCATCTGCCTCATAAAGGAAAGCCCCCGTTCAGGCTCGTGGGCATGCTTCAGCCCCTTCACCAGCAGCAGCATCCTAGGATTAATGAAATAAATGAGAGCCTCCGCTTGACCTCGTGAGCCCAGGGGGTCCTCGCTTTTGGCTTCTTTCTGCCTTGGACAAGAGCTGCCACACAATGGCAACACAGGCCATTAAACACTTTATTTCTAGATCTGTAAATATTTTACAACAGTGTGTAAAATATCCCCCATTTTACACAGGGAGAAACCAAGGCTTAGGGAGGTGCTGCATTATTTTATATTATGATAATAGGCAGATTTTAATAAGCCAGTTCCTGGCTCCCATACTTCCACCTATAAAACGTACAGATTTCCAAGGCCAGGGGATCTCAGAAATATCTGCCAGCCATCTAATTGTCTAAACCCCAGTGGCACAGAAAGCATGCGAGAGGGCATGTCACACCCATAATCCCTTTGAATTTTTCTAGTCAAAAGATCAGATGAAAGAACCCCTCCTCTGCAAAATCTGATCTAGTTTGAGGAATGAAACAACTGTTTCAGCACAGGCGGTGGTAGTGGTAAAGGAGACAGCAGAGCACAAGGAGGGAGACAAAAGGAGTGGTAGGTTTCCTCCTCCAAGTGACGGAACAAGGGAGTTCCTGAATTCCCGGCTGCGTAGCTCTGGCAGCTGACACCACTCTTCCTCCGATGTCGTGGCGAGGAGTCAGGCAGCACGGCTGTCTGCGCCAAACATCTGGCCGGCAAGCGTGCTGGAAGCATGTCTGTGCCGAGCACTCGAGCATGGACAGTGAGGAAGGGGAGTCTGCTGGCTCAGCTAAGCCTTCAGCTCCCGCTCGGGTTTCATGCTGAAGGGCTCCAGCCGCTCGCTCTCTGGCAGCATGCTGTTCAGCCTCTCCATGAGGGGGATGGTCTGGTCGATGCCCATCTGGATGCGGCGCAGGATGGCAGACATCTCGTTGACCTTCTGGATCTGCTCTGCATACTTGGCATACCTCTTCTGGCGGTCCTGCATGAAGCTATACAGAGTTTCCACGGAGAGATCCATCTGTTTAAGAACAACAAACAGAGCGAGCCACATTAGGCCAACTGTTACCACAAGCCTTTCAGCATAGTATCTTTCCTAAAAGTTTTCATGAAGCATGCTAGCACCCTGCTGGAACTGCTCTGCTGGCCCATGACCAGTTGGTCATGAAACAGCATAATTCATAGTTTAACATAGAGGACATATGACCACCTAGTTCTACACCCATATATTGAGTATTGACCTACAAATTCTTTATTTACAGGGTTTAATGCCAACAGGCACTGCCAGGGATTTCCTTGTAAACCATAAGCGTATCCTCTAAGTTATCCAAACCCAGTGAAATTGTGGCCTCTCCCTAAACCTGTATATTTTCAGTGGAGATTGTTCATCTTAAAGCATTAAGTTCTACCTTACTTGCCAGGGCTAATTTCACTGACTTTGCCAGGTTACATGGCAACTAAGCTACTGGTGTTACTACCATCCTCATCTGGAAAATGCTTGCCTTGAGAGAATCACAATGCATTACTAGTGTCCCTAATTTCCCTGAATCCTAAAAATAAAAGTGTTATGAGTGACCCCAGGAGAAACATTAAGTAAATCAGTCATGCAATTAAACAGAGTAAGTACCAAAACACAGCCGGAGTGTTATTATAATTACAGGAACTGCAGTTCCTGCCATTCCTGCTATTCCTGCCATTGAGCTATGAAGGTAACTTCTGTAATTCACAGCCTAACTTTCTCTTCAGCTGTATCTGTAAACTCCAGGGATTCAGCTGATAGCTGTTAATACCACATCCAAAACAAGCTCAGTCACTATTGCTTAAACTGTTCTACACATTGGAAGATCTACCATCTATCTCTCATTCATAGTACTCGGTAATAGACCTATTCCAAACCCTCAAAAAAACCCACCTAAAACCCAAATACTACAGTTTGCTGTAGTTCTGCTCAGCAACCCTACTTTGTTGTGTTGGCTATTCAAGCCCTGGTATTTCAGAGTTGCAGGCACATGTCTGGCTCCCAGCACATGGTGCTGGTGAAGCAGGAGATTCCTTTCATGTCAGGCAGGATGAGACCTGGGAACCTGCTCTGCCTCCAGCAATAGCAGTCCCCTCACCTGGGACCCAGTACATGCCCAGGGAGGTGGCTGCCAAGGGAAGGGGAGAAGCTGGCACACATCATGTGGTTTTAGCCCACTGCCTCTTGTTTTCATCAGCACATT
Organism: Apteryx mantelli; assembly: GCF_036417845.1. NCBI lineage: Eukaryota > Metazoa > Chordata > Aves > Apterygiformes > Apterygidae > Apteryx > Apteryx mantelli. The sequence goes on from NC_089978.1 coordinate 141,578,017, forward strand.
TCCAGACCTCTCCCATTCAATCATCACCAGGGGGAGGAGGTTCACAATGAAGCAGCCCCCCACCAGGTCCTTGGAAAATCAGTGCTGAGGACTCCTGGGCTACCTGGAAGCACAGGTTCAACCAATGTCACTGGTTTTAACTCAGTAATGGAGTCAACCCATTTGGTGGAGGAGAGCAACAGCACCCATCATGAGGGACACAAACTTATTAGCGCAATACCAAACAACAAACCATGCTGACCAGATGTGACTGTACACTTCTATACATAGTGCCTGTCGGCACATGTAATCATTACCCAGTACATAGTGGTTGTGGGTCTGTATTGGAGGAGGATTCTCTGGAAAAGGGGTGCAAGCCTTCAAGGGGCATCCCCCAGAGGAGGTAAGAGCCATCACACTGAGCGCTGAACCCTGCTGCTGCCGCCAGCAGGACAGCAACACCCGGAAAGAAATGGGGAAGCTGTGTTTGCTGACAAGCCTCCCTTTCAAGCCCCGGGGAAGGGGTCAATGCAAAAAGAGTCATGAAGAAAATATTTTATTGAGAAACTTAAGTTACAAACTTGCATTAGAAACAAATACACAAGCTTCCGCTAAACTGACATGGGGATTAGGAAGCGTTTTTTTCCATCACCTCCATCAGAGCTGGATACAGTATCAATTAACCTTTTATTTCTTCTAGACTGCTTTCTGTTCTTTCAAGCTGAAATCTTCCTTTTGGCCTCTACGCTTTCCTGTGAATTTCTCCCTCTACGCTTTCATGCGCAGGACAAAAAAAAAAACAGCAGAACAGGAAACTCCAAATAGAGTGGAAACAATTTAAGCCTACATAGCGGTTTCTATTAAAATCCTAGCTTAATAATTTAGTAGTTTGGCAGTAGCTCTGCAAATTGGAGTGTGTAAAAGCAGACCACCACCAGATCTGCACAGGATAGAAGCAAATTCAATCCAGTGCCTAAAAACATCCTACCTAATGAGAGACAGCGGCTGGAGTCCCTTCAAAAGTCAGCATGCCTCACTGAGCACAACAACATAGGGACCGAAGCAGAAACCTACCCTGGTTTTAAAGTTTTCCTCCACTGACATGTTTCTTCACATGGCCTCACATTTCTATGCAAGAGGCAAAGTTTGCATCTACCAAGCTCTGAAACAACAACAACTCCCCCCCCACCCTATTCTCTCAAGGTCAATCATATCAGTCTGTTGACTTTTAGGCTCCTTGCAAACACGCATGAACATGAGTAATGTGCACTTACGGAGGGGAACCCAGAGAAGTTGACCTGCAAAAGGAAAAAGAAATGCAGAGCAGTCTTCCAAGCTCTTGACTACTTCTGGACAAATTCACAATGGCTATAAAAAAGCTGCCTCGCAAAAAGGAGAAAGGGCGGAAGTGAGCATTTCCGATGGTTTCCCTATATCAAGCATTGAAGTTTGCCATGGACTCCATGGCAGGCAACTGCACAGCTAGCAACACTGCAAGTTGCGAGAAACACTGAAGTTGAGTAACTGTGAAGAAAGGCCAATTTTCACTCAGACCGAATTTGGCCTTTTTAAAAGGAAAAAAAAAAAGCAGCTATGTGTTAACTCCTGTATACAAGTGCCAATGCCTCTTTGCAGCTTTCCTTGAAGTAGACCTAAACACACACTTACCTCCTTCCTGCCTCCCCCCATCAAAGCGAGTTCCCTCCAGCACCAAACCTTGTGCTTTTACCTCTCCTGGCTCCCAGTCTGGTTTCTCTGACACTCAGACCAGGCCTTGAGTTGCAGGACTCAGGGGGTCAACCATATTTATCCACCACAGAGCCTAAAACCTGTCCTTCGGGAATCTGCAATGAACAGGGAATGCACATAAGAATCTAGCATGGGTGACACTGTTGTGGGTGTTTACTACAGGCCACCTGATCAGGAAGAGGAAGTTGATGAGGCCTTCTACAGACAGCTGGCAGTAGCCTCACGATCCCAGGCCCTGGTTCTCATGGGGGACTTCAACCACCCCGATATCTGCTGGAGAGACAACACAGCTAGGCACAAACAGTCCTGGAGGTTCCTGCAGAGCATTGGTGACAACTTCTTGACACAGGTGGTGGAGGAGCCAACAAGGAGAGGTGTGCTGCTGGACCTCGTACTAACAAACAAAGAAGGACTGGTGGAAGATGTGAAGGTCGGGGGCTGCCTTGGCTGCAGTGACCATGAGATGGTGGAGTTCAGTATCCTGCGAGGAGGCAGCAGGGCACCAAGTAGGATTGCAACCCTGGACTTCAGGAGAGCAAACTTTGGCCTCTTCAGGGACCTACTTGGAGAAATCCCATGCGTTAGGGCCCTAGAAGGAAGGGGGGGTCCAAGAGAGCTGGTTAATATTCAAACATCACTTCCTCCAGGCTCAAGAGCGGTGCATCCCTTTGAGTAGGAAGTCAAGCAAAGGAGGCAGGAGACCTGCATGGATGAGCAAGGAGCCCCTGGCAAAACTCAACCAGAAGAAGGAAGTATACAGAAAGTGGAAAGGGGGACAGGCCACTTGGGAGGAATATAGGAACGTTGTCAGAGTATGCAGGGATGCGACGAGGAAGGCTAAGGCCCGTTTGGAATTAAATCTGGCAAGAGATGTCAAGGACAGCAAGAAGGGCTTCTTCAAATACATCAGTAGCAAGAGGAACACTAGGGAAAATGTGGGCCCTTTGCTGAATGGGGTGGGTGCCCTGGTGACGAAGGATGCAGAGAAGGCAGAGTTACTGAATGCCTTCTTTGCTTCAGTCTTTCCTGCTCAGGCCAGCCCTCAGGAACCCCAGACCCTGGAGGCAAGAGAGAAAGTCTGGAGGAAGGAAGACTTTCCCTTGGTGGAGGAGGAGTGGGTTAGAGATCATTTAAGCAAACTTGACACCCACAAATCCATGGGCCCCGATGGGATTCACCCACGAGTGCTGAGGGAGCTGGCGGATGTCATTGCTAAGCCACTCTCCATCATCTTTGAAAGGTCATGGAGGACAGGAGAGGTGCCTGAAGACTGGAAGAAAGCCAGCGTCACCCCAGTCTTCAAAAAGGGCAAGAAGGAGGACCCAGGGAACTACAGGCCAGTCAGCCTCACCTCCATCCCTGGAAAGGTGATGGAGCAGCTCATCCTGGAGGCTATCTCCAAGCATGTGGAGGACAAGAAGGTGATCAGGAGTAGTCAGCATGGCTTCACCAAGGGGAAATCATGCCTAACCAGTCTGATAGCCTTCTATGCTGGAATGACTGGCTGGGTAGATGAGGGGAGAGCAGTGGATGTTGTCTACCTAGACTTCAGGAAGGCTTTTGACACTGTCTCCCATAACATCCTCATAGGGAAGCTCAGGAAGTGTGGGTTAGATGAGTGGACAGTGAGGTGGATTGAGAACTGGCTGAATGGCAGAGCTCAGAGAGTTGTGATCAGTGGCACAGAGTCTAGTTGGAGGCCTGTAGCTAGCGGTGTCCCCCAGGGGTCAGTCCTGGGTCCAGTCTTGTTCAACTTCTTCATCAATGACCTGGATGAAGGCACAGAGTGCACCCTCGGCAAGTTTGCTGATGATACAAAACTGGGAGGAGTGGCTGATACCCCAGAGGGCTGTGCTGCCATTCAGAGAGACCTGGACAGGCTGGAGAGGTGGGCGGAGAGGAACCTCCTGAAGTTCAACAAAGGCAAGTGCAGGGTCCTGCACCTGGGGAGGAATAACCCCATGCACCAGGACAGGTTGGGGGTTGACCTGCTGGAAAGCAGCTCTGCGGAGAAGGAGCTGGGAGTGCTGGTGGACACCAAGTTAAGCATGAGGCAGCAATGTGCCCTTGTGGCCAAGAAGGCCAATGGTCTCCTGGAGGGGTGCATCAGGAAGAGTGTTGCCAGCAGGTCGAAGGAGGTGATTCTCCCCCTCTACTCAGCCCTGGTGAGGCCACATCTGGAGTAGTGTGTCCAGTTCTGGGCTCCCCAGTACAAGAGGGATGTGGCACTACTGGAGTGAGTCCAGCGAAGGGCTACAAAGATGATTAGGGGACTGGAGCATCTCTCTTATGAGGAAAGGCTGAGAGAGCTGGGCCTGTTTAGCTTGGAGAAGAGAAGGCTGAGAGGAGATCTTATCAACGTGTACAAGTATGTGAAGGGAGGGTGTCGAGAGGATGGGACCAGACTCTTTTCAGTGGTGCCGAGCGACAGGACGCGAGGCAACGGGCACAAACTGAAACACAGACGCTTCCATCTGAACATGAGGAAATACTTTTTCACTGTGTGGGTGACAGAGCACTGGAACAGGTTGCCCCGAGAGGTGGTGGAGTCTCCTTCTCTGGAGATATTCAAAACGCGCCTGGATGCAATCCTGTGCAATGTGCTCTAGGTGACCCTGCTTGAGCAGGGGGGTTGGACTAGATGATCTCCAGAGGTCCCTTCCAACCTCAGCGATTCTGTGATCTGCTTAATCCCAGTACTGTTTAACTCCCTACAGTGGCAATAAAAAGCATCTGGAGGAATGGAGCTTCCACTAGAGCCTATTTGCTTGCCTACAGCCAAGGCAGCCCACATTTTTTCAAGACATCTCCAAGAGCGAGACAGGTGAGTTTGCCTTCTCGGAGCGGCTTCCACCATCTCCTATCTGTAGGGAGGCCCAAGGTCCTACCACAGCATCTGCGCTGGCCAAGGCTGAGGTCTCAGCCTTGTCGCCTGTCACCAGCTGGAAAGGTCTCTGGTCAGCCCAGCAAGACGCTCAGAGCCGGCGGCTTTTCCACCGCCTTATAACTACAACTTGCAGATGCAAGTGTTTGCTCGAGCCATTGTTTCCGCTCCGCTCGCTTGGGGTTTTCAACCAAGCTGGGCCAGCACAGTCACTGGGAGCTCCCCAGCAGGCAGGTCACCACCACGTCCTCACAAGCTCTGATGGACACGGTGCTGCTCTGCCACCAGCCCCTCCAAGGCATCAGCACTTCAGCAGCCAGCTTGCATCAGAGTTCAAGAATTCCTCTTTTAAAATTGGTGTCAAGTAACCAGTTCACAGGTACAGAAGACAAATTGAGAGAGTCAAAAGGCTGGAGCTGAAGCCTATTAAAAATGAACAGGACAAGAGCAAACCAGCAGAGTCCAGCACAGGGTTTCCCAGACTCGGTTCTTGGCAAGATGGGAGATCTTAGCCAGATCTCAGAGAAAGGGAAGTCTATTCTCAGAGAAGGGGTGAGAGTGCTCAATGCACCTATTTTTTTCCAAAGCAATTCCTCCTGTCAAAGCACAAGACCTGAGACTGGGCATCCCCAGAGCGGAAGACAGGATTTTTTTTCCCTCTTGCAATCAATGGAAATGTTTTTTCAGCTTTTCTTTCAGGAGTATAATGTAGTAAAAAAATGGACAAGCCCAAAACTCACCTTCCACCACAATGTGCTTTTTTTTTTTGACAGTTAGTGACATTCTGAGAAAGGAACTAACAGACTCAAACTCTAAGCCCAGGACTCCCCTATGCACCAGCAGCAGTGAGATAGCAATTCATGCCCAGGCTTCACATTTTGAACATGAAATGACATCTACCAGGCTTTTCTTTCTTTCCATGAAAACAGATTCATAATTACTTCCAACCGCAGTGCAATGTGGATGTTTCCCCACTGAAATGGCTCCGCAGGGCCTGTCCCTGCTGCACCAGTCACATGCCGAACCAGTAACGCCTCAGAGGCTCTCTGCATTACAGAGACCCATTTGTAACCCGCTGATAAAACACAAAAGCAACCGAGGGTACTTTCAGACAATTGCACACCACACATTCTTGCATTTATTTTAGAATTCTTTTTGGCCCACACTGCCAAGCAGAATAAAGGCATTAATTTAGCCCACCAAAGACTGAGGTCAGCACTGGACACTGCCCAGCTCTTTTTGAGACCATGTTCAAAACAAACCAAAGCCCTATATACACACACACCTCTTACCTAGTGCAATTTAACAGTACATCTGGCATGGACATGTAAGTGTCCTGAGCTCTGGGAAATAGAGGCCACATCTTTTCAGTTCAATGACTGAAACTGAAAGCTGCAGCTAGACACATTTTCCTTAATTTCAGAATTATAAGAGGCACATGCAAACATCATCATAAATTCACCGAACTTGGAATCAAAAGCATTGGCATTACTGACATCAGTAACAAACCAATCATAAGAGGATGCTCTGCCTTCCCACCTTCTCCATCCCCTCCTTAAAAAATGCTATCGAGGCAAAAAGATGTTTTGCTTTCCCCCCCCCCCCCCATTCAGTAATTCAGTCTTCCAGAGCTCAGCTAGATGTCCACTTTTTACTGTTGCTCTGTCCTAATCATTTCCTGTTAGCTCCTATCCTCTACGGCTGCCACCCAAAAAACATCGCAATTAGGCCACAATCTTCATTCCAGAAAGCTAGAACAGCGCTCCCAGCACAAGTGGCCTTTCCCTCTGCAGTGTCAGGTGCCCAGCTGGGTTTAGACGAGCTCCTTCCAGCAGCCACACAAAAGCCACGTCTGAAAGCGCCAGGCAGGAACACAACTGCAAGGAATATTAGTAACCATGTGCTGGTGTGAAAATACTTTTCAGTCAAAGCTCTCAAAACCAAAGACAGCTCCTCTTTCTGCACTGGCTGGAAACAAATATGCTCAATGAATCGTGCTTTTTTTTCTTTTCTTTTTTTCTCTCTCCTGTCTCGCTTTGATAATGTCACGCAAAGTTAGCGCACTAGATCGTGATGACTTCCTGATGACGGGAACATCCTCCGTTTCCCACTTCTCTCATGCACTGATAAGTGACAAACTTACTTGATGAGCATCTTAGCCAGGGTGGAAAACAACAGAGACAGCCAGCAGCCAGCCCAGGATCCCACATCTGACTCTTCAGTATCAGCCACGAGTACAGTTCCTCTGCACCACTGCCAAGTAAACAATTCAGTTTGTTTCTAAGTTTTGCTGATCACATCCAAGACTTAACCCCATATCAAAGCGTTCCTTTTTCTCCCTCTGTAAGTTGTCATTGCTCTAAAAAACTGCCAAGGAGCTACCCAGTCTGAGCACTGCACCGATCATGTTCGCTAGAGAATGTGCAGTAGTCATTTTAACTGTCTTCAACACTGAGTTTCAGTAACATCAACACGTATGCCAGGGCCCAGCCAACACAGCCATACAATTCTATTTATTTCAAAAGATCTTCTACAGCTAAATCCACACATGGTCTCTTAGAGCTATAGCAGATACACTATAGCCTAAGACAGGCTGCTGAGCCTGCAACTCCAAGTTCAATCTATTTCGGGGAGGGGGCCTTGAGTTGCACAAAATAATTCAGAATTCAAAAGAATTAGCTATTCTATGTTTATGTAGTCTTTTCCTGTATATCGCATTGTCAGCCAGGCTGTTTTTGTAGCTACCCCACATCCTGACTCTGCAGCCCCCTCTCCATCATGGCTCCGTTTCAAGGCTGCTCTGCTTGAGAGCTACCAGAATCCCTCTACCCCCAACCCCCCAAACCTGAGTTAAGATTGTTATCACTGTTACTAATAAAAGGATCCTAAAGCTACAATCAAAACAGTACCTACCTCTCACCCAGCACTACTGAACAAGCAGACTTCCAAGCCTCATAAAAACATTAAAAAATAAAACCTACTCTTCGTAAAGAGCAAGATGGACAGATTACTTGCACTGAGGCTTTGTAATTCTTCTAACATGAAATCATCTTTGCAGATCACATCTGATTTACATCAAAATGCTAATTATAGGGCTGCTAACACAAGGTCAGCCCCTGCCCCTGCCCCCAAACTACTAAAGATGCACTAGCATCTTTAAATAATCAACACAACTCCAAATATTTGCAAATAGTATCGGCCAAGATATCTAAAATGAGTGTCAAACTGCTGAGCAGCTTTTAGTTAACATCCCAGAAACACAAAACCAAACAAAAACCCAATTCTCACTTAGGGGTAGAGCTGACACCTTGAAAATTTCAATTCAACACTGAAACATGAAGTAATCGTTAAGAATGAAAGTCTGTAAATGACTCTTCCTGTATCAACACAGACCATCAGGGAGGGAGAAGGGCATTTTCAACCTGTGTGAACCCCAGACTAATTTAAAAAGAGATATCATGCCATTTTTGGTCTTCATTTTGCTAAGCCAATCAAGTAAAGCAGTTTCAGTTTCCTCCCAAAGGTTCTCCACTCCCCAGGCACCCTTGTCACCCTTCTCCTGTGCCATGAGCTCTCCTTCCTCAAACGTAGCAATGAACAGTGCACGCAGCATGTCACAGGAGGTCGTCACATGGCCTTGGCCAATACGCCACAGATACATTCCTATTTCTCCTTGCAATACCTTGCCTGATACATCTTAGGCTGACAGTTGCTTTTTTCATATCTCATCAAGCCTGTTTCATGCACAAATTCAGAATCACATCTGCTAACTCTGGAATGGGCTTCAATTCTTTTTACTCCTATTTGAAGCTCTACAACATTTTATGGGGGGTTTTTTTGTTTGTTTTTTAAACCTGGGAAACAAAGCTAGAATAAGAAACTCAATCTCCCAGTTTAAACAAGCCCTGAAAGGAAAATGAACCCTGTTCCTTCTTGCACCTGATAACTATAAGCTCCATGAACTAATATTGCTGAAGGTATTAACATAAGGCTTAGCATGCTAGACTGTGCCAGTCTTTCAAGTGCCTATGTTTCATAGTAATGCAAATCTTTCTGGCTGTACGATGTTTGCTTAAGTTTTATTTTCTATCCTTTCTCGGAAATCTGATGGTGGAAAGGATTCCATTTCAGATCTCCCCTTTTCCCAAAAGGCCATAAGAAACCAAAGTACAGAAAACAAGAGACAGGAGCACGGTTAAACTGGTTTTGCACATATATTGTAGGAATGAGGAACTGTTTTTTAATGATGCCAGATGAAGCAGTGTATGGTAATACAACAGATTTCAGTCTAAGCAATCTCTTTTCTTCCTTAATAACTGCTAGATCATTTCATAAAGTCCACATAAAGAGCAGCACTGGCCATCTGCCTAGGGTATATGCCGCAAGACATCTGTTCTATGTATTAAAATGATGATTGTGAAGTCATTTCAAAAGCAGTTTCCCATTTTGATTCTGGCTGGTTGAAACATCTCTCCGCTACTCAGAACTCCAGCTACTATCACACTGGGCTAGAGGAAGAAAAGCAACATCAACTAAAAGACATGACTGCAGTTCCCAGCTCAACAATGCTGCGCATTTATTTCTGCATGACAGTGCCTGCTCAGTCAAAATTCCATTCTTTATAAATAATACTTCATCAGAGAAAAAAAGAGAAAGAGCCTGATAGATTGCCATAGTCCTTGTCAATCTCGTAATTCCAAGACACTAAAGAATATATTTAATGCACCGAGTTCCTCCATTCTCATGTCTGCTGAAAACAGGTTTCCTAAATAGTTCTGGAGACTAGTTCTGATACCCTGAAATACAACTTTACCACCTACAGGTAAACCCTAACTAACAATAAGAGCAACAAAGGTCTGACACTCATAATACTAAAAATCAAGCTAACCTGAAACAAGAACAGAAACACACCTCCGCAATACTTACCATACACTTAGTCCATTCTCAGAAGGGATGCTGGTCAACTGTGACCGGAGCACTGCATGAATCCTATAGGGCCTGAAGCTCTCTGCTCAGGGAGATTCAGAGCTAAGAAAAGTGACTAGCATGGTACATTATTCAGTGCAAATCTCCTGTGCTTGCAGCACATACACATCCTGAGTCTAACTGCTGCACAGAGCTCCAGTCACACAGAAAACAAATATGCAGCTCAATACAAACCATCCAAAAATCTTGGTCTGAGCAGCCCTTTAAGCCAGACAATGTCCTTCCAAGGTTTCTGGCCCAACATTCATTCTTGCTGATGGACCTGCTTCTCATGTTTAGAGAGCTTTTTTCTTTACCTTCAACACACCTTGCCCTTAAATCCCCACTGGGGAATTTCAAACCTTTACAAGCTCGCCCTACCACTCTCATCCCTCCAGCCTCTGGAACAAGAGGGGCCCACAGCCAATGGCCCTATCCATTGAAAATCCATCCTTCCCTCAGGACAGAGCAAAACAACATTGATGACCTCGGTAAGCCACGTTCTCCAGTACATTTTTCCACTAGGTAACAGGTCTATTCTAAAAAGAAGAGGCCACAGAAACAACATATTTGCAACAAAAGTCAAAGAGCCACAAGGCATTCACAAAAAAAGAAACTAAAACTCCTAAGTCCCCAAATTGCTGAGCATGTTTTACTTCAAATGTGTGATGACATGGATGGCTGAATCAGAAGTTTATGAGCCTTAAGTATAGGAGATAAGTTGAAATGTGCTTGTACATAATGCTTCTCAAAACTTTTATGATATTTGATGACTTCTGAATTATGTTTTCTTGTTGGCATGTCTAACGTACTAGACTTGTTGCTCATATGAAATAACATGATATAACTCTTATCAAGTAATCTTAAACAGCTGAAATGTATTGGGAGACACTGGTGTATGCAGAGCTGCAGAAGCTACTTACTAGCCAAATTTTAAGGGTATATTTCTGGACATCTTAACTACATAGGAGAGAAACCTATTATAATTACTTTTTGCAGCAAGCTGTTAAAAGAAATCCATGCACATACTATTCTGGAATATTCGTTCAACAAAATGAGCCATTGCATTGAAAAATTATAAGTATGAAACAAGCTATACACTGCAATTTGCTGTGTGACATGCCAGTAACTGATATTAATGTCTGGATTCTAACAACACTCTGCAAGCTTCATTTATTTCTCCCCCCCAACATCATACCTAATATTTAGTGCTGGTCAATGTTTATCTTCAAATTAATCTTCATAGAAACCCTCCATTTTACAGATCACAAAACTGAGGCAAAGACTCCTGGTCAAGAGAGCACACAACCCCCATAAACCCAGTGGCAGCTGGAGTTGCTCAACATTTTAAGCTAGTTAGAACACAGACCTACAGCATTGTCACAGCAGAGACAGAAACGGGATGCAGGAATTTAAGACCTTCTGCCTACAGCCAGGACCTTAAATCCACCACAGAAACAACAAAAAAAAAATACTGCAGTTAAGCACTTTTCTCCTCATGCAGACATATACTAAAGAGAGAGATTTTGTATTACGGGATCCAGTGCAACACTCGAATAAGCAGACTGAGACTGTTTCATCTTTGTTTAGCAAGTCATGGTTCAGGAGGGATTTTTAGCCTTAAGTATCACACCCTCTAAGGTGTGGCAACTCTGCCCCCATCATTAAACACTCTGCGGTAGAAGCCCCAGCATGTAGGTAAGATCAGTTTAACCTGTTAACTAGCTATTACTGCCCTTTATATCTTAACATTTTATAATGCATTATCTATTTTTTTTTAAATATACCTTTTTCTTAGTGTACACATATTAACAAGCTCACTGGGTCCCACATACCATCAGTAGATAAACCAGATGCTGTTTCCAGACACATCTGAACAATGTGTTCATAGAAATCAACAGTAGAATGATTAATCCAACAAACCAATAATTTTTACCCTACAAAATATCAAAGGGCAGACATACCACCCAGAAAAGGCGAGACATAGGCTTTTTCCTTGGAAATTGTCAAATGTTGTCAGATGCCATAAGCCAGAATTAGCACACACACAAATCTCAAATTGCTGTTCTGTTGTTTCTCAAACAGATAAGGGGGAAAAATAAAAGGAATATTAAATATTTCATTGGTCCTGGAATTAATGCTTTATTGCAACAGATGGTGAGTCAGCTGCCAAAAATTAATACAAAACATAATATTTAATGCATATTGGTTATGTTTCCCTGAAAAAATGCAAGCACATCCCTTTTTATGGCAGTGAAGGCAAAGACTACTGTGGTAAAATCAATCTCTTCCAAAACTGGACAGTTCAGGTACAAGTAAGTGCAACTGCTGAAGATAAAATAAACAGCTGGGCCAACTACCTTCAATCACACCTTCAATTCTTTTCCCTCGAAGGAAATGCTTGGTGAAATATAATTCTTCGGGACAGAGAACAGTCAAAGTAAGCTGGAAAGCACAAAGGAGCTTAGTTTAGGAGACTATGCGGCTCTGGCTGCCCCACTGCAAGGCAATTCTGGCTACATTTGGAAATGGGATAGAGAGCAAAGCCAGACTGCTGTGGTCCCCAAAGTAAGGAAACACACAGATGGGTCTACTTAGAGCAGCTATAGCAACCACCGACATGCAAGGTTTTTTTGTTTTCCTTAGATTATTCTCTTTCCAATTAAGAACCATTTTAATTTAGATTGTGAACTGATTTACAAACTACTCCAGTCAGTAGTGAATTATCAAGAACCAACAAATTTGCAGCAGTACTTTGAGTTTTGCCAAAAAACAGGAAATTGTTTTTTCTGGACACAGACAATAAGCAAAAGATACTTGCCCTGGGACATTTTGTCAAGGAAAATTTTAAAAAAATACTACCTGCAGTCAATGTGACTGTAGCATACTATACAGTAGGACTATTACAGCATTGAAGACAGTCAGTGAAAGTCTGTGAAAAGTGAACAGCCTTGAGATAAATAGCAGATATCAAGGACCGAAGCTTACCAACATTTTGTAGGAAAGTTAAAAGCACTATTCCCTTAGTAATAGCCTGTTTTCGGAAGAAGAAAAAAAATACTCCAATATATCCAGGGTTAAAAAAAAGAAAAAAGGAAACACTGACAACTGAAGTGAGGATAAAAATTTACTCACTCTAGTTCATGCACACAGTATGCTTTTTGCAATACACTTCATATTCTTTTTCATCCTTTACTCCTTACCAACAGTCAAATCTTTTGTCTACACTGCAAAACTAAATCATTGTTGACAAATGGATGCAGTCAAATGCCATTTTCTTTGTCTACACTTGTAACTAGAGACCTACTCTGCTCCAGTTCAGCTACACCCGTTGCTGTCAACAACTGTCAACAGCAGTTCAATTTAGTGCACTAAAGAGAGCCCAAACAATTTGGTAAGAATGATTTGAGCTAAGCGGGTCCCATCTGGCTACTCCAGAACACACAGGCAGAACAGCCATTGCAAGAAAAACATTTAAAAATTATTAGGAAAACAAACAGTAAAAACGCACCAGATCTGGCAGAGGGATTCAAAGCATCTGAAGTTACTTAAGTGCTGTGACAAAAAAACAGAAACGGGCTTGCCAGTTGCCCGAGTTACAGACTCGTCCACTTTTCCTTCACTTTGTTATGGAGGAGACCGTGATCAAGATGTCAGTGACAACATCAACCCAATATCATAGTAGTATTTATTTTCCATTTAAAAAATTGTTAGCTCTATGAACTGGAAGAAAATATCACCATCACTAACTTGAATGGCAATCTACCACTGACCCAATAGAAAGCAAATCCAACTAATTAAGGTTGCGTTTTTTAGAAAACCAATGGTAGAGTCCACCATGACTTTAAATCATGCTGATATTCACTTTCACACTTTAACAGCCAAAAGAATTACAATCTGCTTGGATTAATACAGTACACTGTCATTAGGTTAGCAATTAAATCCCATTTCTGAGATTGTGTGATCTGAGTCACCAACATCTGCAAACATCTTTACATCTTGTGCAATAGTAGGCCTCAGATCTTGATACACTGAAGTAAAAAGGGGCCTTTTTTTAATGGCTCCCATGTTATTTTGGAGTTACCACATTATGGTGACAGCAGCTTCTCAAAACAGTCCATGAATTAAATTTATTATCCAGTTTGTGATGTGGGATTTCTTAACTCTAAGCCAATATAACAACAATGAATCAAGATCATTCTTTATAGAGTATGAGTAAAAATTAACCACCTGTTCAAAAATTTTTCTTTTGACATTGAAAGGTATTTGGTCTCTAACTATTGACATATACAACATTCACCAGTACTTCAACGCACCTGTGAGCACGTAAGAAACCACTCTCAAATAGCATCTCCTCTCATGCCAGTCTATCTCGACTTTAACAAACTGTCAGCCATTCTGTCGCTTACAACATCAGTAATTATACACATGAGAAAGTTGCAGGCTGACCATCCTAGGAATTACTTTCTTCCCCATGAGTATCACTGACTAGCAGATCAGTGATTTTCAAATGATGGCTTAGTGGTAAAAGCCTTCCAAAGTGGTAAAAGTCCTTCCAAAACCTTTCCACATCCTGAAGTTCCACACTAAAATGCGTCCAGTGGACAGAGGGATTCTCTCACTGACAATCTATTAGTTAGGTAGCAGCACAAGGGGAAAAAAACAGTGGAGAAATATTAGGCAGGTATTCTGTAGGCCAAAAAGCACATTCCTAAATTTGACACTGTCAGAAGCAGCACAGTAATACAGTTATCTTTCTTTCATAGGATTTGTCCTATGTTCCCTGTGCCTGATCAGTAAAGCCAACATACTTCATAGCAGCACAGGAAGATCTCTTTAAAAATAAATCAGGACTACAATATAGCCACAGAACGGAAAGAAACAACTCTATAATATGCCTCTGGGGGAATAAGTTTGACTTTCTGAGCAATAAACCAGAAGTATTATCTAAAGTGTTCAGAAAGGCACAACTCAAATTCAGGCCCTAATTCTATATCTATCCAATAAGGAGCTTAACTTTCCTCAAGAACTGTGTAATTGAAGTGACCACTAAAAGGCACACATTTGTATTTGATTATAACTTAAGAGAAAAATTCCATTTCTTCCTCCCAACTTTGTTTCTTCAGCTGCTATTTTCCCCGCTGCGTACACTCTCACTACCACCCAACCATCTCTTCAACTACAGTCAGGCCCAGCTCCTTTTTCTCAACTGGCATTTTCTCTTCTGAGAAAGGATGACACCTTCTCTTCTCTGCTTCTCCCAGACAGCAGAAATAAGGCATATGTAATAAGGATTTGCTTGTTGTTTGCTTCCAATTGTTCCTACAGACATTCAGCTTCTCCTCTGGACTATAATAGGATATTCTGTGTCCTGATACGAGCTAAGTTTGAATCCTCTAGGCCTTCTAGAGGAGGTAGGAAGCAAAAGTCTCATGGGTCAGAGAAGAGGCAGCTTGTTATGGCCTTAGAAAACAAGGACAGAGCTCCACAAATCCATTGAAGCAAGAAAGAAATACTACCTTCCCCAACCATAAAAGATAACTATTTCTTTCCTTGAACTAGAGCTAAGCATGATGCAGAACAAAATGTAAAGCATATGGGTCTAAATAAAGATTACCTTTAAAAAACTCCAGTCATCTTTTACTTCTTTAATAGTTACTTACAGTACTGTAAGTACTAGAGGAACACACAGTGCTTAGAACCAGGAACCAGAGAGCGTAACCAATACATACACCATGTAAGGGTAACCACTATGAAAGCCAGGAAACCTCTCTGCTTGAAATACATACACACAGTTTCTCTATAGGGTTTTCTTTCAAATAGAGTGCTACAGGTGACCCAAGGCCATCTACAGCAAACACTGGCATTCATAGTTCAAGACAGACACACTGGGGCCCCCAAGCCCTTCCCTACCAGAAGCCCCACACTCCATGGGCAATACCTCCTTGATGCGCTTCACTAATGCATTCTGGTCAAAGGCAACCGCTTCCGCACACTGGTGAAGGTGGTCTTGGTACCGGAGACAGAGCTGCAGCACCTGCTGGGGGTCCAGCTTCTCCAGTTTGGCATTGGTCGGAGAGGTCTGCCCACTGAGGAGTCCTAGAAGGCACAGGAAGGAAAGGAGTTAACCCGACTGCCTATATAACTAAACAATTCAATTGCAAGCGGAGAGGTAGCAGAACAAATTCGGAAGAAAAGCTTTCAAAGAGGTCATTGCAAAATAATTCAGGATTGAGGACTACTGAATGGACTTCAGTAATGTAATAGCCCAATGAAGGATAAAAGTGGGCAGCGAAAAGCAGGTATTGAAGGTTTACGGATGTTTAGGATTCATCAGAAGCAGTGCAAAGAACACTTCGCCATACAGCTCAGCCCTCCTTTACAGAACACAAACACGAATCTTAAAGGCGGTGCCATAATGCACAAGGGCTTGGTTTTCAGTGATAGGGGCCACAATGCAAATCCTGTTTCTTCTCCTTCACAAACTATTTTGAACTCTTAAAAATTAACCTTCTCCTCATTTACACACATCAGAAGAGAAAGGAGTCGAGCTCTCCATTCCCCAAAGGGCATGAAAATCACACTATTTTTAGTGGAATCATACTGTCAAACCCAGAGTTCAAAAAATCATTAAAAATCCTCTGGTCCCCTAAAAGAAAATTGAATAAGAAATGATAGGTTAAATTAAAAGTCAGGGTGAAATGTCCATGTTTTGCCTACCTTGCATTTTTTGAGACTTCAGAACACTTTCATACTTTAAGATTTTTCTGTATAAACCCAAAGACTAGGAATGTACATTTCTTTAAATTAAGATCCTTACCTACTCCCATGATTTTAGGCATTACAGAAAACTTACACGTACACACACAAATAGATGTATGAGACTTAAAATTGTGACACTGGCAACACCCAGAGGAGCAAATGACAAAACTGTCCAGAGAAATTTCTTCTGACCATTCTCTGCTGCTTGCATAGTGCAACTTGAGAGCCTTTGCTGAGCTAAACTGTATGTGTGTCATTCTGTCAATTTTCCCTAACGTATCTGGAAAAAATGATGCTAAATGCTAAGGCCATCCTTTTATGCTATTTTCATTTATTTTCATTTTGTTTTCCTTCAGCATTAGAAGAACTTTTTTCTTGTTGGGACACCAGCTGTGACAAACAGCACATAAATACAATTTTCATTTTCCAAAACATCCATCCGGCTGTATAAACTGAATATTGTGACTGCATGCATGTGCCTTTTGGGGCTCTCAGTTTACTGACAGGAAAAGACATTAAAGCAGCAAATGTAAGCAAGTATTGCACTAAGCAATTAAAAAAAAAGGTAATAAATGTGAGGTATTTGGATTGGAAAAGTACTTCTAAGAATGCACCCCACTGGGAAATGGAAACTATTCTGATGGCCCACACACCTATTGGAAGCTACAAACAAACTGGGACATCAAATGCTTACCAAGAGACTCACAAACAAGACAGAAACCAAGACTTAAAGTTAGAATTATCTTAATTTGAGAAGGTTAAATCTCTTCAAAAACATTTGTAAACAGCAATGAAAACAAAACTAGGACAATGCTACCCAATACAGTGAACCAGGTTTGCTTTGTATCAGCTCAGCACTATTTTCTCAAGATGCTCTCAGCTTCCCTTCGCACAAAAACCTTCCTTTCCTCATCCTGAGAGGGAAAAAAAAGATTCATTTTGCTTTGCTGACTTTGTTGCCCACTCCAGTGACACACCTGAGCCAAGAGGTCAGGGGAAGAACTAGACAATTACCCAGGCGGTCTCCAAACCCCATGCTGGCAATAGTCCAATTACATTTATGTTCCAGGAAGAATCACCTTGGGCAAAATCCTAGGTCCAGCAATATCAACTGCAAATCTTTGAAGCCTCTTTTCAATTGAAGTGCAAAACTTCAAAGGCAACAATCCCACTGAAGGAAAGAAGACTTTTCGTATTCACACCCTACATGTTCCAGTACTTCCTCAGTTTAATAACTGATCTGCAAAAAAACCCCAAAAAACCAAAAACCCCAAACCCCACGCACTACTTGTCAGGATAAATGTAAGTAACATTGTCAACTTTTCATATGCTGGATGTTCACACAGGAATGAGGAGTTCACCATACACCTGAGGCTGTCATCCTGTTTCCGCACTGATCAAATACATCATGCTACAAACTCACTAATTTTCTTTTATTACTAATCTGTCACCGACTCCAAAAGGAGGAAAAAATTAGAATTATTTAAGAGACTTTTAATTAAGATTAAGTGCGTATTTAGGCTAATTTAGGCCACCTATAAGAATTCTGAAGCCAAATAGGCCAAAGACTGTAAGAAGAGCTATAAAGGAATATGTCACTCAAAATTATATTATGTACTTACAACCTTGTATGGATTACATAAAACTAAAAGCAAAGCTAGACTATAAAGAGCCTGTGATTCACTGTCCAGAAAAACATGGGCTCAGGTGAAAGAAGGGAGACAATAATTGGAATTTCTTCACAGGAATTCAAGGATTGAAATATAATCCAGTACAAATGTTTGAAACAGTAGGAAGAAACAAACAGCAGATGCTGTTGAAAGATGGAGGATGGTGGTGGTTTTGGTGATGCAGTAGGAAGAAGTCAAAGGAATTAGCTCAGGCTCAAAAGGCTCAAGGTGACAATGTTAGGGAACAATTAGCTTAGAACTGCCAGTTGTAGGAATGGAAAAATTAGATGAAGCAATAGCAGGAAAAGGCCATGCAGTCTTCTACCTGACCGTTAAAAATTCCCCTCCTCAACAAATTGATCCCCTGTTTTTTGTTTGTACACAGCAATTACAGGCATACATCGGAGATACTGCGGGTTCAGTTCCAGACCACCACAATAAAGCGAATATCGCAATAAAGTGAGTCACACAAATTTTTTGGTTTCCCAGTGCATATAAAAGTTATGTTTACACTATACTGTAGTCTACTAAGTGTGCAGTAGCATTATGTCTAAAAAACAATGTACATATCTTAATTAAAAAATACTTTATTGCTAAAAAAATGCTAACCATCATCTGAGCCTTCAGCGAGTCGCAATCTATTTGCTGATGGAGGATCTTGCCTCGATGTTGATGGCTGCCGACTGATCAGGGTGGTGGTTGCTGAAGGCTGGCGTGGCTGTGGCGATTTCTTAAAATAAGACAGCAATGAAGTTTGCCGCATCAATTGACTCTTCCTTTCATGAAGGATTTCTCTGTAGCATGCAATGCTGTTTGATAGCTGTTTGATTTTTACCCACAATAGAACTTCTTTCAAAACTGGAGCCAGTCCTCTCAAACTGCTGCTGCTTTATCAACTAAGTTTATGTAATAGTCTAAATCCTTTGTTGTCATTTCAACAATGTTCACAGCATCTTCACCAGGAGTAGATTCCATCTCAACAAACCACTTTCTTTGCTCATCCATAAGAAGCAACTCCTCATCTGCTTTATTTAAAAGTTTTATCATGAGATTGCAGCAATTCAGTCATGTCTTCAGGCTCCACTTCTCATTCTAGTTCTCTCGCTATTTCCACCACATCTGCAGTTACTTCCTCCACTGAAGTCTTGAACCCCTCAAAGTCACCCATGAGGGTTGGAATCAACTTCTTCCAAACTCCTGTTAATGTTGATATTTTGACCTCCTCCCATGAATCACAAATGTTCTTAATGGCATCTAGAATGGCGAATCTTTTCCAGAAGGTTTTCAATTTACTTTGCCTAGATCCATCAGAGGAATCACTATCTATGGCAGTTATAGCCTTACGTATTAAGAAATATGTAAGTATTTCTTAAATCATAAGACTTGAAAGTCGAAACAATTCCTTGATCCTTGGGCCACAGAATGGATGTTGTGTTAGCAGGCATGAAAACAACATTAATCTCATTGTACATCTCCATCAGAGCTCTCGGGTGACCAGGTGCATTGTCAATGAGCAGTAATATTTTGAAAGGAATCTTTTTTTCTGAGCAGTAGGTCTCAACAGTGAACTTAAAATATTCAGTAAACCATGCTGTAAACAGATGTGCTGCCATCCAGGCTTTGTTGTTCCATTTACAGAGCACAGGCAGAGTAGATTTAGCATAGTTCTTAAGGGCCCTAGGATTTTTGGAATGGTAAATGAGCGTTGGCTTCAACTTAAAGTCACGAGCTGCATTAGCCCCTAACAAGAGAGTCAGCCTGTCCTTTGAAGCCAGGCTTTGACTTCTCCTCTCTAGCTATGAAAGTCCTAGATGGCATCTTCTTCCAATAGAAGGCTGTTTTGTCTACATTGCAAATCTGTTTAGCATAGCCACTTTCATCAATTATCTTAGCTAGGTCTTCTGGATAACTTGCTGCAGCTTCTACATCAGCACTTGCTGCTTCACCTTGCACTTTGATGTTATGGAGATGGCTTCTTTCCTTAAACCTCATGAACCAACCTCTGCTAGCTTCCAATTTTTCTTCTGCAGCTTCCTCACCTCTCTCAGTCTTCATAGAATTGAAAAGAGTTAGGGCCTTGCTCTGGATGAGGTTTTGGCTTAAGGGAATGTTGTGGCTGGTTGGATCTTCTCTCCAGACCTCTAAAACTTTCTCCATATCAGCAATAAGGCTGTTCAGCTTTCTTATCATTCGTGTGTTCACTGGAGTAGCACTCTGAATTTCCTTCAAGACCTTTTCTTTTGCATTCACAGCTTGGCTACCTGTTTGGCGCAAGAGGCCTCGCTTTTGGCCTGTCTCGGCTTTTGACATGCCTTCCTCACTGAGCTTCGTCATTTCTAGCTTTTGATTTCAAGTGAGAGACGTGCAACTCTTCCTTTCACTCGAACACTTAGAGGCCATTGTAGGGTTAGTAAATGGCCTAACTTCAATACTGCTGTGTCTCAGGGAATAGGGAGGCCTGAGGAGAGGGAGAGAGATGGGGGAACGGCCAGTCGGTGGAGCAGTCAGAACACCCACAACATTTAGCGATTAAGTTTGCTGTCTTATATGGGCGCAGTTCGTGGCGCCCCAAAACAATTACAATAGTAACATCCAAGATCACTGATCACAGATCACCATAACAGAAATCATAATAGTGAAAAAGTTTGAAATATTGCGAGAATTACCAAAATGGGACACAGAGACATGAAGCGAGCACTTGCTGGTGGAAAAATGGCACCGATAGACTTGCTTGACGCAGGGTTGCCACAAACCTTCAATTTGTAAAAAAATTCAATATCTGCGAAACGCAATAAAGTGAAGCGCAAGAAAACAAGGTATGCCTATACTTGCTATAGAATACACATTGTAAATATTAACATTTTATTAATTCACTGCATTTTATTTTTTAGCAAGTCAGTAGCCTTGGTCCAAAAGAGCAGATGGCAACAGTAAGTCATCTTGACACTTTATGGAAGAAAGACTGAACACTCAAACTCTAGAGAGGTTTTGACAGGGGAGGACTAGAAGTCAGGACTGAGACATGCCAGACTGCCAACGAACCCCCACGCCATGGACTCCAGCTCTCCTGCCTCCCATCTCTGCCCAGTTGCAGGCAATAAGCCCAAGAGGGTTTAACACAACACCTACTCCACAAGTGCTCACACAAGAGAAACCAGTGTGCTTCTTCACATCCCATGACAAACCTGCAGGCCGAGAGGAAAAGACCAAAACCAAAAAACAAGCCACAGAAAAAGAACAAGAGATTAAAATGGGTATTGCCAGTGTCCTACATTCTTATACTAATGGACAGTTGAGATCATCTAAAAGCCTCTAGCAATTCAGTTCTGAGAAAGTTTCGTTTTTAGAGAAGAGAGATAACTGAATGTTCACAGCGCTGGCTATCACTTAACATCTTTCCTCTTGAAAATCATTACTTCCTTCTTAAAGCCTTGTCCCACACTTTGAACTTTTCAGTAAACAAGGCCATCCTGAGTGACTGGTCCACATGCAGTTTGTAGGAGGATATGAGATCATATCTGTTAAAAGACTGACTTCATAAATATTTTGTTGCAAGTGCCAAAAAGGGGAGAGGGAGAGAGAGAGAAAGACAGAGGGAGAGAAGGGGAGAGAGAGAGAGAGGGGTCTGAGTGTTTCAGGCTTGCTCCTGAATCTGCCAGAACTTGGACCTGGTTACCAGCACATCTTAGAGTACGCTAACCACTGAGCTACTATCTCTTCACTAAGGAAAGGGCATTCCTGTGATTTCATCTGTATGCTTATTACATTTATTTTTTCTTAAAGAGCACAGCCTTGCTCTCATATGGGAAGAAAACAGAACCTAAATCTTCCATCTCTTATTAAATGGAATACTCATTTTCCAAGCTGTTGACTCTCTTCCAAACAAGGAGGCACACCAGGAACTGTTTTAATACTGTTTGAAGTTTGGCAAGGAGAACACTTGGCACATGAGTGACACAACTTACGCTGGTGTGATAAGGGAAGGCGACATGAGGGATGTCACGGCTTGGGGAAAACAAAAATGGGAAAATGGAAGAAGGACTACTGCAGAGCTTTAGTGCATGGATCAAAACGCTTTGGCAATTGCCAAACAGGCACATTCTTAGCTTTCAATTACACTGTAAAATAAATAAAAAGACAGACCACATTACATGCCTGCCATTAGGAAGAGAAATGAGGATTTCACATTTACTCTGGGTACATCTGATGAATAAACAGCATACTCATGAAGGTGATAATCAGCAACTGGGACAAACAGACAAGGATTCACTTTTCATCTCCTAAATAGCGGTTAAAAAGTATGTCATGCATAGAGAACTATCATATATCACTACAAGGCTAGCTGACCCACAGACTTGACAAATCTGTTATTGATTCCATATTCTTTGGCAAAGCAGAGGCATGTTAAAACCATCTTCCTCTTACTTAGTCATCTCCTTGCTGGTTCCAGGTCAATGTACACTTCCAACAAATCACATCCTACCGAGCAGAAGAAAGCTGTTAGTTTAGAAAGCATTTTTATGACTACAAGGGAAGTTTTTGGAAAAATTGCTTTACATGCTACACTGATGCTACATACATGCAATATGCATACACCAACCACGGTTATATTAATTGCTTTAATGGATAATCCTGACAACAACTGGTGCACTTTCCAACTTGAAAAGCATTAACATTTGGTTCTGACTTGCATATTTTCACTTGTCAATCCCCTTTTCAAGCAGTAACAGCAGATATTACAGAAGGAAAACCAATAGGTCCGCTGTTGTTAATTTACATATTACAGATAGCAAAGCACATGACTGTGTGGACCTTTTATTGATTTTAAAGCCAGAAGCGGATGCTGTCATCACCTAGCCAACCTTTGGGTGGAATACAAAGAGAGGACTTGAAGGTAACTCCTTATTTAAGCAGACCAGAGGTCTACCTTGCCCAGGCTACCACTTCCAACATTTGACAAGAGCAGACATTTAGAGAAGAATGCCTTTTTCAACTGCTTCTTCCCCTACCACATCCTTCCTGTCTCTAAAATTTTTAATAATTTCAGAGACAAAATACTGTGCTCAATAGTTACCAATAGAGCTATAATACTTGACTTTCACTAATCCCTTCTGAAAGGTATACTTTTATCTCCACAGTATACTGTGGCAATGAGCAAAAATACTTAATTTTGCACAGTGTGAAAAACATTCCTTTCACTGGTTTTATACCTGCTACTCTCTAGTTCTTGTGCTGCAATAAACACCATTTTACAGATTCCTATTGTATTGTTTTCATCACCTTTTCCAAGCTCAGGAACCCCACTGTTCAGTCTCGTCTCTCACAGACGACTTAATTTCTCTGATTACCTCTAAAACACCTTCAAAGAGCTCTAACTTGTGGCCTGACTTCCCACTTTAAAAGTCAATTCTACAATGTATAACGTTTCCATATCTAATTATCCAGTTGCTTCTACAATATTTATCCCTTTGCTGGACCTACTAATCAGTAACACCCTTTTCAAGGGCTTGCATTTCAGGGTACTGCACTTGTCATCACCTTTCCTCCTCAGAGGAAGGTTAAATGAAGCAACAAATTATAAACCATGATTAACAGTAGCTTGGCAACTTTATAGAGTTCCTGCTTCTGGTACCTGTTTCTGGAGTTTTATTACTGCGTATGTTACCACTTCTTCTAAAACCTCTTCTGTGATCATTTCTCTCATCCACCCTTGTAAAGAATGACCTACTACTTTTATAGTGAACGCTAATGCAAATAATTCATTTTGCTTTTCTATAATTCTTCTCTGAAGACAACTCCACAGACTCTTCATCAAGCTTCTGGCAAATCTAAAAAGCTTTTATAAATGGCTTGTATGCTATTAGAAAGCTGTTCTTAAGGAAGCTGTATGCCAGTCTTCTGATGATTTTATATTTAACCTGCTACAGTTTATAGATTTTTATTAACCTACTATGAATTTCTTTTGGCCTTCTTTTTTTAAAAGGATTTTTTTTTGCCTACAGCCTCCTTCATACTCCTTTTACCTGCACTATTTCTATTTCTCCCACCCTTCAAAGCCACCTGTGCTGCCAGCAACTTAGGTCATTTCAGCTGTTCCTAATTCTTCCTCTTACTAGCCTCCTCACTTTTATGAAACTCCTCTTTATAAAGTTAATCTAAGACAGTAACTCTTCTTTCAGCTCTTCCATTCCTCACCGAATTTATGTAGATTATGGTTGCTGTTAATAAAACACCTTTGAGTCATTTCACTTACCCTTTTTAAAGACAGCATTAGTTTTAGCTTAAAAAGCATTAGTGTTTTCCAAGTTTCCAGGCATTTTCCCTGTATTCCAAAACTACTTAAAAATGAACAACCCAACAAGATCCCTCATCAAGCACTTCTAAAACTCTTGGGATAGAAGTCACCCAGATCAGCTAGCTTTATAAAGTGTGCCCTCTGTGGCCACAGTTTAACTATTATAATGACATACACTTGCTTTCCTTGGAATGGGAGAGTGTTTTGCCAGGCATCTCAAGTACAAGAAAGATTTGCAGAACAAGTAGGTGAGATGACATCCCTAGAGACTGAGTCCTCTTCTCCTGACCTATCACTTGCACAAGTTTGGAGACAGCTACTTGCTGGCAGTTGGGATAGGGAAGCTCATTTCCATATATTCTCCATGGAGGATGACTTTAATATGACCTACAAAAAAGAAACAGTTGTGCATGCATGTGACAGGAAGAGGCATTAAAATACTTCTAAACAGATAAGATAATCAGATTTACAGGGCTCTTCCTGATTAAATCTTTGAACTTTTATTGCACACTTCATTTCTTGTTCTTGAAAAAAGGCTGTATTTTCAGCAAAGCCTAAAGAGTCAGAATAGGTTTTTTAAATACCGCAGTTAGGACATGTCAAAATTTATATACTCAAATTTGGAAATTTGAGGCCGCACAGTCCTTAAGAAAAGGATGTACACCACAGACTGCAGACAAATGTTTATGCAGCCAGGTAAAACCTTCCATGCCAAACTGCAAATGTTACAGCTTGAAGGGCAGTACAGGGACCCTTCTAAACATTACTTAACCTGAAAATCACATTAGTAAAACTCAACCATAAAGAAACTGAACTTTAAAAAAATATATATAAAATATTTGCTATGCTTGCAGAAATCTTTACACTCAAATGTGGATCACATGATCTTTTTCAAACCAGTTTATTTTCTAAAATCGTGCTGATAAAATACCTTGTAATAACCTTGTAATAAAATATGTATTCACTCAAGGACAACATTTAGCTTGGCCAACTGTGTATTTTCAATTGCTTTGCACTTTAATGAGGGAACACAATGACTGTAGGCAAACTTAACAGCTATTATGTGAGCAAAGAGCATATTTTTATTGTGACAAGGAATGTTGGCTGTAGCAGCAGTTTTTCCCCTGCTTTGGAGGCTGTACCACGTTGTCTCTTACTTCTTCATGGGTGACAGACGGGCTTAAAGACTCCTGTTGCATCATTTAACAGGCAACTTCTCTGACCACAAAGCCCAAATACTCTCTCAGCATTAATACTGTGCCTCAGACTCCTAATACAATGTAAGCTATTGCCTATAAATTGAAGATGTTCCTCACCAAGATATAAAAATCACCCCACTTTTGCTGCTCCACCATTTTGTCTTCTTTAAAATGTAGTTGGCTATGATACTAAGACAAAAAAAACCCCATACTCACAGATCTCCACCTATTAAGGCTATAGAATTTACATAAGAAGAAACTGTGATTGTTTTTTTTTTTCTTTTTAAACTGCACTAAAAGGATATTTATTTATTGATATCTGTCTTCCTATTAAGCCTTACTTTTATTTAGGCACTGATCCTGCACACCATTAAAACTTTCTCCCATCTCATAGGAGAGGCTATACAGCATCAGCAATGCACACACACAATTTTGCACAAGACTGAAGCTTTTAATTTCTCCGATGCAATGGCTTGCACCCTGTGCTTGGTATGAGTAACATTCTTAGCACAATGGAGCCTGATCTTGACTGGGACTTTGAACGCTGCTGCAAAACACCAATGCTTCAGTGATGCAAAAGACTTACAGAATTAAAATTCTCATTTGAAAAGAAGCAAACCAGAAACAAATCCACAGGATGCTTCCCCATTTGGAAACGAGAACACCCGACAGACAAACAGTGAACAGCCTGGGGGCTCTGAGATTTCAGTCCACAGTTATTTAGGTGTGCCTCTTTGCAACTATGAGACTGTTGAATGTTACACCTTGGAAAAGCCACTGGTGGTCACCAGAAAACTGGAAAGCATGTCTACCCAAAGCTTTCTTTTGAAGCTCCAGGTAGGGGAAAAAGTATCCAAGGTATTCTGCTGAAAAGCACACAGCTGTGCTTTGGCAACTAAAAGCAGCCAAGATCCTGCCAAGTCAACTTCCACTCAGATTTTTTACTTCTAGAGCTCAGAGGTAGTACCTTAAGGAGCATTTTTGGCTCTTCAATTGCAACACTTTGTGGCTCTCTTCCTGCCACAGATCCAAACATGCAAAAATAAACACAACATTGGAGAAAATGGATAATTCACAGAAAAGCTGACACACAGCAGTTTTGGTCTGTATCATGGAACGGGCTGTATTTAATCTGTAGCAGCACTGTTTTTGAAAACACATCAAGACAGACCTAAGACCTACCATCATTTGGTTGCGCAAGCACATGAGGGCTGCAGGCCATAACTGACCTCATTACCCTAAGCACTACACAAATATAAAGAGAGGCAGACTACCATCATTTTGTAAGATGATGGACTGAGGCACCAAAAGATTAAGTGATTTACTGAGACCACATGGAAACAGCTGTCCCCCAGCCTAGTGACACAAGAACATCCCTCCCCTTCCCTCGCGCAACAAATTCCAGCAGCACAGGATGCAACCAAGCCCAGGTGCCTACAGAGCTGTCCCTGTTCAATAAGGGACCTCAACACAGCATTTACAGTCTCTCCCACACAGGTTTTCAGGCATCTAGTAAACATATGGTTTTGGAAGACTATCAGAGCCAAATTAACAGTTACTTCCCACCATCCCCCACACGTGTGCCCCACAACAGGGAAGGTCCAACCTCACTTTCCTCACCACAAGCCAGCACTGATGCTCAGATATTGCACAGAAAATGTTTCAGTTCACTAAAACAGCAGAGAATTAATCCAGTATTTTTTCCCCCCCTCTAGGATAGCAAGAGCAATCAGCTTACCAGGAGATCAAAGACTAAAGCCAGGACAGGCAGGAGTGAAGGGAGGAAGGAACATAAGGGGACCTCTCCATTTTAGCAACAGCAAGGCATCCTTTCAACTTTCCCTGCAACCAAGACATTAAGAGGATCCCACCTTTGCCTGGCCACCTGTTGTCTTTGAAATAATAGGACCTTAACTATCTTTCACATTACTCTCCCACTGCAAAATTTGGTTGACATTTGCCAGCAGATGCAAAAAATTTCTAGGTTCAAGTTGGAAGAAAAAAGGGACAGCATATGCAGAAAAATCCAATCTCTTAAATAAAATAACCCAGCACGCTAAAACTGATCTAATTGATTTTATTACTAGTAATAAGCTGGCTCCTTGAGGCTAACCTTTATTTTATTTTAGGCAAAAGTGTATGGGTATTTATATCCTTGTAGCATAGTACATACTAGCAGAAAAACAAAAAACAGTGTTTGGTGGTTTCCAGAGGAAAGATGATCTCTAAAGTCACCTGTAAGCACAAGGGCACCCACGCAAAGCCGAGGCACATTTGCCATTCTGCAATAACCACCCAGCATACACACACTTTCCCCGGGTAAGTTCGGTGGGGGAGGAGGACACTGTGCTGCTTTTACCATGAGGCAAAAGCACACACAGGCAATTACTATGGAGTAGCTCAAGTGCTGCAAGTTTGAGTTCACAAGCTAGCTTTTGCCACGGTAACTTATTCAGATGCCTTTTGCCTGAGGCCAAGTTACCCGAAAGACTATTTCAGGCAAAATGGGCAGCCCCTGCAGGTGCACACAAGCAGGTTACATCTACAGCACAGCAGTAAATGAGGTACGGCTCTTCAGGAAGTAACATCGTCTATTAGATCAACCAATATTACTGTCTGTTGCTTTTCACCACACTTCTAAGCACCTTCTTCAGCTGTCATTTTCACAGTTATAAATTGCAATTTATTGCCACAACATGCCACGAAGCAAGACCAATGAACAGACCATTTAAAGAGTCAGCAAGCCCAGCACTTCAGTTTTGTTGTTTTTTTTTTTTAATAGATGGAGGAAACTGTTTTAAAAGTGTCAGAGAAATTTTAAAGACTGCTTCACTAAAAGAGTTCCTTTTAAATAACTAACAGGATCTGTTGACAAAACCTTTTATTGATGCTTTATAATTGCAAACAAAGCACAACACTGATTTGGGTATAACCACCATTGGTTATATTCATGAAATACATGAAAAGTACAGCCACATACCAAACAGAAAACGTGTTTCTTATCTTTAGTGTATCATCAGAAACAAAGTAGGCAGACACCTCTGATTTCTTTCTCTTCCTTGCAGTAAATTTCTGAATCAGAACAAAACACAGTAAGCCTGAGGCCTACACTCAGTTCCCTCTGTCCTGACAAGCACACCTGAAACTAGACCCTCCACTAATCCTGCAGCCCCAAGCTTTTAAGACATCTTGTGAGGTCTGAGCCAATGTACATTGCCATAGCAAAAATAAAGTCATGGCTGAGAGGCCCAGTAGACTCAAGTGCAAAAGGCCTCCAAATTGACCATCCAACTTCATCACAATACCAAAGGGACTACCTGAGGTCCCATGACTCCAAACTGCATACAACTGCTTGAAAATTGATGTGCACACCAAGTTAAATAGTACAGCAAGTATCCACTGAAGATGCAGTCTCAAGTCTGTGGACTCACTGGTACATATTTGTAGGGTCACCATAGGCAAGTGAACATGCTTCACCACATCACACAAGCAATGAAAATAAAAACTCTTGATGATGACACTAGCATTTTTTATTTTCAGTTTTTTAAAAACACACTACACATGTTATAGCACACAATTCTTCAAGAGCTTTTAACAAATTGTGGTTGTCAGGTTGCTTTCTCTCCACACTTCACTCTACATTCCTGACCCATTTTTCAAGCGTCCATTTCCCAATCTCAGCCTTATTCATGCTTGACTTGCCGTGAATTACAGTTTCTTTCCCCTAACCAGGGAGCCTTTCTGTGACTCCATTCTTCACACTGCTGCTTTCTTTGAGCAGAACATGCCCACTTCCTCCTCAGTAGTCACAGTCTCCAGGTAACTCACAGCTAATCTCACCAAGCTGCAGTTTCCCACAAATATTGGGGTGATGGAGAGAAGAACAGGCATGTAAAGCCAGGCACTCCTGGCTACTTGCCTTCTCTGGTTTGATTTGTGGCACAGAACTTGCTTTCTATGTACTGTGTAAGTACCAACAAATATTTTCTTTTTCACTGTATGTTTTTCCAAGAAGGTCCCTTAAGAAGCATTACCTAAAATATAACATTGACACTTTCTGGCCATGAGTACTAGGAACAGTGATTTCTCTCTATGTGCATTCAGGAAAACAAAAAAGAATAACAGTATTTGTAAATGCTGGAGTTGGCATTTTCTGCCTCAAATTCTTTTCTCAGATGTAATCTAATTTATCACTCAACCATTTTGCTAGCAATGAGGGCTGCAACTTCACATGCCAATTTTAGCTTGGATGATACTTATTTCTTTAACTAGCTAGCCCATTATTTATATATGCAATGGTAACATGATCCAAAACTACTTATTGCCTAATTCTCCGATTTTTAAAAACCTTGATTTGGGGATTGTAGAAAGATGTCCTCTGACAGCTTTATCAGCATGACTTCAGAACAGCTGCATTATTCAGGAGTGGCAAAGCCTAGGAGGGGCAGATGAAACTAAGTGATACAACCCATACCTATGCAACTCAGACAGCACACACTTCACAGAAATTAAGTAGTTGCTCCTCATTCTTAAAACAAATTTCACTAGACTGCTTTGTTTATAAGGGCAAGTGGTTATTTACTGGCAAATCCAACCGAATAAGAGGAGAGAAAGTTCTGTCCTCTACATTCTTCCTGTTCACTGTGGAGCAAGGAAGATCTGCTGAGGCCAGCCAGGCTCCCAGAGTGATTAAACTTTTTATTTCAGCAACCCACTGCCCAGCTGAACAAAATTATTCAGGGACATCAGTTTTCTATTAAATGATCCTACCATCTGACTAACTTCTTCGGCTAATGCCTGCTGCCAACATCTGAACTGTCTCCCATCTACATTTAAATATTTGGATTTTGTTCTTATCTTCACAATTCAAGATAACCAAACTTAAGCACTCCTTCACTTTTCTTTCTCAGTCTGTTTTTTATTCTTTTCCCACATCCATTAGAACTGATTTCAGATGTCAATCCAGGGATACAATAGATGTCATCTTCCCAGCAGTATTAGTATCTAAATGGCTATTACTGTTTCCAGCATTGTATTGCACCATTATAAGGGTATTTTCCAAGGCTAGAAGGAAATATGGAACTGGAATTGACATGAAACTATAATAAGCAAACTCAGGATATTGCAATTACTCAAAGGTTGACTTGGAGAGGGCAGGAGGAGACAACACAAAATTTACTTTTGAGAGTGGTTTGAAAAACTAATTACTCAGTTGTGTGTGGCTTATTAGGGCACCTAAAACATTCAACAGCTACACAGAAGTAAGTGGCCTGTTGTGCTTTATATTACTTCTATGTTTATCATCTACTGTCAAATACTGTCAAGTGGCAAAGTGCCTTGAAGAAAGACAAAGCACAATAGGGAATCCAGTGCACGAAATGTTTTAAAATCCCTGGAAAAAAAATATCAAGCAAGTCACCTCCTCTGTAGCAGTTTACATTGCATTTGCACTTCAGTAAGTGAACTCACTAGTAAAACATTATGAAAAAGCATAATCTTACAATTAAAATAAGCCGCTACTTACGCAAATGTTGAACATCTAAAGACAATACTTGTGTAATTCTGTACTTATAAGTGAACTGTATTTACAAAAATCTTTGTAAGACAATCCGAATGAAATCATAGCACCAGATAACTCCCTCCCAGTCATTGCCTTTCTTTCATTACTCACTAATCCACATCTGGGAGTACCGCTTTTCCCAGTTATGCATGTAATGTGTGGTTAGCAAGCTTGGGAGTTTCTTGAACCCTGTCTCCCCACATCCTAAGACAATGAATCCAAATCCCTGCGTGGCCATAAAGCTGGGATACATGTCTCCAAGCCAGCAGCAGGGGCTTCCGCATTCCAGCTCTGCCAAGCGCATGCATCACTCCCTTTGTAGTCAGATAGACCCACAATATAACAATTCAATTCTCCTGCCATTTTACCTCCCACCCTCTCCTCCCCAAACAGTGCAGCTGTAACTATGTCCGTTCCCCCCCACCACTTTTTTAATATACAGTCTGCTGATGATCTGCTCATACACAGCATGAAGCTATTTCCTAATTTTATTATGGAAAATATCAGTCATTTTACAGTAAAACTTTACTTCCTCACCATAACATTTCTAAATATCTAGTCTGGTATCTATTTAGAAACGTTATGGTGAGGAAGTAAAACCGTCACTAGCTTAGTTCTCCATCCAGCTAGCAAGTGAAATCAGCCCCTAACAGGGCCAACAAGCCTTAGAAATTGCACAAAACACAGCTATTGGTATGATCTTCTTCCTGACCCTGGGAGATACATAGGCACTTATCCTGGGCCTGGGGCAGAGTCAGGAATGCAAAATAACTACAAGGACCCTATGCATACAGCTACCTCACAACACTTTGACTGCACTAACACAAAAAGAAAAAAAAAAAATCAGAAAAAATACATCATACCATGGATGCCTACAGTGTCAGGATAATACCATTTGGAGTAATTATGGGCACATGAGGACATCTGTCAACTCCTTCTGCTCATAACACTAGAAAATATGCACAGTGGCCAAATAAAACTTAAAATATTGAGTAGTTGCTCAACTGTTGAGCATTTCATCTGGCATGGCTTTAAGTAAAAAAACAAAAAAAAAAAAAACAGACATTGTGACTTGACTTACTACAGCTGAAACTTACTGCATTTTGTTTACCTTGCTTCCATTGGCTACCACCTGTACGCAAAGCTGGTTAGAAATACTTGGCCAGCTTCTGGCACTAACTTTTCAATGATTAATGAGGAGCCTGAAGTGGAGAGCAGAGCTACAAACATCCAACCTCTAGGGCTTATGCTTGAAGAAGCAAGACTTGCTCACCTAGCTCAGGTGTGAAAACACAGGCATTCCCTTTACATGGCCTATTGCACTTAATACACTAGGCAATGGAGGTGTCAAAACACCTGATGGAGCAATTCTGCTGCTGACTGAGCTATCTTTTAGGTTAAACACAAGAACTTGTGCAAAATGAACAGACAATGCTGAGCTGTGAGCCAGATGTTCAGTTCAAACTGGTGAAGGACCTGTGTAGCTCTCACAAACTATCTAAATAAATATTTTAATTGCAGCCAAAAATCCCTTTGCACAGGAAAAAGAAGGGAGTTTTTGCAACTTGATCCACAGGCTGTGCATCATTTCCTTCCCTCCACCTTGACACACTGACAGCACAACTCTGTCCTCCAACGAACCCTTGCCTCCCAATGGCCCCTAAGAAGAGGGTCAGCCACAGTGTGTTGGTAACGTGTAAGTAGTTCAGAAGCAAAATGTAAATTGATGACTTGTGCATAAGAACAAAAAGAAAACAAGAATATAGATTCAAAAATATATATACATTTATTCTATATTTATATACGTATACACATAAGTATAATTTCTCATCCACCACTGTTCACTTACCATCTGAAACTACAACTCTAGTTGTAGTTGATACTGACAGCAATTAATTCTGAGATTCTCTGCAGATGGTTCTGACTTTAGATAAGAAATAAAATACCAGGAAGGGATGAGCTCTGAGGCCATACACCCCTGTTGCTAGGCAAATACTCTTCTTTGTTACAAAAAATAGGGAGAGAAAAAAAAGAAAAAACTACTTCCAAAAAAAGGTTTTCAAGATTATTTATGAAAACAAACAAAACTTAACATTTGGTGGGACATTACCTATGTTTGCTGCTATTTTTAAATGTCAGAACTGAGAATTAGTTTTTCTTCACTGCATTTGGCATCTTTAAAGATCTTAATATCTGTACCATTCCTGTAAATTACTAGCTTTCAACATGCCTGCGAGTCAGAAGCTAGAGTTTTTCCTTTACAGATCAGTGAGGATTTAAGACAGGATAAGGCTCTGATGCTTACAAGCAGTCACTTGGTGTTGCCCTGCCAAGCAGAGGCAAGTTGCTGCTCCGCAGCCACCTACTACTGCGGTTTAGATCAGACACAGAAGCAGCTGCTCCCCATGCACTGGCACTCGTGCAGTGAGGAAGTCCAGATTGCTCGAGCTGCCCCAAAAATTAGAAGTGACACACACAGGGGAAGGCAGGGGGAAAGGCTAGCTCCAATTCGCAGTGGCTTAAACTGCCACAAACCCCCAGGCTGGAACTTCAGTCTCGCTTCACAGGCAACCCACACCAACCACAAGCAGGCACCAAAAGCAGCAGTCCCACTCTCCTGCCAGCCACCTTCCCAAAGGGCCATGTCCTGTTCTGACCCAACTGCCCAGCATCCCAGAAGGATTTAGCACTCACGTGGCTTTGGGACATACCGATTTGGCTGGCTGATACAGCAAACATCTTTCCCTGTTAGCAGAGTTGGTTCTTCTCCCCATCAGCTGCTCAACCAAGTGCCCTAGCAGCTGTGCACTCACTAAACCCAACACAGAAAGGAAAAGAATGACAGTTGCCAGCAGCAAACCTCCCCCCCTCCCCTTACTTTGGATTAGCTATACCTTTTACCTACAGAATCATGCAATCCTGTTTTTTTCAGGAAAGCTCAGGACCCTGGTACACAAATTAAGAGTGCAGCAAAAAGTCAGAAGCTCAGTGGCACCCACCCACAAATGCAGGCTCTCTGCTTTTGGGAAATACAAGGTAATTTAAAGTGGCTTCCCTGTCAAGGAAAGAAGGATAAGCTGCCTCACCTAACCTGTACCAGGATACAGGGGATAGATTATTGCAGAACAGCTGGCCTGACCTTGTTGCAGTAGCTTGTCCAGGTGCCAGTCTGTAAGCTCAGTAACTTCAGTTTCATTTTCAGAAAGCCCTTCTTCAGGTCATTGTAATACTGAACCTAGCAAAATACTTAAGTTGTAAGAAGAGTAAGTCCAGACCTAAGTGATTTCTAATTGCTACGTCTAACATTGATTCATTGTAATTGAAAGATGATTTTGACATTAGGTTCTCTGTTTTCAGGAGACGAGCTGTATTTTTTTTTTTTTAAAGGTTACTTTCAAAAGTAATAGACTTCCCATGTTTAAAATTTGTTTGCATGTTAGCCTTACGGGTGATGTCAGCACAGCTTTGCAAAGCTGTTAACCTGTTAACAGAAACTAGGTGTTCCAGATGCCGTTTTGATATAGGTCCTACATAAGTATATATTGACTTCTGCAACAATTTCAGTACTGCTTTTTCAAACTGTACAAAAATGGAGTTGTCAGAAGTGGATTTGAGAGAAGGGACACAGAAGAGAATCAACCACATTTTTTAAAGTAGTAGGGGAATTTTTTGATAGTCTCAGAATCTCTAACCATAGGGGCAATTACAGAATGCTCCTTACCTTTTTTTTTGCT
Organism: Apteryx mantelli; assembly: GCF_036417845.1. Lineage (NCBI taxonomy): Eukaryota > Metazoa > Chordata > Aves > Apterygiformes > Apterygidae > Apteryx > Apteryx mantelli. The sequence goes on from NC_089978.1 coordinate 141,612,814, forward strand.
CTAAAAAACAAGGATCATTTCTTATTTTCACTAATACAAATACATAGCAACATGTTGAATATACATCTTCATTCCAACAAAAAGCTCTAAAAGCAATATGAAAACAAACCACGCCAGTGCACACACATACACAGCTCTTGGGTTGGGGGAGACAGAGGATAGGAAAACTACCGAAGACACATTAGTAACAGTAACCTACAACAGTATCCAACTCCTCAGTGCTCTTGGAAGTAAGAAAATTTACAATATGTTAAAACTTGAAGGTCCACAGCACTGAGTTCTTAAGGCTTTCTTAGAAATGCATTACTATCTTAAATGTTTTCAAAAAACCCTGGGACCACCTATGAACTTTTTTTTTAGTATATTCAGCACTAGTTAGTAAATACATAGCCATTTTTTTCTTCTGACTTTATTTAGAAGAGCAATGCACTTGCAGCTACAGAAATGATTAATTTGATCCTGATTTGATTTGAATCTGATTTGATTTTAAGAAAGGAGTAGAGCACATGACAAACTTGACTGTTCCTTCTTCCCTGTTACAATGCCTTTATTTCTAGATAACACAATAACAAATGCAACAGTTTTTATTTGTCCAGTCTACCCTAAAGTCAGATGTGCTGTTCTCTGCCTATACCCATAGATGAGTTATTGTGGAAGAGGTCAGAAGCGTGCATATGTTTAGCAAGGTCATTCAACAGATGAGCGCACTCAAATCTATGCCACATCAGCAGGATTTTTTTGAATGAGATAATGTCTGTATCAGGAAGTCATCAAATCAAAAAGTTTCCGGAGAACTGCATACACCTGAGGGAATCACATACCCAGTGGGTCAAATGTAAAGCTTAGCCCACCTACGCTAACACAGTGGCTTTAAAAGCAAAGTGACAAGAGCCACTTGAAATGAAGTTTTGGTGATAAATGATCTGTAGAGTTTGTGCATTTTTCCCTCAACGATTCAGCTTTTAAATCCTTTTACATTCTAAAAACTAATGGTCTGATATTCCACAAGTGCTCAATATCCTAAAAGGCTGTTTACTAGCCTTTAAAAGAGACAAGCAGTGTCACACCTATACTGCACATGAGCCAGTAAGTGTTCCAGTATAGACAGCCCTTTGATTAGATGCTAACCATTTCCTATGCTCTTCTGTTTTTAGAAGAGCATATTCTCACAACTCATGAGAAAAACAACTCTGTCACAACATTCACTCGTATCTACACCTTTTCTGACAAGCTTTCCAACACTGCTCACAGTCACATTCACCAAGTACTGGTACATCTTCACTGTAGAGCACTACCTGGTGTAAGGCAATGAAACAGTGAAGGCTGCCTTCTATCTCTTTCTGCAGTTAAAATTTTGCATTACTCAAATGATAAAATACAATGAAGCTTTAAAGGAAGAATACCAGAGAGACTGACAGGAGGGGGCAAGGGGAGGTGCTCCTATTCACTGGCCAAGTACTGAAGCTACCAGAGGTCACAAGAGCTGAACTCCTTTATTCAAGCAACAATTCCCATTAAAGCCAAGGGAGGTTTTGTTGGATAAGGACCACAGGATTGAGCCCCTAGTACACTGGCTGCTGGGAGCGACTCAAAGCAAATTACGCAATGGCTGTCAGAAATCTGTAGTGGAGGAGGAGCCCTGAAGCATCCTTAACCTTTGTCTATTTATGTCCCAGCACTGAGACTCCTTCCAACAAAACAAACCAGGCTTTGAGATATTTTTATTAGTTAGATTTACAGCAAGCAGCTCTCCCCTTCTCTTCCTCTGTTCCCTCCCCTCCCTCCCACCCAGCCCTCTCCTTTTTCCCTTGCCATGTTGTGCTGTTTGTGTGGAAAAAAACGAGCTGCTGCTCTTGCCAAGCGTGACATCAGCTCATTCTTATCCAGTGATGTCCAGCAGAATCACACTCCAATAAACATTTGCTCAGTTTTGGAGCCCCAAGGTTACTGGCTGCGCTTTGTTTTCGTTGTCGCTCGTTTTCTGACACTTCGCCATTCCTTATACGTTAACATCCCCACACGTCCCAGACCTGGAGCCAGAGCGAGGCAGTGAAAGGACATTCCACAGCGCTTACACGCTTCTCCCCACACTCGGGAACAAGACTCTGTTTGTCTCATTATCAACAACAAAAAGCTGATACTGTGGAGAAGCAAAAAAAAGGAAAGAAAGTACAAAATAGGAACAAAGTATGGGCAAAAAGCAATTCAGGAGTCCAGACCTATGGATTTTTCACATTTACGTTCTCTTTTGTGTACGTATTTTCTAATATTCTTCCTTTGCAAGCTCAGCAATCAGGGAACATGCACAGCAGATAAAGGAGCAGATGTACCATCACCTCCTTGCACAGCAGCTGCCTCCACCAAGACTCAGTGATATTTGCTTCAGTTCGGCATTCATGTTGTCTCATGCTTCAGGGCTCCCCCCAGCTGACAAAGCACCTCAGATTTCTCTCTTTTCTCCTCCCTCCTTTTTTTGTCCTCTCCTCACAAGCAGCCACATTTTTGGAACAGAGATGATCCTTTTCCTCTCATGCTCCCTAGCGTTTTACCCCAAGCTGACTGCTATCTGAAGTAGACACCAGCCTGTGTCTTTAGGCAACCTGTACTGAATAAAATTCATTACTGTTTGTCCTGCCAATGAGGAAGCCACTGTCAAACTATTACAGTGAAGAGGAAAGAGAATTTCAAAGATAGCAGAGTTGGGTAAGAGTGAAGAAAGGATCAGCAGATTGCCCTGCAATGTCTAGTAGCAACGAAAGAATGAAAATAGCCACCTTTTAGCCTGTGATGGCTCCATCTATAACTACATTAAACAGGAAGAAAAATTCTACAAAAACTTCAACTTACAGATGGATAAACTGCATCCAAAACTCTGTTCTTCCTCAGGTCATCTGGGAGAGGCAAAAATTGATTTATACAATTCTCCAGCAGGAAAAGACTGCTGTAGTTGAAAGGAGATGTCCTGGTAGCATCGACCTACAGATTCCCTCTCTTCCAGGAAACTAGCCTTAAAGTCTCTTCTGGCATTCATGAAAAGGTTGCAGCTGTTCTGAACAGCTTAGAAAAATAACATCCTTTCAGCTCAACATGCTTGAGAATGAAGGTCAATTACCATCAAAATGCAAGCAAAGAAGAAATCACTTTCAAATGTTATTATTATCACATGCCAACTGTACTGGAGCATTGTGAGTACTGAGAAAAATCTACATTCCCTACCATCACATATAAGGGAGTCTATTAGAAAATCAAAAGGGAAGATGATCTGTTTAAAAAATAAAGTATAGGAATCCAGCGTTCAGACAGGTCAGTCAACCCGACCTTTACTTTTTCTTCCTCTCCAGTTCTTAGTAGGCACAGCCAATATTCCTTAGACCCAGCTGTTCCTGCAAATTCACAAATGCTAGTGGTATCTGCTGCCACTGAGCTATCTGCAGCATCCTCCTGTGAAATAGCAAAATCTTCTTCCTTGTGTAGATTCCAACTGTTTTTTACACTTTCTTGATTGTTACTGTTTTTTTCTTTCAAGGAGAAAATGTTTACAAACAAGACATTTCTCCTCAACTCATAGCCTGGTTCTCTAAAGTCTTGACTGCTCCCACTGAGGTTCATAGGCATTTCAGTAGCTTAAACAAGTAGGCACAGAGTACAGGTAACAACATAATCAAGGCCAGGCAAGGAGTATGTTCTTAAACAAACCCTGAGGAAGGCATATGCAGGCTCCCAAATACACTTTAAACAGCAAGTGAGACATATTTTAAATCACACAGTTTCCAATGGAAAGGATGCTTATCTTTTAGAAATAAGCTGGGGAAGAACTATGATGGGATCTAGCTCTTATTTGCTCTTTAAATTACAGTTCTTTTGAAACTGTAAGTCATTAGCTAGGCTGACAAATAGGTATTTTGCAAAAAAAGGGTCCAGGAGATTAATTCATGTGCAACTTATTGGAAAGAGAGAGAGGGTCCCAACAGGACAGCCACCTAAATGAACAGAAATTCTCCACTTGCCTTGCATGACTAATAACATGCTACACAGATTGCCCTCAAGGTTGTCATACCACTTTTCACAACTGAGCAGGCAGCAAGATGCACCAAGACTATACATAGAAACAACACTACAAATCTATAAATGAACAGGCAACACCATTCCAGGGAAGCAGTATTGCATAAAAAATACACAAAAACAACATGTCAGCCCTTAAATAAGAGTAAAAAAAAGTAGAGAGTTTTTTCTAGAATACATAAAGCAAGCTTTTAGCACCAAATTCATTACAAGCATTTGCACTGAAACATATCTTAGCAATTCAGTGGTGAGAGTTTGGGTGGAAAGAAAAGAGTAAAATTTTTTTAAAGTTATACATTTGATGCTACTTCATTGATGGTTGCTTTAACATGTCAAAGGGGAAACAATTGTTAGCTGACACATAAGGACATATCTTCCATATGAAATTCTTCACAGCTGCACTCATTTTAGGGTTGAGTTTTTCCTAGGACATTGTAATTTACGACATTTACATGTGTATTGCTAGCCTCTGGAAATGGGATGTTTGGTCACAGAAATACTGAAACACACACAAATTCCCAAATGACCTTGACTATAATTAACCATCTAATTATAGTGGCATTTGGGCTGCTAACACCTCTCTGGCAGTCTGGCTGTTTTGTCTCAACAGATAGACTGAACTGGAGAATTTGCCAGAGCTGCCCTTCCAGCAAGATAAACCCCCACGTAACAAGAGAGGTGATAGTTGCAGTACAGTAATTCATATGCCTACAAACAAAACACTTTTCAGGACAGGAAGAGAAAAAACATACAGCAGAGCTGTCTCGGGTTTATTTAGCTTAGCAGGAACACCGATAACAAGGCATCTTATCAGAAGCTTTTGCTTTCAACAAAACCAATTACTATCAATTTAAGCAGAACAAGCTGAGATAAACGTGTAAGTAACATGCATAACCTTGAGGTTCACAATGCCTAATAATTAAGTACTGGATCATTTCCCATACTCCTCAAGAGAGAAAAGTTCGTATAAATCAAAGGAAAGCACTTCTCCTAAGGGGACAGGAAGGGTTAGAATTCAGTACAATGATTTCAGCCAGTTGTCCTTGTGAGACTGAGCCATGGGAAGGTTGGGGTTTTGCAAACAGCTTTTTGAGACCTCAAAACCAGATTGTGAACTTTTCCCTCCTATCACTTTGACTTGTTTTCCTTCAAAAAAGTATCAGTCCATGCTTCCAAGGATTGTTACAAAGGAAAAGCTAAGCTACAGCTCATTAGCAGAACTCCCCTTTCACCCCAAACTGCACTTAAGCACCTCCTTTACCCTCCCTATTCTTTTGCAGCCTTCTCTATCTGCTTTACCATTATCCTCTATTTTAAGTCTCATCTTTCCAGCAATATCTATCTGGATTTTTGAACTAGCAGTAGTTCAATGGCTCTTTATTTACTGATAAGAGATTTTAAGTTTATACTTCCCCTAAATAAAAGGTCTAGATGCACTCAGAGTGCATGCAGGAGAAGCAGCAAAGCTCCTATAACACTCTCATACACATCCTCCCACACACTCCCATAACATCTCCACAGACAAACTGATAAAGTGCAGACTAGGTAAGCAGTCAGTGAGATAGACTGAAAACTGGCTGAACTGCCAGGCTCTGAGGGTTGTGATCAGCAGCACAGAGTTCAGCTGAAGACCAGTCACTAGTGGTGTACCCCAGGGGTTGATACTGGGTACAGTATTAACATCTTCATTAATGCCCTGGATGATGGGACCAAATGCACCTACAGAAAGTTTGCAGACAATGCAAAACTGGGAGGAGGGGCTGATACACCAGATGGTCACACTGCCATTCAGAGGGACCTTGACAGGCTGGAGAGATGGTAAGGAGGAACCTCATGAACTGAACATGGGCCTCATGAACTTCAACAAAGGGAAATGCCCAGTCCTGTACCTCAGGAGGAATAACCCCATGCACCAATACAGGTTGGGGTCTGACCTGCTGGAGAGCAGCTTTTAGAGAAGGACTTAGGGGTCCTGGTGGACAAGTTAAACATGGGCCAGCAATGTGCCCTTGGGGCAAAAAAGATCCACAGTATCCTGGGCTGCATTAGGCAGAGTGTTGCCAGCAGGTCAAGGGAAGCAATTCTTCCTATCTGCTTAGTGCTGGTGAGACATCTGGAGTGCCGGGTCCAGTCTTGGGCTTCCCAGTATGAGAGAGACATGGACATACTGCAGCAAGTCCAGCAAAGGGCCACAAAGATGATCAAGGGACTGGAGCATCTGACATATGAGGAGAGGCTGAGAGAGCTGGGACTCTGCAGGAGTCATGACTTGCAAACAGTACTTATGTAATCTGTACTACCATTATAAAACTTGAACTACTCTGCATGTTACCTTTTTGAAGTAGGCTCATACCATACCCATTTGACAGAGCACAACTTGCTGAGGGCTCCCAGGAATCATTGGCAGGACAAAACATTAACTTACCCCTAGCTCTGTCTCAGTGTTTGTACTATACTACTTTTATCCCACTTGGTTAATATAAACTAGCTGAGTCTAGTCTGATTTAGAGAAGAAAAAGGAGCAAAAAGTACTCTGTTTGCATTCTGGAATATCGCAATGACTGCCGGCAAACACAAAATGCACATGTTTCTTATAACCTGAAGGAATGCTTCTGGATTATTCAGTCCAACTAAGTGTTTCAAATTCGTCCACTGGGCCAAATTCTTCTCCTAGTTACTGAAAAATGGAACAACACCATTGTGGCTGGGAGTTTTAGGCTATTGTAATTACTGTTGTGTGTGTGAATGTATGCACACACCCAACATGTTTAGACTGAGTGCTTCTTCCACAACTGCACTGCAAGTTTCACAATATTTAGTGTTTTTTTTTTTTTCCTCTTCAGCATTAAAGTTATAGGACTATCCCCTGCACTTCTAGACATCCTGGCTGCACAGAAGAACTCGAGAACACATGTTCTTCATATTTAAAAAAAAGAAAAATGAAGAAGTATTAAAAGCAAAATTCCTAAGTGGCAATTTTTGTGGTTAGCATGCGACCACATGACTCTTCAATGCTTGGGGCTGATAAAGATAATTGTCATTCATCCAGAACTCTCCAATCCACACCAAGGTTTTTCCTTAGAGATAATCAAGGTAAACAAAGGTCTTCAAACTTAGAATCCCTACGATACCCACACACAGTCTTAAAAAAAATGCATGACTACAATCTAGAACTGTAGTACACATATATAGTGCTCCCACTGTCACACAGTAGCTATCTACCAATGCTTCCCACTAGTACAACATCTGTCACCCACACCCACTTTTTCCAATAGTCATGCTGAGCCTGTATTTCAAAGAGTAGCATCCTCCCCACTTCCTTCCCCCCCCCCCCCCCCAAATTAAGCACTGGACATCCCTCTCTGGTTCTTCATACCATGACCATCCCAAGCTCTAGGATAGAAAGCTACACTTTTCGCCTCATTTGTCCCAATCTCTACCCACTTAGAGCACTCTACACTTCATAAGCATTTATCTCCCCCACCTTCAGTCTTTAAGAGGACACTCATTTTTCACCAGGCCAATACAATAAAAACATGTTTTGCAGGCTCCACTGGTTTTGAGACTAGAGGAGCCTGATGGCTCAGAACAATTTAAATAGAGGAAAGCCTTTGTACGTTTTGAAACAGCTGCCTCATCTCTCTGAAATGGTTTGCTCATTTATAACTACATACTTAAAACAAGCTGTCCTGTTGAACCACATGGAATACGGGTTGATTAGTGAGGTCTGCAGCTGGGTGCCTCCTTCAGGTTTCACAGCAAGAGTGCCATTAGAGAAAGGGGTGATCTCTGCTCTGCTCAGCAGAGAACATGCAAGACAGCAAGAGGTCTGCCTCCCGGACCTTAAGCTTCACTTGACCACTACCAGGGGTTCAAAATACAGGAAACCACAATGCAGAAAAACCCTGGCTCTGGAGAAACTAACCGCTTCTCAACTACAGTTAAAACACAAAATTACAATGTAAACAAACTTTAAGTTACCCAGCAGTCAACATGGTTTATTGAAGGTAACACTGCCTTTCCCTCAGGTCATCCAAACCCAAATGATTAAAAAAAAGTGACTTTCCCTGCAGACACATGCTGACTTCAACAGCCATCAAGATTTCATTCATTCATGGTGCTGCACATGCTTCAATCCTGAAAGTTTCTATCTTATTGCTGTTTCCTAAGCAAAATTCTTAAAAATTGGTAGAAGCATAATGTAAAACCTTACCATATAAATGTCAAGAAATTATGCTGCTGCTAGAGAAAGAGAACATTAATGAATGTTCCTTGATAGTATCACTGCCCTTGTTTGCAACAGTTTTTTCCAGCAAACACAGCAAGAGGATGAAGATATTCTCCTTTTCAATTTTATCCAAAAGCATTGGAATTAACCCATAGGACAGCTTTAAAGTTCCAGCAGCATTTTTACCGGTCATCTTATCTTAAAATTGGCAGCACTGGACTGGCCTCTAGCTGTAACCATAAAGCAAATTACTAACCTCTGGGAGATGCAGACAGTTCATAGAGGCCTGAGCTCCAAAACTGAAAGCAGCTTCTTTCCCCCCCCCCTTTTTTTTTTTTTTTTTAAGGAAACTGTTTGGGGTTTTTTTGTTTTGGTTTGGTTTTTTTTTAGGACTACAGGAAAGAATGCAGCATCCCAGCATACAGGTTAAACCAATTTAAGTCAAATGCGCTGCCCTACACCCCCCTATATACATCTATATACCCCTATATACATCTGGCCATGCGATCTTGACCTCTCCTTTGTATGGTCCCTGGCACTCTTATGGCTAGGTGAAAAGTCAGTTCAGGGAACTGAGACGGGGAAAACTAATCTTGTTTTTAGAGAGGGGCAGGAGCGGTAGGGTTAAGTTTTGAGTTGGCTCACCTCTCTGCCACCTGGCTGCATGAGAAGCAGGTATAACACAAGGGAGGAGGGGAAACAAGACCACAGCGATTCTACCTTCAACCAGCTTTAAGCTCAAACTGAATTTGGCAAGCCAGCTGGAAGGTTAGGAGATGAAACCTGCTGTACTTATGCCATTCCCCGAGGATCACTTCATCGCTTGTGGTGCCTACAGTGCATATGTGAGGCAAATGTATCTAAAAATAAAAAGCTTTGTGAAGAGGTGCTGGTCAACTTTGAAAGAGCCAGGCACAGCTACACAGCCCAATATATTGTCATGCAAAAATACAGGCTTCAGTCTGAGGAGCAGCACAGTCCCAGCTCAGCAATGCACTTAACAGCTTTATTAGCCAAAAATGATTCTGCTTCACTGGTTTGATTTGACCATCCCTGACACTGCATTGCACAGTATAAAATATATCCTTAACGCAGAGTGCTCCTCGCAAAGGCACTGTGGGAGCCTACTTGGGAACAGCACTACTGCTGACAATACAAACTATAAGCATCTTCCTCACTACAAGGCAGTCTGCCCCAGAATGTTTCAAATCAAGAGGACACCACATTGCAAGCCAAACCTACAGATGTGATGTTCCCAGTCCCCAAAAGCCTGCAGACAAATTACAGATAGCAGTATGAACACAGAATTGCCAAATGGATCACTAACTAGAGACCTGATTAATCCTGCATCTCCTCCACAATCTTAGGAACCCCAGAATCAGCCCAAGCACTGTAACCTAACTCAATACCTGAAAACTAGCACACTCTCGAAAACATAAGGTTTGACACTCCCTCCCAAAGCATTTGGTAATCATTTATTCCAACAACTCCCTCTTTTCCTAACCCCTATACAAACATCCAGCTCCTTTCTGAACCTTGCTAAATTCTTGGCCTTGTCAGTATCCTGTGGTCGCCTGTTCCAGAATTTAATCGCAATTCCCAACTTCGAGAGCAGCCCCCCCTCCCCAGTGTTTCCCTCACTCAAGCCCTGAGCCTGCTCTGCCCATGTGCAAACGAAGAACACTCCTGACAATCCTTTTGAACACATCTGCTTCAGACCTCGAAACCCATACATCAGACCATCAGGAACTGCAGGAAGGTGAGAAGCAGCATGCCTATGGCAGGCTAATGTCTACAGCAACGCTTCCAAAAGCAATTAATTTACTCTGCCAGTGAAAGAAAACACAGAGGCAGAAACCAGGAAAGCGCATCAGAAAACAAAATATTCCAACAATGAATAATAACAAGGAGATGCTCTGTTTTTAGGAGAACACACCTGAATTAAGGACATGTTCTCATAACGCAGCAGTCCCTAGAAAACAGACTGAATAGATCAGGCACATATGCACACTCACATGATATCATCTCCCCCCTTGCATCCCATACACCAGTAAGCCACACTGCACTGGCCAGTTTCCAGAATGAAATCACACGGTCTATCAGCTCTGTGAATTAATTTTTCCCGAAAATCCTGATGTCATAGCCTGAGAGCAATTATCTGTGAAGAGTTATTGATTTTAATGTCAAGTTGTGCAACCACTCAAGAGAAGGAGGAATAGAAGAAACAGCCAAGAATGAACAGGCTACTCAATGACTTAAAAAAAATTAAAAATAGTCTTTCATATGCAGAGCAATTGCAGTCAGTCATAGCCAAAAAAAATCTAATTTTATTCCACTAGAGACCTATTGTTGAACCAAATTTTTTACTGTACTTTGCTGGAAGAGAAAAATCAAATAGCTCAGCTGAAATGATTGATATACGTGTTGATAGCCCATATAAATGTCAAAAGTACTATCTGAAAACTAGACCAATTTCACCCAGTAAACACCACAACTAGACCTGGAAGACATGACTTCATCATAAGGGATGGATGCACCCTGGAGTTTTGAGCAGGATCCAGGGGGAGATGCACATGCCACATGTTGATATGCACCTACTAGACCAGTGCTAGCAAGGAATTAAACCCCCTGAGAAACCTGGATTTCACTAATGGTTAAACAGGTCAGTTCTTCTGTCACACATGGAGATAGGGATTTCACAGTGGCCTAAACGCTGTCATGTTTTAGCACAGCGTCCAAGAAGCACTGGAGCCAGCACAAAGGAAAGGTGGGAAGGGACTGTGGCAGCAAGAGCAATGCTGTCTGAAGCGCCATGGAAATGAAGCCTTGGAGTGAAGTTGTATCAGCTCACTCATAAGGGTTCAGTACAGTCAAAAAGCAGAAGCCCTGTCCCTACACCTCTCTTGTACCAACTCCAGTGCATGTCTGAGAGCAGTAAACCAAACCAGCTTGGCAACTGTGGAAAATTAACCTGGCATAGAAAGGGTTTTCTGCCAGCTTAGCAAGACAAATCAGCTTTTTGTAGGGTCCGATCACCGGCAGACTCCGTGAGGATGAGAGGAGGGGGAATGCATTTGGAGGAGGAATGTGAGGGGGCATATTTACCTCCTTTGGACAGCGGTGAGCTATTATATCAGCTCAAGCAGCACCACACAGCCTTACCCTGAGGAGCCAGGCTGTCTCGCTCCAAGAGGACTCCATCACTCTCGGCATTCAAATCGAGTTTTCCGGTGGGCTACAGCATCATTTTGATGGTCTCCCGTTCATCAGCACAGTCAGATGTACCACAAACCCGATACACAGCCCACAAATAAGTGGACAATATTGTCCACGGCACTGATCCCACAGGTACAGCCCAAGCCAAGCACTTTGCTAGCACAGGTCACAGAGTTTCTGCCTTCTGCAGGCTTTCAGCTTAAACCTGCTGTTCTTCAGTGACCGCCTCACTTTAATACAACAGGGTTAAAAAATTTCAGTGCAACAAATGTCATTTTGATGGGAATCAAATGCTTATTCAAGAAAATGAAAAAAGCAACATATTTCCTTATTTTATTTGTCCAAATCCTACAAGAGGTGAGAGTTTGCTAGACATAGTCAAAAAGCAAAACTAACAGTCCCATCATTTCTTAATGGAGGGCTCAATCTAGAATGTCTTGTGAACTGTATTCCAGGCCTCCTCCCCACATGGGAATTAATTAATAATTCAGCAATGCGCTGGACTGCCTCACAGGTAACAGACAGGCTGTATCCACTTTCCTGTCATAGATATCAGAAAACAACTACGTAACCACTATTTACTGGTATTTGAAGCAGGGGACAACAAAAAGTTAGTTTTTTGACCAAGTTTTTAAGGTAAATACTCACTGAAAAGAGGCAGATGGTCACTGAAGAAAATGTTGCAGTAGTTTAAGATATTCCCATAGTAATCTTTTTTGTCTTTACTATTCCCAGAAGCAGAGACAAAGCAGATCATAGGAGTTCCCTCATGTGCTTCAATGCAGAGTTACCTCGTTTGTCTTTACCTGACAGTAAAAGCTGCCAGTGAGCCAGTCCAACAGTCCACAGTCACTGAAAGAAGGTGGCCTCTTTCCCCTCACCTCCTCTGAGCTGTCTAGGTGGTCCCATCCCCATCAGTACTCACTTAGACCCTTCCACGAACCAATCCCACTTCCTAGCCCCAGAGGAAACCCAGCTACTCTTTCACTGCTTTAATTTTCTGCACTGGTAGCAAGTTGAACCATCTCACTGCAGGTCCACCCAGAGCCATCACTGGGTCAGTAGCAGGACCAATGGACAGAAGGAAGGTAAGACAGATGGACAGGACAGAGCAGGACCTATTCTCTTTAACAGCAGCGAGAGGCAAGGTTGACTTCACCTGCCTTGTGGGATAGTACCCCATGGCAGCATTATCCCACCAGCCCTTCTCCTGGTGGGATTGGCAGCAGCTAGCAGCATAAATCCCTTAAAGCTTCACACCTGCTCCTACAGCACACATCCAATTGCAGCCTTAGATGTCAGAGGTGCTTTAGCTCCTAGGACACCACAAAGGGTTGCAACTTGCAGAAAGTGGCCTTTATCTTAGGACCATTTAAAGAAATCATTAAAACTGGGAATTCGAAAACCCAATGTCACTGATTTCTCTTGAAAATATTAGCATTTACTTGCGAACTAAACTTGTACAGGGAAGTATTTCTCAAAATCTCCTACAAGGAGATTAGTACGTATCTAAGAACAAGGTTTACTTCTAATAACATCTAAACAAAGCCAGAACTAGATTAGATAAAGCTAAGGAGCCTTGTTCTGGCTGCTCTGTTGCATGCAACATGATCTGCTTCTAGATCAACATCCCACAATGCTTTATCTAACCTACTCCAAACATTTAAGAAAAAACATCATTAAGATGCCAACATCTGGAAGAAGAACCTTAAGAACCTTAAAAAGCAGAGACATGTCAAAGGTCTATCAGTGTTTTCACTTGAGGAACATGTTTATCAATACACCTTAAATAGTTTTCTAATGCAAGTCTATGGTTACTACCCCAAAATGGGGGGCTAAGGGGCAGTTAAGCACAAATCTCTCCATCTGTGTTTTATAAAGCTGTTACCTAGAGCATCCCCTTCAGAGTCTATGATTAACTACATAACAAGAACTTGCCTTAGGGCAAGTATATTTAATGTCATGCCCAATCCCTCCATGACACCTCTGGGACAAAAGCAACTGTTTTCTACATAATAAGAGCACAGAATCAATCTAACCATACTTTCTTCCCTTTTTAGTTTTGGATAGTATACCTTCTTGGACAGAGGAGGTTACCCCAATCTACCTTTACATTGCCATTTCACATGAAAATGGGAATATAAGCATCCCCTTGAACTAAACTGTAGTTAATTTTACAATTTGTTAACTCCCACATTCAGGCAACAAGTGTCTTTAAAACCTTGCTACCTTTGGCGGACACATCCTACTGGGAAGTTTCTGCAGTGAAGACAGTATTTTACCATACTTGCAAGGACAAGAATACTAATGAGACCTTCCTATCTCAAATGTGAATCAAGAGCTAATACAGTCTGACTTCAGGCAATTTTGCATGCTAGTGCCGTATTGAGAGTTTGTCTTTTGCTTCATAGAGGCATACAGCTAAAGAATAAGGCAGGGAAAATACTGAGACTGTCACTTGTCTTTCTGCTTTATAATGTGCAAAAGTCTTGATGATCTATTACTACTTAAAGCTAATCTTTACCAAAAAAAGGCCATTTATCACAATAAAAATACAGAAAAGTTAAAGTTTTCTGAAAACGCAGGTCTTGTTTCAAAGGCTCAAAAACCAAACCCGAACCCAACCTGATATGAAATGCTCTGTTTTGACCCAAAATATATGCAAAACTATGGCCTTTAGGTCAGTGTATACTAGCACTCTCAAAACTGTGCACATCCATTCCCTGATCTCCTTTACTATAGTGATACTTGTGTCAGCACCAGTGAGAGCAGTCCAGGAGAACAGGGCTTGGGTTTTCCAGCAACAGCCCATGCTTGAAGTGTCCATGAAACTACAGTGAAGCTCCACTGGTAGAGCAGCTATTCTTCTGCCATTAGGTAACCTGGTAAAATGTACTATTTTAAGGATAAGATTCTTCAAGTAGGTAAGATCTAAAATGCTAATATAAAAAATAAGCAGACAGAAAGGAAGAAAAGAACACAGGAATACAGGAGTCTTTCAGCTGTCTGATCATTATACAGATTCAGAGAATGCTTATTCCCAGATTTGGAAAATGTTTATTCCTTTTGTAAGACAAAAATAAAGAAGAACTGGAGTATAAACATGAGATAAGGCACTATTTTAAAATCATTTATTACACTTCCTGTGAAAGAATTAAACCATTTTCTTTCAGACTTAAAGAAATTCTTATCCCTGTGTTTCATGACTAACATATTTGCTGCAGCTAGTTTAGTGCGTTAAATGAAAAAAATTACATATAAATTAGGTACAGGGAATTCCAGACTTTCTGATAACCGAGACTCATGGGAGCAAAAGGCATTTGCTCACAGCTCTGTGCAAATGAGCACATTCTGGCTTAATTTCAGGAGAAAATGTCCCACAGCTAAGAATGTAAAGTGAGATAGCAATGGCTCTGAGCAAAATACCACCATTTAATGAAATACCACTTAAGTTCTCAGCAGCAGGACTCATGTCCCTCCCTGAAGTTACACCAATTGTCTGTTTAAAGCAGACAATAGAGTAGTAAACAGCAGGGTAATTTTGTGACTGGAGATGCAACCTTATTCTACCATTACACATAGGGTGTGGAAATGTACTTATAGAATAAGCACCCCCGTATGTCAAGACATCTTACAGTTAGGACTTTGGCACAGATTTTCCATTGTGCTAAAAAGGGATTTCAGCCCCTTTTTCCATTGCATCACACTCCATCTCCCTTTTTCTTTGTTATGCTTATTCTAACATAGGATGGCACAGTGCAACTAGCTAAAAACAAGTGATTTTTAGCCAACTAGTGGATAAAAACACTAACCTATCTTCCTCTCTTCAGGAAGCAATACCAGCTTGACTGGTGAGTCACTCGTATTACAGACACTCTCCAGCAACCGTCATATTAAACGAGAAGGGTGAAGAAAGCTAAAGGGAGAGGGGGGCATAAAAAGTAAATATTATTTCTCAAATGAAAGCAAAGTGCACTGAAGAATGAATATACACACTGAATTTGCTCACAGAAAATGCCAATTTGATAAATGCTTGGGAGAAATGTATCTATTCCATTAGAAGTTCTAAAAGGAGTTAAACACTTCACATCTGTTCACGTAATAAAGACCATTATACTGAAGTCCAAGACTTTTACCAGCTATTTGAGAGAAAAGTAAAATCATTCTTATTCTTATTATAATAACCACCCACAAGTACCAAGGAAGTACATGATTTGTAGCCTGACATATAAGGCTGAATAAAGAGGCTGAACCTTTGGGTACCGGTAAATATTGGGCTAAAAACTTTTTCAACCCCATTCAAGCCTTGGCTTCATTAATGACTAGCATAAAACAAATAAAAATATTTGAACAGCTTGCCTTTTAACTCCAAGAAACAACCCATTAATTATTCTTATATGATGAAAATTTATTATGGTTGAGGGGCCAGAAAAATGGGTAACATCTCATGCCTGAACAATGTCACCACTTTTGAGACTTTTTTTTGTTTTAAACCCAAACTCAACCCAGATCCCTGCTATTGGCCTGCAAGGGTGCATTTGTGGTTCCATTTTATGAAGGATACAACTCAGAGGAAGTTTGGTGGGCTAGAGGGAGAGAAAAACCCTTAACAAGAAGTCACATTTACTTTGAGAGGCTGACACAGACCTCAGTCCGAAAGACTGGAACCCACCACAACACAAGTCTTATTTAAAACATGGTAGCACAGGCTAGAAGTTAGGGAAATGACAGAGAGGAGGGAGAAATTTCTGCATTTTTTCCACCGTGTGGTAAAATTTATTTCACTTTACTTTCTGATATTCAGGGCCTGAATAATATAATAATACAGTCTTATCTCAATTTCTAGCTTATTTGATAAGCTAGAAAAATAACCCTAGTCAGTTGGAGAATAAAGAAGCAATTTAGCATAATATAGTCTGTAATCTGCCCTCTGAAACACTTCAATAAATTCAAAAATTAGGAGAAAGGAAGGAGTAGTAGAGATCTTGTTTCATGTCTTTTGGTTTTCATGTTAAGAAGATAAGGGGGGGGAATCAAAAGCATCAAAATAGATAGCATCAAAACAGTTTCTAAACAAAAGGTTTGTGAACAGAGTCAGCAACTTTTATTTATTTAACCACAGTTCCTTCAAGATAGCTTTCCAAAGAAGAGATTAATTCCGCTGCTTTTAGGAATAAAGCTCTAAACCATTAGCTTAATCTGTTTGGTTTATCACCACTTTTGGAAAATAGCTAAACCAAGCAGTGAATCAGAGAGCAGAATATCAAATATTTGCACGCAAACCCACGGAGGTGCAAGCACACGAGTCAAACCAAGACAGAGTTTCCGCTCCTGGCATTGCAACGCCACACGCTGCTGCTTTAGGGCCACCTTCCTGTCCTGCTCTGTATTTCCAAAGCAGAGAGCTCAACCTCACAGGGCCTAGCACATTTCAAGGGAAACCCAAGCTACTGGGTAAATTCTTTGCTCGTTATCTTCTCCACATTGAGTCCAAAACCTCATTTGGTAACATGCTTGCCTTAAAACCATCAAGATAAGTGTTTCATTAGTTCTGAAGTACCTTGCCGCAAAAGTTAGTTTGAACAAGCCCAGTGCCAGATGTTTCAAGATGAAAATCTTTTTGAGAGATTTATGGAGAATGACTTGGTAACCACAGTCATAAGTCTGTGCACTTAAGCATTATTCAATCACACAAGGTTGCAGCTCTACAACTATTAAAGCTGATCTCAGCTGGCCCTGATGTGACCTCATTTCACATCTCAGGAAAGTTCTCTCCCCACCAGCCCTGATGCCTGCCTGATCCCACGATAAGCCAACTGAGGCTCCTAGACTGCCAGAAAGTAGTTCTTTTTTATTTCCCAGATAAGTTTTTGCCAGTTCAGCAAGCCTGGGCTAGATAAGCACCAATGTAGGCACAAAGGAAGGGTCAGTGTCGGGCAGTCAGGGGAACAGGAACAGCACAGGGCCACAGCAGTCCCCAGTTACATCACTCCAGAATCACAGAATTTCTGTGTTAACAGAAGTGGAAAACATACTCAAGTTCAAAATGACCTAACAGCTCATCTAGAGCTGTATAGGAAACTCAGGACTGTTTCCAGTAGAATTGTTGCATTCCTTGGTTATGCCAATCACCCTATTCCTGTCTTTCATCCTGAAACTGCACTTATATGGAACAGACAGCAGAGATGAGTTGCCCATGGCCACTGGTTAAAAATTAATCAGACATTGGAAAACAAAGCTTCATTTTCTCCCGTTTCCAAAAGTATACCTGACATATCAATATTTAACAATTTCTCCATTTTCTTTTGTCCTGTATGCACTATCCTTCTCTTTTCCTATTGCACATTGACCATGATGTTGCATGAGCGCAGCCTATTTTTAGCCAATTCACCTAACCAGTTTTCTGTTTCTCTAGACACAAACCTTTTTTGCATCAGTCATACTGCCGAGGTAAAAGTGCCTGTATGTCTAATTCACTCTTGTTGACTCACTGCACAGTAAATACACTGTATTTTAATTTAAATTAAAAAAAATGTGATGCATTCAAAATATTAACCAAGAGATCTGCAACTTTGTACATTCTTTTCTGAGGTGGCAGTAATGTAAATACAACACTGATTTTCTTTCCACAGGTAAGAGCCATGATGTGGAAAAATAAACATACTTTTCCCACACTTGTCCCATTGCCTTGCATTAATGGCTAGGTTGAGTCTCTACATTCTTCACCCAAATAAAGACGCAAACATTGACCCCAGAAGTAATTGGATTGAAATACTAATAATGGCATTTGGCATTTAAAATAAAGAATGGGAAGTCTAAACACACCACTGCAGCTCAATCATCAGTTGCCAAACTACAGATCATTAGACAAAAGAAAATTCATGCATTGCTTGTTTGTTTTTATATTTTGGTCAGAATTTCTTACAGTAGAAAAACCTGTGTTTCCAAAAAAAAAAAATATGTGGGACAATTAAATTTAAAAGTTGATTTGGAGAAAGTCAAGGCCAACATCACCAAAACACCGCTGCCTTCCAGATTCGCTAAGCCCAGTATCTCCCTCTGCCACTGCAAAAAGTCAGGCATATTGGTAGGTTTAAAATAGAAGAATCATGTAAAACAGACTTTCTGCATTTTTAAAAATGAGTCTAAACCCATTCTTGACAACTGACAACTCTTTTCAGCCTCTGCATTTTATGTCAGAAAAATTTGGCTGTTTTCAGCACTTCAAGTCTGTTAATTCATTTCCTGCAGTACCTTCAGTTTCAGATACATTGATTTATTCACATGCTAATCCTCATTAAACATCAGTGTTACAACATCCATTTTAATACTGATCAAATCCCATATTTATTACAGTTATAATGAAAACAACCTAGCAAATGCAAGACTTAGGTTTATACCAAGTGCCTAGTCAACCTCCAGAAGTTTCTAAGTTTTAGCAAACTAAATCTCTGAAATGCTTCACATGCCTGTATCAACATCCCATGATAGTTGATTCCTCCCTTTCCCTGTCAGCAACCCACCCCTACATGTCTATAGAACTACATTACACACAGAACAGGACCCCATATGAACCTAATTACTTTTTTCTAACTTTTTTTTTTAACTAGATGGAGCACAAATCTTATTTGAGATTTTAATTAAAGTTTTGTAAGTGTCAGAGGCTCTTTCACATAAAGGGTATGTTCATGTGAATTCCAGAGTAGCAGATAATTTTTAAAAGCAGAGCTCTAAAATCCCTGTCATTCAAAGTAGTAGCTCAGCAGCGACAGTTTACCAGGTCACAGGGAACAGCTGTTTCTTTCATAGCAGAAGAAAACTTTGCTAACGAATATCATTAGCTTCATCTCTTGGCCTCAAAGATACCAGCAGATGCTCGATACCCAGGTAGTAAGACAGAAGACTTGAGAGCTAAGCAAGAACAGACGCACTCATGCACCTTCATCTCCTAATGCAGGACAGCAGGTAGGCAGCGTATATGCATAAAGTTGCTCCATCAGCAGCAAGGTCATATGAGACACTAAAATAAACGCATAAGACATTTTATTCTTCTCTTTTTATTGGTCATCGGGTAAGAAGCTGCAAGTATTGCCTAACATCTACACAGCAATTTGTCCATGCCAGGATCACAGTTAGTTTAATTAGACTCATGGTGTGAAAAATCCATCTATCAAAACAGCCATCTGGACCCTTGAAATGATTACAGCTGGGGACCAATTTAATATGTGAACCAAACTCTAAAATTCATATCTCCTGTTGTCTTTATTAGAAAAATAAGCAAGTAAATGCCAACTGCCTGCAGTGAAGCTTACTCATACCACCCTGCATTTGTTACTGTGTTTTGTTTTGCTGGGGAGACCCCAAAGACAACATGGGCAAAAAAAAGCAGTCTGTGGGTTTGCGCTTTTTGTAAGTTCTGTGTAGCCAAATTCAGGCAATAGGCCAAACAGTCCACAGAAGTCCAAGATACAGCCAAGTTTCCTTCATCTTTGAAGGAGGGTCCTGCAGCATTGTATGCACTAGGGCTGACCTAAGTGAATCCATGCTGGCACCTCAAGTCTCTGGACCACCCTGCGTTAGCAAAAAGGAGAGGTACAATCAATTCCATTTTAAAGCTCACCTAGGCTCTTGGCTCCAAAGAGCACACAAAGCCGCGCAAAATTTAGATGCTTGCCTGATACAGCAGTGAGTTTGCTTCTGCCACCAAACACCTGCACACCCAAGCACACTTCAGAGCTTGGGAATGATTTCAGATAACAAAAATCTACGCAAACATTCAAGAAAAGAAACAAAGCCTCTCAACCACCAGCATAGGCTTCCTCAACTACCTTCTCTACCACAGAATATAGTAAGACAGATGGGTAACCAAGGAAATGTAGAACAGGGGAGAATTTCAACCCACTGCAATGAAAGCAGCTCAGACACTATCCAAATTGACTCCAAATTTCAAGTAATTCTAGAACTGGTGACAGCAACCCTGGACAGGAGGTAAGAGAAACCAACAGGGTAGATATTCTGCTCTACATCATCTTGTTTGTACAAATCTAAAAACAAACATCTGCTTCCATTCCGATCATCTACTTTCTGCTACTTTTATACCACAGAAACAAACAAGATTCAATCTCAGGGGAGGTAAAGCAACTTGCATTACTTAAAAAGAAGTTACATCTCCAGTATCTCTTCCATTTCCTATTAAAGATAAAAATTCTATTTACTCAGATGAAATCAAAAGGCCTAATGTACAAAAGGAAAATCAAAACCTCCTCTTCTTCCATCTAACTTTCCCTTTAAGTTTAAACTTCACTTTGCTGACAGAGGGATAAAAAGTGATAAAACCCTAACCAACCTTCTGCCCATCATCCTTTTCAGCTGGCTGAATATTCAGACATTCATTCCTTGCAAAGAGATATCAGTAAGCACTAAAGCATCACCACCTTTCTGGCAATTTTATTTGTGGTCGATATCATATTAAAATGAGTGGTTTAAAAATATAAGCAATTTTACTTAAAATTTGAAAAACAGGTCATCAACAGGCACTATGTATTATCCCATTAATACCCACCTCCTGCTTCTTAGAGCTCATTGTATCCTCTCTTTGGGCTCACTCAGGCAGAACAAAAGCAAAGGGATACTCACTGACACACAGCCAAAAGAAAGTTATTAGGTTTTTTGAAGTCTCGGCTGATCACTATGACTTATAATGCCAATCCATAAGATGATCACACTGTCCAGACAGCTCTCTCAAAATCCCATTTACCCTGCCACAATCACAAACTGTATCTGCAATGCAACAGACTCCAGGTCACGTTTTAATGTGTAATAGGCCACAGTACAGCTTGCATTGGCCAGAGTTACAATTGTAAAAATCTCCTGTCCTAGAAGGATTGTCCACACACACACACACACTCAAAAGACTCCATGGTGGTATAATAATAGAAGAAGCACAGTTAAGAGATGATCACTTGTCTGGGCCAGGTAGCATCCAAGACAGACAGGGATCCTTTGGGAGAGGGTTTTTCTCTGCAGTCTGCTCTTGTTTTGATTTGAAACATGGCTTCCCATCCCTCTTGACTGGCACACAAGTTCAGAGAGCGTTTGCACAAGCAGGGCATTTTAAATGAGGAAGCTAAGACTCCAGTAATTTTATTCCAAAGTCCGAGTGCTGAAGAAGCATGTCTTGCAAGGCATCTCACTTTGAACACCAGGGAGATCAAGGGGAGGGGCACACACACAAGTGATTTTTTGTGGTGTCTCACTGAAGACAAGTTTAGGCAAGCATTAAGGTAACCTTAACACTTGCCTACATGAGCATTTTAATTTTGAAAAAGCAGTTACATGCAGCTCGGTTAGAGCTTCAAGTTTCTGGTAAGCTGCCAACACCTCCCCGAGCAGCAAAAGGGTTGGTCACCCTATAATAAAGCACAACCTTCAGTTGATGTCCAGATGTTTTGGTACACACCTCCCATTAACACATAAATCCCTTGCAAAGTCAAAGGACTTTTGCCAGCATTATAGAGTCCAGACAAGATGTCTCAATGACATTTCCAAGGCAATAGAGATGAAGATTCAAGACATACCCCTTCCACCTTCCCTTTCTAACATACAACTTGGAAATTAGCAAAGCATTGGACTTTATGCTGAGTAGACACATCTGATAGATACAACCATTTTCCCCAAACATAAGTGTTCATTTAAGTGAGAATAGCTCAGGGAAGGAGGGGGAGAAGAGCCTGCAATTTTAGTTCATCACTTAATATTCACATAATTTCTTCTCCTTCTTTCCCCCTTCTCATTTCACTTCTCTCCTCCCCACTAGTTAAAGGGTCTCAACTCATGCTGTGTTGTGCACTGTGCCAGCAACAACAGTTTGGAGGGCTGGCACTGAATTGGAGAGAAGAGCTGATTGAGCTAGGTTTTTTGTTTGGTTGGTTTTTGTTTTGTTTTTTTCTGAGGGGCCAGGGGAGGCAAGAATGCTATGATTGTTTTCTAGCCATATTGGTTACACAATTCCATTCCCTATGCAGCAAGGACAACATTTTTACCAGAGCAATGGGCCACCGGGGAAAAGCCTACTATGTACAGCATCACATCTATTTCTTGGGATGAGAACACTTCAGCCTTCAACACAGTTATGATCAAAACAGGTCTGCCAGGAAAAAATACTGTTAACTCCATGTTACAGATGAACTGAGGCAAGGACCAGTAGCCATCAACAGGAACTGAACCTCAAGTGCTTCCATCTGAATTACTGTCAATTTATACATTCATCATCTTACCACACACTCTTAGAAAAGGGCTAGTATCAACAGCTGAAATTAAGTGTAGCAAAAAGAAAATAATTTTTTTTTCTGAAGATAAGAAAAACTTCCAAAAGATGTTACCATCTACTCATACCAGACCCACTACTGTTTCAGTCTGTAGTCACCTCTCAGTCACCCACTGCAGGGCTCAGCTCACACGAAACACCATAGCTCCAGTTGGTACCAAATCAAGGCTACTAAGACCTAGGTCACTTCCTACAACTGCAACAAGAACACAAATGTTAAAGAAAAGCTTAAGAAGAAAGCAGTTTTCCATGTACTTTAAGAATACTCCCAGGTGTTTTCCAATCCACCTAGTAATTTTTTTGTGTTGCAGTGACACCTGGTGGCAGCTGCCTTGACTGTCGTCTTCAAATCAGCATTTAACAAAGAATAGGGGGGTAAAGAAAAGCGCATCAGAAAATAGAGAAACAAAGTTGCAGCCCTGCATTTAAGGATTGCCGCCGAGCCTTGTTACCTTGAGGCATGAGGCGCACACGTCCTCCCCTCGCACAGTGCTAGCAGAGATTGCTTTTGGCAGCCTCCAGTGTTACCCCTCGACTCACCAGTTGCAGCCCCACAGATGGCAATTCAAAGGCAGCAGTACTCCACCCACGGCGAGACCACCATCTCACCGTACCTTTCACTTGGGTGCAGCACATCATTGCCAGGCTGAGATAATATAGCAAAAAACTCCACGAGTTTTATCGACTGAGCTTCTCGGGTCTTTCACCGTAGTGCTGAACTGCGCTCCAGTCTTCCTGTCTGTACAGAAATCACACAAGTGACTTCTAAAGGATATTCCCACTCTATCAGCTGGAGAGCTGCAGCCTGCAACCAGAAAATCCCACTTTTCCTTGCATTAGTAGACTCACCTAACACTTCAGAAGCCAAATTTCTATACGCACCAGCTATTGAAAGGAAAAGAAGTGCATTCAGTCTCATTTTTACAGTTTGTTCTTAAATAGAATCCCATTTTCATTTGATAAAAATAGCATTTTAACAGCATTTGCACTTACTTTTGCCCTTCAACTCTTCACCATGTGAAAAACCATATTGGTACAGGGCCTCAAACCAACTCAGAGTGGCTCTCTAATACAACTGGCAATCAGGCAGGAGATAATGCATTGCGTGACATTTTACACTTAATGCACACATCAGTGCCAACTAGGGCAGAGGTCTTCTCTGAAATTGTGTGCTAGAGTAACAGTTAGCAAATACTCTGGTGCATGAGAGAACAAGACATGTGAAAGAAAGGTAAAAGTAACCAGGAACTCAACTGACATGCACAAAAAGAAAACCTCAAAGAAAAAACTCCACAAGCATCCGAGACATCAGTTCGCATAAGGCACTTATATCACCCCAGTGCAATTTTCAGAACTTGTCAGGTGTCCTAATATTGCTGGAAGGTAAGAGCTTCTACAAGAAAATCTTCCCTACAGAACATGACAACGATGACCACAGTTTTATGAAGGCTGAGTAGCTTCTCAATAGCACCTCTCTCATGCCAGGGGCTGTTTGGAGCCCCTTAGCTCACTACACATGGCCCAGGTAGTAGCCAAGACACGCGATGTGTGAGAGATGTATATTTACGTGTGTGTGTGTGTATATGTATATCTCAGAGTAAAGGTATAGCTATGGTTATTTAATACAGTGTGCAAAGGTAAGTGAGCACAAAACCCCTAGGGATGTCCCCATCTTTTGAATACTCAGATCCCTTGGAAGTCTAACTATGGGGACATCAAATCAAAGTCTTAATTGTGCAACTTCTCTCAGTCTCCAAAATGTGTTTATCACTGTTAAACTTCAAAGATCAACCTCATCACTCTACCATATGAGCATAAACTATACAAAAACATACACTGCTTTGGGACAACCACCTTAGCTCTGCTAAAACCAAATGGAGCTTTGCTTTTGATTTCAGTAGAGTCACCATTTCACCCTGAACATCCGTTATTTAAATAAGCTTTGCAGTGCGTACATCTGTCACTGCCCTTTCTTTGCCTGATGCAGTCCCTTTTCTGACAACTGCCCCAGGATGCAGGCTTCCAAGTTCATTTGTCCCGCATATTATTGGTGGAGTGCTCACGCATTACTACAGCGTGCAATAGAATTCAAATTCCTACTAAACATTACTAGTAGTAATTTTGTTACTACTGCAAGTTGAAAGGAAGGAGGTCCAGAAGTTTACCCACACACTCAGAATTTAATATGTAATCTGCAATAGTGCATTTTTTGGCCTATGCATGCAAGTGTGCTGACAGCCTAGCACACCATGATCAGGCTCATGTGAAAACCAGAGTAAATATTATAAAATTCACAGCATGTCAGACTTCAGTGTTCAAGTCAAATGAACCACAAAACTTCTATTTTCCTTTTTGTTAAGCTTCCCTAAGAAAGAAATAGAGGTAGATCAAATCTGATTCAAAACATGAAGGTTTTAACACACTGAGCTTGCTGACCTGCGCACTATTACTTGGTTGCTGATTTCACTTACATAATTATACACAGAACATGATTAGGCTAAGCTCCCACCACAGTGTTTTGATAACAAGATTTAGGGCTTGAGCAGACTTGTTTCACTTCTACCTTAATGATCCTTTTATCTCTTTATAATTTTAATAAGTCAAACTCTTAATTAGAAAGAGCAGAGGTTATAATCCACATAAGACTTTCTGGAATCTATTTTTTCTGCTAACAGTGTCTGGAAGGGGAAGTAAAGACAGAGCAGAGGTTTTGAATGAGGTAATGCTATGGAAAATGTATAGTTAACCATAAACAGGCAGTGAATATAGAAGTATCCACTCACCCTTTATCTTGACCACGTTCACCTAACTGAATCAGCACCCATAGCAAAAGTCAAGAACTGCAGACTTTGGGTGTTAACAATTTACATTGTGCCTCTTAGTTAACCATAATCTTTCTCAATGAACTAAAGTGAAGTCTTCTGAACAGATAAACTCCTATTAGGCAACATGTGTTTACAAAACCTAAGATTCAAAAGCAATCCCTTGCAACACTGTTGCTAGACCAGCAATCAAACATGAAGCATTCCAGAAATGGCCACCAGTCAAGACAAAATAACATAAAAACAGAGCAAAGTGGCATCACCACCAAAAGCAAATTAGATTGAAAAAAGTGTGAACCAAGTGATGAAAATTAAGGCATGCATGTACTTTTTATACACACACACACACATATACATACATATATATATATATCTGTAAATGTGTGCTGAGGAATCATTAATCTATCCTTTACAGCATGGAAGAAGAAAAAATACTGAAAAGAAATGTTATGCCCTTGTGCATACCTGCAGGGCAGGGCTGTGGACGAATGAGGTTTAAATAGTGTAGTGTACTCAGCAGATATTTTCTGTCAACAAGCTATGTACCCACCAGGAAGCATGCAACCCACTGACTTCTGCTGGGAAGATACCTCTGGAGGAAAAAGCATCATGTTACAGGACTCAAATAGGGACTTTGGGACAAAACATTTTGGTTCTTTGGGGGGCAGGAGGTTGGCATTTGGGGGTGCAGGGAGCATCACAGAAGCTTTTTAGACATTGTTACTTCCTGCTTTCTATTGACAGTTTCACTGATTCCTAATGGAGTTAACAGCAAAATGATCTTTGACACACCTGACTGATTCTCTTACAATTTACTTTGACTATTCAACATCACAAGACAGGGCAGACTTCTTCATAACTGCAGTGACCATTGATGAGGGCAAAGGAGAAATCTGTAATATTTCTAAGCAGACAAAAGCCCCCTTAAAACATTTTCAAACACAATTACTGCTCATCTTTTCCTCCAACACAGCAGATATTTCTCATTAAGAAAAATTTTGCTTCAGCATCTGTGGCCTTTTGTATGCACCTCTGCCTGAAGATGCCTATGTTGCTCATTGCCATAGTAATTATAGACACGAGTCCCCTATCCCTGTGCCAGAGCTCCCCTCAGGAGCTCTGTCGCCATTTCTGATTCCATCACTTCTCTGATCTATAAATCATTGCAGTCCCTGTGTGACAGACATATCCCAGACAATCTTCTTGCTACAACACAATTATGTTCCCAGTATGGCTACAAGTCCCATGTTCCTGCCTAGTAAACAAAATATTCCATGATACTAATGACCAAAAGAATACAACAAAAGTAAAATGAGCAGGAAGTACCATTGTGGCCAGCTAAAGAGGAGAGAACCACACAGCACCAGGAGCTTGCTTCCATTATATCCCCATCTTTCTCCAACCCCATGCACCTTACAGAAGGGAGACTTACTCTTCAGATTGTACCAGTGAAACTCAATGCACTGTGTCCCTACAGGAGCAGTTTTGGAGGTTAATCACTCCAAAGAACTTGGAATTACCGTTATTTGGAATTATCGTCTCTGATCTCAGTCAAGCTGCAATAGTGAACTACATGCACATATCCTATTCACATTTGCAACAGGAACGCTTCTTCGCATACAAACTTGATTAATGTAAGTGTAAGGTTCAACAGATGTAGATACTTCATAGAGAAAGATACTCATAGAGAAAGAGGCACCAAACAGGGAAGGCAGGAATAGAAATTTCACCTTTCAGTCACAGACTTAACCAAGCAGCAAAGCAACACACAACCTAGCAGAGGAGCTTCAAATGAGCAAGACAAGGAATGCTTCATTTACACCCAGTGAGCCTGTTTCCCGAAGAAAAGTAGACAAATGAGAAGAAAGGGAGACTAAAATCTGTCCAGATTTAGGTGACTGGAGGCCCTAGAGGACTCAGGAGAGATGTGCTCTAGACGCTTTCCTGGCACAAGCTTATCCTGTGTCCTAGAAAGATTTGCCAGAGACACTCCAATAGAGCACACTAGCTCCCACAGCTAACCATCCAGATTCACAGTCCCAAACACTCTCCCAGCTGGTGTTGAGCATACTGCTTGAATAGTACTCAAATGCAGACTCAAATCTCTCAAACAGTAAAAAGGAATTAGCCCAGGTCTCCAGTTCCTGGACAAACCCTCTGACCACTGAGAAACACATGGAAATAGGACATCATCATTCTCCTTTTCTCTTCCAGCTATCTTTTGAAAGGCAAGCTCCTGTTCACAAAACTGAGGCATTTCCTAGGTTCTGTTTCCAGAAGCATGTTCAGAGTCACGAAACCAAAATGGAGAGAGGCAGCTCTCTAATACAGACTACTGGCCCACAAGTCCAAAAACAGGTAGAAGTGCACTCACATTCTTATCCTGGTAACTTCTTTCTGCCTAGCATGCTCATTTTCCTAGAGCTTTTTCTGAGCGCTAAGCATGGAGTTCATGCAACTAATTTGGATGTGAGAAAGTCTGCGAGAGTCCAACAATGCTGCTGAGGGCTGCTTCTTGTTGGCGCTGGGCCAGAATTAAAAAGGATTGAAGTATCACAGCGCTTAGAGACTTCCAGGAATACAATTCCCTAACCTGCACTATGAGCTAATATTTCCCTAGACAGTAAATGAAACAAATAGCATTCAGTGTGGTAAGGGAGAGAAGAGAGGATGCAAATCAGCCAGTAAGAAATGCTGAGGAGGAGGATGTGACAAAATCCATCTCGCTTCATTCCATGAGATTTGGACTCTGAATACTTCTTTCCTCTCCCCCTACACGCTGCTCCAAAAAGAAAAAATACATTGAATTTTCGCAAATGAGTAGTTCTCTGCTTGTAAAGTGACCTTGTATTAAGAGAATTATACAGGGATTTCTGCTTTCTAGCTTTCCTAACTAGCTGCCTAACACAAGCTTAAGTTTGCTGATACTGGAAGACAATAGAAGACTGGCATAGCACAGGCACAGGAGTACAAATTTCACCACTGTTGTCTCACAAGGCACTTCTCAGCATCTCAATAGGCTCTTCTACTGAAGATGTGCACCAGCTACAATAAAAACATCACTGTCAAGTCTTCCCTTCAAATCATACTGAGAAAATATTGCACTCATTCTGAACCTATCCTGCAAGATTTTCTGCCACATCAACTTTGGGCTCCTTCTCACACCACTGTCAAGTAAACCATGCTTTTCAAAGCAAATGCTTTGGCTTTTGCTGTGCAAAATACCTTTCTTGATAAATAATGAAGCAACATAAATATGGATAACAAGCAGCATGGTAAGAAAATACACCTCAGTGGATTAGTCCTAATCTGTTCACTTAGTTCTAATTCATGCCTGATGGATCTTTGCTTAATGGGTCCTTAAAAATATTAATGATAAAAATGCTACAACCCTGCCAAGCAACCTCTTCACATGCTTAGCTATTCTTACAGCAGCAGTCTTATGTATAGGAAAAGAATCTAATTTTATTGGGCTAGAGCTTGCACCCCAAAATCTTCATATGGCCATAAGCTACAAGATGTACACCAAGTATGCTTGACAGACAAAGAAATGATGTGCACCATGAAATTTGCAGATGGGTGAATTCAAAGATCTGCAGAGGTATCGCTTCTTCCCTATATGATAGGCCTGGGAATGCAAGCAAGCCTGAAATAACAGGCTCAGCAACCCTTGCTGGCTTGTTTCTTCCTTCTCAGTGCTGTGGCTCAGGAGTTCCTGTGATAGAAGACATATTGCATACAATGGCAAATGCAATCAGCAATCTTAGCATAGGACCCATACCTAAACTGCTCATGAGGAGCAGCCACCAGCTAGATATCAGCACATTGCCTCACACACAGAAATGATCCCTACTCTCAGAGTTTACAGAGAGCCAGACTAAAACTGCCAACAAGTAGACAAAAAACAAATACAAGAACATGATATACTGCTCAACAGGCTAAGCAGGGATCAACAACAGCTTCAGCAATTAAATGTCTGGCATAAAATGTTTTTAATTAACATTTCCTCCACAGAATTTAGAACACAAGAGAGGGGCTGCTGAACTATCTCTACATAATCACAAGCCTACCTTCAGCTACCTCATGGCATTTATGAGGCATCCTGAACCACTCTACCACCAATGCTTCCAAGGGAAGCTACCTTCATACTGGCAACTGCACTCAGAACAACTGTAGGTTCAACTCTCCAAATGAGAAGGGAAGGGCAAGGAAGACAGCAGCACAAAAGAATGGAATTGGTTATCACTGGTTTGTTTTGAACTACTGAAGGGGGCATTTTAGTTACAAGTGTTATTTGAAAGGTGCAAGAACACCCATCTAGAAGAGCATCACAGTCCTCCCCACATCACCACCCAGAAAGCATGCTCATGCTGCTCATGCAGCACAGTACTTCAAGCACATCAAAAGGTATTTGCCGTCAGGCTGTTCAACCAAATGGATCAGCAAAGGAGAAGCCACAGGGTGTCTGCCAGACACACAGAATAGGTTCCAGTTTTCTTTTTATAAGTCTGGGTTTGTTCATCTAAGTTACCATCTGGGCATGAGTGCATCTTCCTAAACTTGGAGGAAATATTTTCCCTAATAGAGTACCAGCAGCAGGGAACAGTCTGCCACCTTGTAGAAACCCAAAATACTACCAAAAAGAAATGAAGCACAACTACGGTGTTAATATAGAAGGCCCCCTCTACAGACCTAGTTCTCCAGCTAAATCCAGACTCACACTGAAGAGATGTGTTGAGGAACTACCATTTTGGACAGAATCCAGACACATCCAGGGAAGAGATTAATCAAATCTTACCAAAACTGAGCAGCTACTTCACAGCCCACGTGGCAGAGTCCTCTGCATGATACCATTACTTGCTACCGAATGAACAGGCAACATTTAAGTTAATTCTTTCAATGCCATTACTAACATAATATCAAAATGTAGTGAAGTTACCAGAGACTACTTGAGATGATTTAACAGGCTGCTACTGAAGAAGGGATTTTGTGTCCTGCGCCTCTCCTCCCTCTCCACTCCTGCCAGTTATTATGCACCAGTTCTAGCACTCGCTGATCTCTCCTGCAAACCAGCTCCAGTCACCAGCCTGGCATGAAGCTAACCATGGGAAAAGAGAAGTCTTATGCTGGGTTAGCCAACTGGAGAGCCCAAAGAGCCCAAAAAGTGCAAGAGCCAGAACAATGGAAGGAGCACATCCATGTGACCAAAAGCACAGGCAAGTAGAAGGCAACAGCAACAACAGCAAGTTGCTATGACCATTACAGCCATCTCATGTAGCCTCATCTTCAGGGCCAGGGAAACTTGCTCTTTGAAGGTCTTTATTTTCACATACTAAAACTCAGATAATAAACACAGAGCCTCCTTAGCCTAACTTTTTCAAGCTTATTCTTTGTTTAAAGATATTTGAAGGGGAGAGCAGAGTACAAGGAATAAAATTTTGGGAAACAGGCTGAAGTCAGGTTTAATTACATGCAGTTACAGTGATCACTTATAATTAGTAGAGCTGAACACATTTACAACAGATGCAAATGTAGAGCATTGTGCTTTAGTGTCTCAATTTATTAAGCACAGGAGCAGTGTTAAAGAAGGGTTATTAACCCTTTCTTGTACTGTCTTCCCTTGCACATACATTCAAACTCTTAATGCTTCAATCTATCATATATTATAGAAGAGTAGGATAAAAACTTCTAAGTTCGACTGCTTTGACCATTAAAGGAAACAAACATGCATTACCTTTGTGGAAGCTGACAAGATTCCTTTAAAACCAGCAGTTTAAGTAATAAATGGTTCTGAACACTTCATTTGAGATACTTAACGAAGCCTATATTTCAACAGAACAGAACTCAAAACTTTCTGAAAAGGGAGTTGTCTTTCAAGTTGTCTCAGTTTGGGCCTATTAAGACAAAAGCATCTAGAAGAAAATTGCCAGTTATCTTGAAAATTTACAATCCATATTTCAGACAGAGTTTATTTTATAGTTCCTATGCAAATAGCGTGAAAGGCATTCACAGACAAAGAACTGGTTTTATGTTACAGTTCATAGGATTTTTACCAATTTTCTAGGCAGTCAAATCTTTTAATGTAGATTAATGCTTTTAAAACTCAAGTTATAGATTAAATTTAAGAAAACTTCTCTGCATCTGTGGAAAGTAAATACACCTTTCCTTGAATAAATCTCCCCTCACATGAAGAAAGCCTTGGCAATATTAGCATGGGTTAATTTGGCCAAATGTTATATAGATGGTCTGATTTAACAGTACTTTAATGAAAATTAAGTCTGTAACTCCACTGCAGCCTTAGCTGGACTAATGCAAGCTGCTCTACCCCTATGCATTACACATTTTTTGCAGTAGATCCAGCACTTCTCTGACCCCACACTGAGTTGTTCCAGTGTGCTAACCCAGGAGAAGACTAACCCAATAAAAGCAGAAAAAAAAGACTAGCTTTCTGCCGGTTTTAACATGTTGAAACAGCTTAGGAGTGTCGGACCATGACAGCCAACTGTTAGATCAGCTCAGAGTGGAACCACAGCCTAGGGTGTGAGTGATGTTACAGCTAAAAAAAATAAAATAATATATATTTAACTGCATATCAGACCTCTTCTAGTGTCAGTTACTCACATCCTATGGATGGATGGCCATTTCTTTGCCCTCTCTTGGGTGGCACTGTCACCTGTTTGTTCCTACGATCATGCAATTCAGGGAATTGAGCCTGCCAAAAGCTGAGTTTACATTTCATACACACACACACCCCTACATAAAATCTTCTGTTGGTTTAGTTTCCTGAAATGGCTCATCTTGGGTGCAGACAAGAACCAATGCTGACATGAGTGAAGCAGCAGAAGCATGCAGCTGAGCACAGGGAATTGGTT
Organism: Apteryx mantelli; assembly: GCF_036417845.1. Lineage (NCBI taxonomy): Eukaryota > Metazoa > Chordata > Aves > Apterygiformes > Apterygidae > Apteryx > Apteryx mantelli. The sequence goes on from NC_089978.1 coordinate 141,645,340, forward strand.
TATCCTTTTTGATGGGGCTCACAGGTAAATTGCCTTTGATGCAACATCAAAACACAACCTCAGAACACGGTCACACATTCAGCACTATTTCCTTCCTCTGTCCCACTGGACATTCAATGAACTACTGTACAGTAAGCACCAAATACAAGAAGCTGAGAGCCATTTTTGCACAGTGTGGAGAACTGGCCTGTGAAACAAGCATAACCCCCTTTTTCATATCTGTCTGTTACATAAAATTTTAATTAGGACCAAACAGAATGCAACTTGAAAGCTGCCATTTTCTATGTAAGCCATGGGCTACTAGAACATACTGGTTTTCAGATGAGCAAGATAACTCCAAAACCCTAAGGGGAGAGAGGCAGAGGCACAGCAATGCATGCGCTTGCATTGCCCACCCAGTGCCTTTGCAATAAATCAGCAACCTCCGTTTTCTTTGCTTCTTAACCCTGAAGACCTTTTACCAGTTCAAAACCCCAGCCATAAGCTGGAACAAATTTACCTCCAAAACAAAGCCTCCATAAGAACAATACAGACTTTGTTTCTTTCAAGTTTCTATTCTGGATAAAAGCCTGGAAAAAGGACCGCTGCTTGAAAATGTTTTGGTCACCATCATACAGACAAGTCTGTTTCTTTAATATATCCTCTTGTATCTCATGTTACCAAAAGAGATGATCAGTCTGAAGTTAAATATCGGCAGAAACCATGGACATAGCCTGAAACCTCTCTTTGTGACATAGCTTCTGCTAAGTAGCTGAGAAATAACAAGACTTTTCTTTTAATACAAACTTTGGAGCCTTTTGCTTTGCATTTAACCCATTAGCAATGGAAGCTTTTCCTAGGAGAAGACAGTCTTAGATGGATATCAACTTTGTTGTCTTTTTTCAAAAAAACATGAGATTTACTTTGTTTTGGGAAGCCTAGAGCACGCTACTTACAGGATAGCTGCACAAAATGGAGCCCTCTTAGGTCTTGCAGACCTCTGCATAAGATAGGAATTATATTTGTAGTTGGATGACTAGATCTTGAGCAGTTCCTTATACATCACTAACACGCATTAATTTTTTTTTTAAATACGTATCTGTCTTTTCTGTTTACCATAATGCTTTGCTGCTACCAGAAAGAGAGATGTCAACCTTTTGCACAGCTTGAGCAAGATGATGATACCCTCTGGAAGAATCCAATACTCATTCAGTTTTCACAACACAAAATTGTAACGTAAGCACTCTTCAAAAAGCTTTTAGGAAGCTTAGTAATAATGTTTAATCCCTTATGCCACTTATCCTGTTCTAACTACCAGGAAAAATTCCATGGGAAAAAACCAGACTCTTCCATGTGTAAAAGACTACTTTTCCCTGCAACTCACAGAAGATGACTTTGATTTTATACACAGCTGATTACAACTTCACACAATGAACACATTGTAGGAATCTCGGTCACTGAACAGATAGAAGGTTAATTTTCACACAAATGTCCCCATGAAATAGCATGAAGGAAAGAGACAGCATATCACATTTTTTCTATATCGCTTGCAAAGTAGCCTCTGTAGGGAATGCTTTCCCATGAGTAAAGAGCATCACTACATGCCTGGGAAAAGGTTGGAGACTTCTTCTGTTGCTCTCAGGAGTTTCAATTCTACACTTTCCTCCCAACTTCAAAAAAATCAACTCTTGCTTCATCAAGCAGTGAAGTTCTTTGCTAACATTTCAACTGGAAAAGGGTTTTTGCATTCAGAAGAAATACATACATAACTCCCCCCCTTCAAGCATATAGCAGTTACTGGAGTGTATCTATCAGACACTCCCAGAACTAAGCGCACTTTTCTCTCCTGTCAGCTTGGGTGGAATTAGGATCTCACATTTGTAAATGGCAAAACAAGCTTCCCTAAGCCCACTGTGTAGGGGATACTGTCCTCGCATGAATATACCACTGGAAAAAAATATATATTCCTTTGCATACAAAAGACACCCCAGTCTTAGAGTCATCATACTAGGTGCTGCATAAGCACTATTAGACAGTAGCATCTACCCCAAAGAACAGAAATGTTTGACAGGTTCAAACACTGGAATCAACAGATGCCTAAACTTGGACCTCTCAAACACTGGTTATTATGCATGATCAGTCACCATAACGAAAGTCTAGAGAAGGCAAACAACACTCAGAAGGACCATACACAATCACAGCTGTTCCTCTGAGGTGCAGTTTTTGTTACAGGAGTCAAGAAAAACCTAACATGAAAGATGTAACAGACATGACACTGGCATTTTCTTACCTGGTGTACAGCGATAAAGACCTCCAGCTTCACTGATCACAGAAAGCTCAACTCAGAATGGCTAGGAGAGAGCAGTGCTTTGGCTCTTACATGCTTTGGCTCTTGAGATCATGTAGTCCCTTCATGATCACATGCCATATCAATTTAACCATTAGGCTTCTTCTGAGACTCAAAAATAAATTCCCTTGGCTTTGTTTAGCCAAGAAGAAACTGAAGACTAATGAAGCTCACATGAGTTCATGACTTGAGCTCTTCAAGCTGGTAGACCATGAGACACAAGTTCTTAGGATTAACTCCTTAAAAAAAATAAAAAAAAGATCTCTAGTATCCTTCTTTATCCATTCCAGGAAAGGATCTTTCATTTGAAGAATACAGAGAAGAGATCAGTCCAAAACCGGACAACTTCTCAAGCAGGACTGTGGCAGATCTGGGGTCTCCCAAGACTCACACTCCATAGACCATGCTGCTTTCCGTAGTGAACATTATGTATCAAAGTCTTGTTGAGCAAGTAGGGGTAAAGTATTTGAGGCAGAGGAAGCAGTTCACATAGTCAATGCAATTGAGAATGCAATACCCTCCAGCAGTCACCAGATGTCATCACAACCCAAGAGACTCGTAAGGAAGGAGACTCTTACTAGAGTAAGTGACAGAAGTAGAAAAGAAGCTTTCTATCCCCCATACATTGCTACACTGCTTCAGGTCAGAAATAAGACCAGCAAAAGCAACTCAGTGACCAAGAGGACTTCCCCTCAAACAACTTAACACATGCATATTTAGGAGTAAAAGGCCTGGACTCGTGAGCAAAGCCAGTGCCCCCCAACCCTTCTATCTCAGCCACAAGTCTGCTGCTACCCTCTTCTTCCTCACTTCCCATCTCAAGCCCTGTATCCTTGCTTCTCAACCACCCATGCAGAAACACTGCCGCTGGGAGGTGTTACCAGCCCTGCTTCCCAGGACTTCCGTAGCTCTTGCAAAACACAAGACTTGGTTCACCACGATTAGAGGCTGGGTGGAACTGAAACTCTTTGTCATCACTCTTACACATACACAACAATCTCAGTGCCAGCTGTTAATGAGATTTCTAAATTTGGTCTCTCGAATGCCATCTAATTCCTAACCTGGGATCACTGCCTCCTATCTCTGCTGTGCCCCTATTCAGGGCTGCTTCCTCTTCAATTCACCAGCACCACTGTTCTTTCCTATTTATTCCCTCATTGTCATCTTCATCACCTCCAGCTCTCATGGGAATACAATCCAAGATAAGAAATCCTCCCAGGACTCGGTTGACTCCAGCTCTGACAGAACTTCTTAGCTATGACACCAGGAATTGCCTCCCTATATCATGGGCATATGTAGCTAGCATAGCATCCTCCTGACTACTGAAACTGGGCCTAGGTTCACAGCTGCTCAGAAGCTTCCACTTCAGCACTTTGCACAGACAATGATCAGGGCTTCATTAGGAGCAAGAACTCCCTCATTTTCTTTAGATTTGGGTTGTAGTATTTACACTCCCAGCTACCACTGGTGAGATCCTGGTTCTGTTCCCTGCCTTGTGCATTCAAATTCTGGCAAAAGCCAAGTTTTGCCCACTATTTACGACCCAGCCTGCTGCTGACATGAACATCATGCAAACCTCAACAGTCTTACAGACAGGTTTAAAATGGTAGAAGTAGTGTCTGGAATAAATCAAATACTTTTTTATTTTTCTTTCTTTCTTTCCAGACTGCAATGTCACAACAATCTCTACAAGCAACACATGCACTCCTTTGTCACAGGGGACACCAGTACTAGCCCCAAATACATCCAAATTTATGCCCTTCTCCTATGCAGTTCTTCCCCCCCTGCCCCCCACCATCTTTCTGCTCCATCTGTTGGAAACAGTACTGTCAGTGTTGCAATGCTCTAAATCCCTGTCAGGCTGTACCCAAAAAATGCCAATTATTTGGCCCATTAGTCTCTCATACTGCCTACAAGTTCTACTCATGTTCCAGGATCCTCATGCAATAGGCACAGTAGAAAAAAAAACAGAGAAAAGAGTCCCTGTCTAAAAAGAGAGGTTACACCATACCTAGTGATGCCCACAAGGTAAAGTGGCTGCCATGCCTCTCCAGCAGCCATGTGTGGTTCATTGACACCCCGAGCAGTAGCACCCAATCCCTCAGCTGCATAAGCCCATATAATTTCTTCTAGTAGTAGGGGAAAACTAAACATCCCAGTTCCTTCTCCTCACTGGAATAGCAGGTCCATAAGACGTGAGCAAGTGGTACAGTCAATGTACGTATGTGCAGTAGGTCTAAAACCTTCAGAAAACATTGGCTCGCTGAGTGCTCACTATGCAGCACATGCACACAAGTGTGCAGATCCACACTGCTCCAGGGAGAGGAGGAGGCCAGGAGCATGCTGCTGCTATCAAAGCAATTCTGCAGGCTGCTCCAGACATCTTCCCCCTCAAGAGACTTTTAAACAAGGAAGAGGCTACACAGTCTCCAGAAAAGAGAGCACCAGGCCACAGTATACATGAGTGATTTTGGTACAATCTAGGCTAGATAACCATGATGTAAAGCTTCACTTCACTTGGAACAGAATAGGAGGGACAACAGATGGAGCAGGGAATAAAGAATAAAAATAGGGAGGAAAAGAAAAAAAAGATAGAGAGAAAGAGAAAGTGACAGACACCCAGTGGGAATTTAAGAGGTCCACTGATAGAAATGGAGCCTGTCAACATTGAGCTTGAGGATGCTCCCCCTCCCAAGCCTTTTTTTTTTTTCCTCTCCTTCCAAAACAAGAATAGAAACTGTTGTAAGTTGGCAACCACAACAATAAATCTTGATTTCAAGCTTAACTGAAATCATACACGCGCAGCCGTGACTCTGAGGTAGTAACACCCAGGGTTTTGGAGAGTCTAGACCAGAACTGGAGGCTGCATCCCCATTATATATTAGGTTGTAACACAGCACATCTCATCAGCAGCCTTTCACACCAGTGGTGGGGGGGCAAACTGGCACACTTGGGACTGATCCAACCCCATTGTAAAGGGTCCTACCTCCGAGAACATAACCAACACACCTCTAGACTAGTTCACCCACCATTTAGAAGGCCAGGCATAATTACATTAAAAAAAAAGGAAGTAAGGTTTAAAACTGACATAGCGAGAGCAAAAAGATGGACAGACATATGAACTTCAGTTAGAAACTCAGAATACACAAAGCACATGCTCCCTCAGACAGAAAAAACAGGCCTTTAAAACCAGGAAGAATAATCACTTACCTTTCAAAAGGGGCTGGAAAGTTGGGATCTCCTGCAGTTTTATGACATCTGGATCGTTGCTCACGTTACGGGATGACTGTGTTCCTGGGGCTACTACCACAATGTCATCCATTTTCGCTCGTTGCTTGGCTGGTGAGGGAGATGCTGGAAGAATACGGGAAAGAAAAACAATCAAACAATTAAATTCATAAGATGCAGATTCCATCAGAATTTGACCCAAAGAGAATGTAACCACATTTAACACAGCAAAGGTGTTTCCTGCAGTATAAGAGCATCTCGGAGGTCACTGAAGGACTGTATTCTCCCTTTCTCCCCCTCTCTCTGGTAACATATTATGTTTGGCACATTTTTTTAAAAAAAATCACATACCAGACAGCTGATTAAACACGCATTGTCTTCCCCTCACTGTAGGGACAGTCTAATGTGGTCCTGTCTTAATGAAGAGGGTAGAAGGCAAAAGCTACACAACCCTATTTGTCAGTACCCCACCCTAATCAGCCTCTTTTATATCCTTCCATACCTTTCCAGGAAAGCCTCAGTTCAATCGCAGATATATTTGGGGACACTCGTTTCACCATTATATGTTTTTTGTTACGGTTCACGGGGGAGACACCCATATAAAAGGTCTGTACTGCTGACATCCTCCTTGTTACCTGTTATACCGAGGTTAGCGCTCCTGCACCCTGCCCTCTGCACCCGACTAGCAGGCACCACAGCTACAAATATGAAGCCAGACAGTGCTCTGATTTGCATCTATTTGCCTACCAGGCTTCCCCTTCCCCAAAACGTATTTTTCTGTGCCCGCCATAGGTCACGAGCATGCAGGGATGCAGCAGAGGGGAACTTCCCTCCCTCCCAGCCCTGCTGCTCCACCACCAGCTTCCCGCTCCCGGAGCCCCCAGGCGGCCCCGACTCCCGCCCCGCCGCCCCCGGCCCGGCGGCCGCCACCGACCTGCGGCGCCCAGCTCGCCGGGGCGGCCCTCAGTCTCCGCGCTCTGCTCGGCTCCCATGGCCGCCGCCGGCCGCCCCGGGGCCTCGGCCGCCCTCCGCGCCGCTCCCCGCGGCGGCGGCGGCCCCAGCCTCGCCGGGTCCCCGCACCGCCCCGCTGCCCGCGGCCGCCAGCTCCACCCGCACACGGCGCTTCCGGGGCCGGCAGCAGCGGCGTCTGCGCCCGGGTCATCGCGAGGCCGAGCCCCGCCCACAGGGGGCGGAGATTCTCTTAAAGGGGCGGGTTCCTTAAAAAAGGTGGAGGCTTGCATTAAAGGGGCGGTGCTTCGCGGCTGCTCCCCGGCAACGGCCCCCTCCCCAGCGGCAGGGACGGACCGGCGGCGATCTCGTCGTTTAATTATATTAATTGATTACGGAGGTCAGGTTTTTTCGACCGCACGATTTAACGCAAAGCGAGCAAGGCCCCCAAATGTTAGGGCCCGTATCCCTAATAAAAACGTGCAATCGACCTATATAATGACTTTTTGGGGGTGGGGTGAGTTTGTTTGCTTTTTTTCGCCCATGCGCCGGAATACAGCACTGCCTTTTGAGAACCGAAGTGCCTGTGTCCGCGTTAGATAACCAAACAGCCAGTAACGTGCAGGAAACAGCCCTCTGTGTTTACCACGGTGGCAGGAATGAGATAACAGCCACCCAGACCAAAAGCTCACCAGAGACTTAGGTTAAGGAGGGGGGGAAAAAAAAAAAAAGCAGCAAGAGGAGAAGGAAACGTACTTTGAGGCTTCAAGCTTACTGTTTTTGTACCTGGCAATCAAATCGGTAGTGAAGCCGGGTGGTTGTCCCTGACTCTGTTCCCTCATGAATCTTCAATTCCTAACCCTTGAAAAAAGGGATTGTCTGTAGATATAAAGCAGTGCCTCTTTGCAAGCTCTGCATTGAACTCAGCATTATCTGTCTTGGCTGCCTTTACTGCTTCCTGCCAAGATTTAATTTAACATAAAAATGATCCTTCTACCTTGCGGGAACTGCACGTTCACTGCTACTCGGATGAGGCCTACAGGGAGAAAATGCCAATCCAACACCACTTTGTACAGTGGTACGCTGCTCCACGTGGCTTTGTACCCTAATAATACTACATCTTTCTTTCATCTACCTGAACAGCTGCTTAATTCCTGCTAAAAGAGCAATCTTAAGTAGTTTCAAAGCAGTGTAATTATTTTTTTTGAAAAATAAATTATTGTTGGCGCAGTTCAGTTTACAGTCTTGAGCTCTGTATCTGCAAATATTCACACATATGATTTAAATCACACCCATGAGTAGTCTCTGTGGCTTTTCAGGAATGACTTGCAGTGTGTACAGATGAAGATGTGTGATGTGTGCAGGATTAGAACCTGACCGGTGCTTGTCATAATGTCATTTGACCTCATCCATCAAGCTCGAACAAATTTTAAAATTAGCTCCATTGGATCAGCATTATTAGCTTTGGTTAACTTCGCTTCCACCTCTAGATAATCATTTGTAACGTACACTTTGCTCCTCTCTGAGGTGTTTTCATTTATTGTTGTGAAGGTGTGACTTTGTGTATGTCACCACCCCTGGAAAAGTTTTCAATTTACCTATCAGTCAATGTATATGTCTGTCACATGGAGTTTTATGATTGAAAACGTTATTAAAATAAAGGTGTATTGTGTCAGTTGTGTAAATGAATTATTTATTTTGCCTCTAATGTGGCCATAAAACAAGTGGTGTCCTGCCACTTGTACCTAAGTTACTGTACTTGAAACTACACAGAGTATACAGTTGTACATATACCTACATAAGAATATATAAATCTGACACAGTATTAGCAAGGCTCAAGCAACATAAGGGCCTTTTTTTGAGCTTCTTCCAACTCAGGAGATTGCAAGGGTCCTGCCTAATGCACAGCCCAGGCAATATTTGTGCTTGCTTTTAATATTCATTCCCATGGTTCATGCACTGTGCGATATGGTTAATGTGTGACATTTTTAAGTGTTCACATTCTTTTACAGTTTTTTTTTTTAATCAGAGAAAATAATTTCACCAGTTTACCAAGTTTACCAGAAAAGGGAAGCATGGCTACCAAAATCATTCCTCCACAGCTCCAAGAAATAGAAATACATGTTTTCACCAAAAAAAAAAAAAAAGCTGAGATCCTCATTTGCTCATATATTACCAGCAGCTGAAAACTTCAGAAAAGCAGCAAGAATGTAAGAATCACAACAAAGCATTAGGAATTGATCAAAATTGTCCATTTTATGTGCAATGAGATGGTGGCTTCAGCCTAGCTCTTACAGCGCACACGTCCATATAAAAGCCAGCTCCCAGCTGCCTTAACAAAGGAGACAGGGACTGATGGGGCATGAAGAATCAATGAGCCGTCCATCCCGTGGCACAGGCCTGTCACCCGGGACAGGGCATGGCAGGCAGCAGGTCAGCATGAAGCAGGACGTGTTGCTGTCAGCAGGGCTACACCATTCCTGCAGAGGATCTTTGACATGCCTCCAAGAACCAAGAAATCATACTTAACATCCAGGAAACTGCAGCCCAGAGGTTTATGTGACTTTCCTTAACTTTTACGGCAGGTGTCTGCAAGAGACAGGACCAGACTCCCTATTTGCTTGATTCTACTCCAACATTGTAAAGCTACAATATGTAAAATAACCTGCCCTTTGGTCTTTTGTTTTGTAAGGGTCCACCCCCAAAAGGAAAATTCCTTTCACTTACAGGCAACTCCTACAAATGGCTGGTGCTCTGCAAGGTGCAAAGCATATTAAACTTGCTAGATTAAGTCCATGACCTTGACACTATCAAGGTGATCAGAACATAGGTGTGTGTAACACAGAGGGTGACTTGTTCAAACTACCAGGGAGCATGAGATTCCTGAACAAGAAGAAATATATTTAACAGCCCTCTCATTCCTCACACTATTTTCTCTCCGGGCTGCTTTTACTCCTAAACACCGTCCTAAAAATAAATAAATAAAAAATAAATAAAGGAATGGAAAATTTTCAAGTAGAAAGCATTACTGAAGCAAACAATTGAACTAAGGCAGTTCGGAAAAGCATGTCTACGACGTCAGTCCAAACTCCCAGCAGATAGGCACGTATATACGACTCCTATTCAGCAAATACTACGCGCTTAACTTTGCGATGATTTGAACAGGCTCACTCAGGCAGCAAACTCAATGCTTACACAGGCACTTGAATATGCGCATCTACGTGTACACATAAAATATGCACCATACAGTGTTGCGTGCACAGCATGCAGGATATGCATACCAACTGCTTTCATTATAGCCTCAACAAGTGGGTGCAAGTTGGAGAAGATGTACAGGTTTAAATAAAAAACACACACACACACACACAAACATAAATATGAATAGTTTCAGCAGAGCTTTTTTTTTTCTTTTGCCCAGACCCACTCTCTGCTGACAACGAGCCGGGCACCCCGCACGGAGCAGCTGCAAGCCCCGCATAGCCCCGTCCGCCCATACGGCGCGGGGCCGTCACCGCTGCCCGGCCCCACGGAAAGCCACCGCTGCTGCGGGCCAGCGGCGGGCCCCTCTCCGGCCGGGCACCGCGGGGCCGCCCGGGGCCTCCTCCCGGACGCGGCGGCGGGAGCGGGCGGCGCCGCGGCGGCAGGTGCGCGGCGGCTGCGCTGCGCAGCCTGTCCGCCGCTTTTTGGCTGCAAGGCTCAGAGGGGGCTTCAGCGAGACAAAACGCCGCCCGAAACGCGTCTCTGCGCAGCCCCCGCTCCGTAACTTTCCCCGAGGTGAGCGGAAAAAAACTCTCAGCGTGTGCTTCCTATGCGAAAAGTTCCAGGAAGCTCGTTCTCAAATCCTGTTTCAACCGAGGAAAGCCTGGTGCCTGCAGCGTAAGGAGCGCCCCCGAGCTTTGTTGCCTCCCGCCTCCCCGAGGCCCAACCGCCAGCCCGACACCTGCGAGCACCAGCCCCAGCCACCATGTCTCCCGGGAGCAGCTGGTGTCCAGCTTACCTGCTAGTGATCGCCTCTCTGACAGCGGCATCGTCCCGAAGCCAGTACTGTTCGGTGGAGAAAATGGAAAATACCATCATCAACATAAACTTAGCTCTCTCCAAAGGCGTCAGGGGTACAGAACCAGTTTATACTTCAACCCCAGACGCTTGCATATGTGCTTGCTGCTTGGGAAAGAAACTACCAGGTAACCTTTTCCTCTTTGGTGTTTTCTGTTACTACTTGTGGAACACTTGTAATTTGTCCGGGCTTGTGTGGCTTCTCAAGGGGAAGGGACACGGCACTTCTGTGTATTCATCACTGAAACATTAATTTATCGGTTACCGGGAATATCAACTGCTTGTGACCGCTCTTCTGTTTTGCTTAACGTATTAGCCAGTGATATTAGATCTTAATGCCGGACCCCTGAATGTTTGTTGCAGTAAAGAAACAGAGGGGCAGTTTTAAGGGCTAAAATCTCTCAGACCCCCACCCTCCAAGATGAAAAAACCATAATTAACAGACACACCACAAAGTGACTGGCATGTTGTGCTTCATTTAATTTCAGCCAGAAATGGGAGTGCCTACCCTTCTCTCTGCCTGCTGTTTTTCCTCAAGCCCTTAGAGCAGTGTGAGGTACAGCAGCAAATAGAAATGACTGTTAAGGGTGACCCGGAAAGCAGGTACGAGCCAAGAGACTGCTGGGATGTGATGGGAGAAGCGAATAAATAATTGCCCTCCCCAGAAGTAATAATGAGGAGGTTTTCCTATTTATCAGGATTTGTAAGCCAGAAAATATTACATACAGTGGAGCCGGTGTGGTAGGATCTGCAGTGAGCCCTTGGTGAGGGGCAGATGAGGGCTTAGACTCATCGCATTCTTTCCCCGAGTCTGTTTGCACAGGAAGAGGAAGGGATGACCCTTGGTATCTTGGCTTTGGGCCATTCTTTTGCAGTCCCTGTGCTGCTTTTCCTGTAGTGGTGTGATGCACAAGCTGCTTTCCTCTTACTCACACCAGGAAAATTTTAAGTTAACAGAATACAGCCTATTATCAAAATGCTATAAAAGTTATTGCTGCTGAAATAGGTATATATCGTCTTTTTACAGGAGACAAAAAGTGTAACTTGATGATTTTCGATGCTCGAAGGACAAGCACGCGTCCAAACTGCTACCTGTTTTATTGCCCTAGCGCAGAGGCCTGTCCAACGAAATCAGCAATAAGACTTGTGAGCTACAAGATAACTAGAGGTAAATCATAGGAAAAGCCACAGATCCCCACACTAGATGGCTTTTGCACTTGTGACTTTTCAGTAGCGAGCAGATGCTTGGGGGTTGCACTTTTAGGAAAAGGTTTTAAAAGAAGCACTCTAAAAATTGGAAAATGCTTTTCCTGTGCCTTATGAGCGATGGACAGGAGAGCGTGTAGGGAGCATCTGCACGGGCCCAGCTTCCCAGCTGGAGTAACAACATCCTCACTGTTACAAAATTCCCGTGCATTAGATTCACAGCTTCTCATAGTTTTCCCCTGCTTAAAACAAGAAGCAGCTCCTTCTATTTTGATATATTCTGTTTGAGGAAAATTTCCTGTACATAATGCTGAAGAGTATTGCTGAAAGGAATAGAAACATGATGAACTTGTAGCTGTCTGCATATTCAAACGGTTCAAACTACACTGATGAAGACCATGCATGTACAAGGAGAAACACTGAGCGAATGTTAGGCAAGCCTCAGAGCATCGCTGTGATGTTAGTGAATAATTGGCTATGTTAATAATGACTTTCTGTTTCCAGTTAGGGAACCTGAAGTACAGATGCAAAGTGACTAAACTCAAAGCTTTATGGCATGTGGGCTGCACGCTCCATAATTTCTCGCTGTCTGTGCTGTGGCAGTTTAAATAGTAAGTCTTATTTGTTGGCTAACATCAGCTTGCACCAGACCTGTTCAAACTCCTCAGATAAGAAACTGAGAATTAGACTGTCCTACCAAGGGTTCATAAGATGGTGTTAGTGTGGCTGCTTGAGAGAGCAGAAATTTTGTCTTTCCAGAGGCTGAACTTTTACTAAAAAAGTGCACTTTTCCAAGAGGAACTATGCACAGAGCAACAGTAAGGGTATGCAGAAAGATTATTCACCTAATGTTACCGAATAATTTTGTGCAGACATAATCACACAGGAATTGGGCAAGAGCAGTGTGCAACAAGTGGGTTGCGCACCTGTAAGATTATCATTACACCCACTCTCTTCTCCAGCCCTTTCTCCCCCAGATGAATACAGGGGAGGCAAACAAAGAAACAAGAAATGTAATTGTGCTTTTTTTCTGCAAATGCTGTAATGGCTGAGTTAAAAACTTGATTGCCTATGCCATCTGTTTTTCGTTTTGCATTTTTTGGCTTCTGTGAGCATTGAATTATGGAAAGATTATGCTAGCTTATTTACAATATGTTCCCATAATAAGTTTTCAAAGGTAGCTACCACATGGTGTCAGTACTGACAACCCTTTCAAGCTTTGTTTTTCCAAATGAGAATATGCATGTGGTTACACTGAAACCCAAACTAAAAGTGAGGAATAAAACTATCGGTAATAAAGAAAGCAACTTAAAATACTGAAGACATATAGTAGTGACATTTTGTTTTAAACTGTTCTTGCAGCCTGTTAACCAGTGGAAACCACCTATGACTTGTGAAGTAAAGCATTTCCTGGTTCTAGTAGCAAAGAGCTCTTGCTGGAAAAGGCAGAGCATTTCTGGTTTCTGCTGCCTGTGTACTTTTGCGGAGCTTGGCTTTTCCACCCCACTAAGTCACCCAGGCCAGACTGGCAGAGTCCATCAAAGTATGCTCAGAAGGTGTTTATTTTCAGAAGGAAAACCTGAGGCTTCGTTTCTAATACAGTTTATTGGACAAACTATTTGAGAATATTAGAAGGACCATTATGTTTTTTATGTCTTTTTAAAGGGTGGTTTGTGCAGTGCCTTGCTCTTTCTCACCAACAAGCAGAGGTGTTCTAGTACCATGGCTCTGCCTCGCACATGGCAGTTCTGAGCAAGCACATCTGGGAGCTTATAGTCTAACAGGGAGATGACAAATACCATAAGGTCCAGGCTTCATGCTGAAAACACAGAGTAGAGTTAGTTAATTCAGGCAGTCACATAAATTAATTTAAGTGCTGCAGAGTAACAACGATGCTCAACTCCCGTGTGGGGCTTGTAGCTTCCAAGCGTTGTTATGCCTGTTTTACAGATAGGGATACTGAGCCCCAGGGAAGGGACTTGCCTGGTCGGACTACATGATTTTTCTATTGAAATGTGCAGCTTCTGCTGGGGGAAAGTGTCCATGGGAGTGCCCTGGGAACAGGGAACGAGCAACAAGCCAGGGGCCGGCTTGGTGACAGTGACCGGCCACTTCCTCACTGGTGCAGAAATGTGTTCAGCACTGCAGGAGCAGCCCAGAGTTTGGCTGCCTTTGCCCATATGGTTTCTGATTAGCTAATGCCTGAGCATTTTGTTATTTCAAGTTATGGTCTAAAATCAGAACATGGCTTTTCTAGAAGTCAGCCCTTGTGGTTGAAGTCCATGTAGGGTCTTCCTTTGCTAACAAGCTGGTGCTTGGCTGGAAGTTTATGATTAAAAAATGGTGTCTGTGGTTCAAGTTAAGTTGCTGTGTTGTTTAAAGCACTGTCTTTTTTTTTTTTTTTTTCCACTTCGGTTTCTGGCGGAGTCAGAAGGCTTGGAGATATATTAGAACAGTGGCCAAATAGGCTTCTCTTTATGTATAATAAAACTGAAATAAATCCATTCCTCTAGATATGAAAGAGTTCCTAGCTGAAAAAGAAGTGACCGTGAAAATATCACAGACTTTTTGTTATTTCCATTCCATGGCAGTTAACAAACCTCTTTGCCTCTATAAAAGAGAGGAGTGAGAGTCAGAACTGCTCGAGAGCATGTCACCTTTTCAATGCTCCCTGTGGCAGCTCGACAATAACAGTAAGGACACAAGATCTGTGCCAATGAGCCAGTCTTTCCAAGAACTTTTGGACTATGGCTGGATTTATATTTGAAAAGCATATTTTACCACGATACTGGAAAAATGGAATTCACTGGCTTTACCTGGCATTTTGGGAACTTGTGCAATATTTGTTCGCGTTCTCCAAGCAGGGCATTAAATCCTTGAATTATTTCAGTAGCAGTTTCATGTAACATGTAGGAAAAACACTTTGCTGTATGGAAAACACTCAGCTAGCACTCTTAGATCCTCCATTGGCCAAGTACTTTGATCAGAAATTTATTTTGTAAACTGTACAGGCCTGGTTCACTGCCATGTAGTATACAAGTTGCAGGAATACAGCCTATTTTGTTACAGCTGAGAAGGAGTAATCCCATAGAAATTAGGAACTGTTCCTACTTTGTCTGTAAATAGATGTCTCAGGGACACCTTGTCTATGTAGTAAAATATCAGAATGTTACAGTCACGTGCATGGAACTGGAGTAAAGCACTTTTACATACTTATTCCAGGTGATCCTGAAGCTTAAGAGACTTCTCATCAAGGCACCCAGACTGCCACAGATTTCCCACATGACTTTGGGTAATTCCCTTAGACTCTCTCTGCTCAATTCCCAGCCTACAAAATGGAGATCTTGGTGGAAATATGTGAGTCTAATGAGTAAAGTGAGGTTGATGATATCTACTTCTTTATCGACAGAGACTGAGAACAGATTAAAGGCAATGGGCCTACTCACTCTGCTTTTCACCTCTGAATAAACACTTACATGCATGCAATATACTCATATTACATAAAACTCAACCAAATTTGGATGATGGCTCTGCATGGGTGAATTATGTATGAAGCTGCAGTCAGGGTCTGATGTGCCCAGGTTTGAAGCTGAGAGGTCTTGTGACACACACACAATTTAAAAGTCACTCTGCATATTTTAAAAGAAAGGACGATCTCGATGCCTCAGGTTGATCAGCCATTACTTTCTGGACTCCTTTTATATCTCTTTTACTAAGAAAAATGATCAGAGTAAGCCTGTGGTAGTCAAAAATAGATTGAATAATTAAATACCAGTATTTCCTTTCTGTTTCTAGACATCCATGCTCTGGAGGATATATCCTTCAAAAATGGATACTCTTTGTCTTCAGGTGCTGGAGCCTTTATTTCTCGCAGTCCAATGAGCCATCTGAATCATACCACTGCTTTGCAACAATCTGACTTTCATCCAGCAGCTGAACTCCCGAACCACGTGGCCAAGCATGTAGCCAGTAGTGAATTTTGTACAGATTCGCCTAAAATACAAGGGGCAAAACATCCTGAGAGCTTAGACTCCACCCCACAGCAGAAAGTAAATAATCTGCTGCCTACAAAGGCATCTTTCACTGTTCAAACTGGAAATTCCTCCACTTCACTCCCCACGACTCAGTCCAGTGTCCCTGAACCCAGCAATACCACTGCTGCTCCTCTGCCTATGAGTATCACCAGGCTGCAATCCAGTATGAGCTCTCTGCCAACTGCTGCTGCTAAACCCGGTGCCCTCACCACCACCACAGTGACCTTTCTGCCTAGAGCTGAACCTGGCAGCCCAGCTGCCAGCATTGCTGCTACTCATGTTCTTCTTTCCAGCCCCCAAACTTCTGCTTCTACCATTACAGCCAAATGGGTGACCACAAATGGCAGCACTGAGCCGAGGTGGAGAAGGCCAGCCACCCCTTGGACACCAGCAACTGTCTCCTCCAGTGACACCAACCATGTCACCCTCCTCTCTTCTTCAGATTTCATTCTGTCTAGTAATGAGTCCCCCACAGCTTTCCAAAGCAACCATCAGGGTTATGAGCCATCTGATTCAGAAAGCTACTTTCTGGAGGGCCTTCTGAGGCGGGAGGACGTCATTCAGCTAGGAGAAAAAAGCAGCCTTGTAGCAGCTTTACTTTTTGGGGTGATATTCTTGTTATTAGTTATTGCACTGACAGGGAAGAAAGTCCATGAATCGCTTCAGAAGAGACATTATACAAGGCTGGATTACTTGATCAATGGAATGTATGCAGATGTGTGATGGGAAGGGAGAGGGAAATGGTCGGTTAGGAGCAAACGTGGTCATTGCTGAGAGGTCTGCTCTGAAACCGAGCAGTAGATGCTGAAATCTTAGAAGAGGATGTATTCTGTTTTGGCCACAAATGGGAAAGCAGCAGATGATTTTGGTGGGAAAGAGAACTGCTACTTCTACACTGAGCTGTAATGTATAACGTTTGGTGTGTTACTAAATCTTAAAAATAAACACTCAAATCCAAGGTAAGCTAAAAAGTTCTTTATTTTAAGGAGAAAAATCATCTGAAGAGCTTAATCTGTACTCTGTGACAAGATTAGTGGAACAGAAGTACATCTAACATTGAGCACTTGTGCAGCGCATGAGCATTTTCAGTGCTGTTTTGCCCCCAAATACCCTACTATTTCACAGTATTCTGGCAACCCTATTTACTATATCTATAGCCTTCAAGGAGTACTTGGTAGTAGAGTTTTGCATCTAAATGATTTTAGGTTCAAACAGTAAAAATTGCACTCTACATACCATACATTGCTTAACTCTCCCTAGTTATGTGAAGTTAATTGATGTTTATATTTAATGCTTTTGCCTGCATACATCATGCCTTTGTCATATCTATCCTTAAAATCACATGCCACAAGTCTGAGTTTGCCCTTTCCAAAGAGATTGTCACCTGCTAACACACTGATTTTTTCTAGCATGTGTCAGAGAAGTTTTTATCATATCAAAGTCAAGCAAGCTGCAATCAAGCTCTACTGTGGCAAAGGCCTGCCCAGGTGACTTGGCACCTGCATGAAAGACAATCGGTTCTCATCTCCCTAAATCCATAGCAGGTGAGACCCACCACCTACTCTTAGAACAGGCAGAAACTTGTGAGGGGGACTTAGCAAAGACAACAGCTTTATCTTTGGCAGAAGACACAGAATAGGTGTGGTCTCCAGTTCCCTAACATCTGGAAGGACTGAAGGGTAGCAAGTTTGAAAGGCAACCTGTGCACAAGGCTGCCAACCTCAGAGAAGTTTCCAACAGCAATAGATGAACGAGCCTGCATATCTTCAACTTCTGCATTGTCCTACTTCCCTCAGCAGGCTTTTGAAGAGTTGTTCACCTCAGTGCTGGACTTGCTGTCCCTCCCGAACACCAGAACTCTCCCTGCTCTCAAAGCGCATCTTTTTCACTTCTAGGGTCATCTTCATATGGCTAGTAACAATCAAACCTGCTACGAGTTTCCCCATCTCTGGAACAGGAGATGAATGAGGGTGTGAGTAAGCATCTAACGCTTGCCATACAACTCCCAGTTCCACATTATTCACATTTTTCCCCACCACCACCCAGTCTAAGCCTGTTTGCAGAGTGAAAGACTAGCTATCAAAGTATCTGTGTGGCAGGCAGCATAATCACTGGCAAACCTGAGGACAGAGAAGGAAGGGTGCCTCCTGAATACAAGGAAATAGTGCTATTACAAAATATGAAGAGTGACTCACATCCAAGAGGTTCTTAGATCTGTCAAGTTTAGTGCAGTGGGAAGCAGGTGTGATCCAAAAATGGCCTCAAGGCAGGTTTTCTGAGAGCTCCAACAATAACTTCATGCAGAAAATTCTCTGAAAATTCCATTATTCAAAGATCAAAGAAAAGTCATTGTTTCTTATGTCAAGAAGTTGAATTCTTACTATATGTGGGCTGCAAATTGCTTTATAGATACATAAACAGCTGGTCTTCTACATTGCTTAAGTCTGACAATGCTTAAATGAAAACCATTCTGGATAATGTCTTAAAAGTGAACAAAATAACAAAGAAAAGTATCTCAAGTTCAATGCACTTTGTTTAACCTCAGTTTCTTTTTCTTTTCTTTTTTTTTTTAATAACTATTTCATGAGTCTCTAGTCAGGGAATGCAAGGAGGGCAGAGAACATTTGGGGGAAATGAGATAATAAAATGGTAAGTATTAGGCCCTGTTGTGGGCTGTAAAACTGTAGGTGCAGATCTGAGGTTGACTGTTTTTCTTTAAAAAGAAAGACAACTTAGCGAGAAGCCTTCTACATTGCCTGTGCCAGCAGAGCAGCTCATTACAGGAGAGGTGTTGGGAACAACTCCTGAATCCTTATCGCTTATTTCTACTGTAGTAACAGATTTTTTGGAGGGAGAGATGGTATTAATTGATACAGTAAGCACAGTAGAGATACATTCAAGAGAAGGTTGGCAGACATTTCACAGGGTCATTCACAACATTCAGCATGTATTTGGCCAATGTAATTAGAAACATTTCCCTCCAACCTGGACAGCAAACCTATCCAGCACTGTGAATGGCAGGAGTATAGCAGTTAGCTGCATGTGTGCCACCACTGATTTGGTGAGGAAGCTGAGTTGCTTGGCCTTTCACAATTTTGGAGTGAAAGAAACAATTTTAAATGTTCTTACATTAATCCTTTTTTATGCTGGAGCAAAGAAAAGCAGATACTAGGCAGGTGTACTGAAACACTTACCTGTTTTTTGCCATCCAGTTGTTGGATTAAGAGCATATGGGGAGTTAGGTGACTTGCCTGGGTCATTCTGCAGGGGAATTTAGAAACTATGTTTGATCGCTAGAGAGCAACAACAGTTTATTAAATAGAATCGAGAAGTTTGAGGATGTCAATTTAAAAATATTTTAGCTAGCTCAGTTTTTAACTTTCCTATCAACAGCTATTTCACTGCGAAAATATTTTATAAGAAAGCTGTCCTGTCCTTGGTGCAGGATTATATACGCACACTTTTTAAGCTACTTACTATATCACATAGTGGTAGTGAACCACTGTAGAAAAAAGCAAAACATTGAAAGTATTATCTTCTGTATATTAATAACGTTAAATCAGGTTGCATTACTAGTCACATATTGGCATTGTCAGTTAACAAAGCAGGAGAAAGAGATTTCCGATAACCATTCTTTAAACAGTGATACAAAGCGTATGCACTTTGGAGCTTATTTATTTGTCTGGATAATGCTCTTGCAGTATGAAAGAGTAAAGGAGTGAAATGGAGTAACTGCAAAATATCCATCAAGTTTATGTTATGCTTTTCAACACTGCTTATGTAAAATTTCCGTGCACTCTTCTGTTTTCCATTGCTTGCTCCTTTGGTTTCAAATGTGCCCCACACTCCCTGATATGAAGTGAACAAGCAGCAACAAACTTTTGTGGATAGTTCAGGAACTGAATAGATCTGTTTGTAATAAGGAGAAAATAAGGTACAACCTTCCCACCCTCAGAGTAAATACAAGTGTCTTATTTATGATCTAAAAATAAAACCCAAATCATGTAACTTGATCATCAACCGTTGTGGTATGATGACAGCCCATGCACTTGGGGCAGCTCTTTCTAACCCTTTCCAGTTGTGTTATGGCACAAGGCCAAAAGCTGATTGAATTTAATCACCTGAAGAGTGTAATAAATGCTGTAGCTGCTTGTTTCATGTTGTTGTTTTATTGTGCTGAGCAAACAACAGATATGTAAAATACAAAGTTATATAGACTGTCATGAACAAAACTGTTTTGTGGTGCTGTACAGTAAGGCAAATAGAAAGCCCACATTTTACGATAACCAACACGAACAATCATAAAGAAATAAAAAAACTAAATTGCAGCTCTACTTGAGGTGAGTGAGGGAAGAGCACATAGCCCCTACCTCAAAGGGCAGCAAACTCACTATTGCATATTCTCTTCAACTAGTGCTTCAGTTTATTGGAATTGCTGTAGGACCAGGAAATCCTTATACTCAGGATTCTTGCCAAGTAAATTACCAACCAACGAACCAGCCAAAAAAAAGAGAAAAGAATTACATGGGAAGAGAGTTTCAAAACTCAATTTTCTTTTTCTTCCTCCTACAAAACCACGTGAGTGGATTTGAATCTGATGACACCATTACATTTTGGATTTTGCCCTCCATCCCACACTTTGCTGGTAAAGCATGGAGTTTATAGTGCCATTACAACATTCAGCATTTATCATATGGTGCCCCTTCATAGAGATGAGCTAGACTTTGTGCTCCATCATACTCCTGAAAGCAGCCTGGCTACACTGCTGGGCGCTTCCCAGCATTACTCCTTCTCTCATGTAGATAATATACCTCTATACCTCCCTGTTCATAGATAGTTATGGGATAGCAGCAGCCCCTCATCATTCAAAAGTCTTGCACTTCTCTTGAGGAGTGTACATGCTGCTCACAGATGCTTTACCAGCCTCCTGATGGATAGGTCTCCTGAACTGTTGGGGTATATTGAACATTTTTCTTCATCTTTAAGAAGTCTACACTCACTCTTAATCTCACATTTTAGACTTGCTTTTCCTCCTAGGCCCCTGCAGTTCTTCAGAATATTGAAGGGCAAACCATAAAACTGCTGTTCTTTTTCCTCTTTATGCTTGACTGAGAGCTTATAAGCAATGAATGAATGTATTTTTCAGTTTCAGTATAACTATGCTGGATCGCTGTTGTCTGTGTGTTATATTGGGTCACTTCATGAAAAACCATCTGAGGACTGTGCATTAACTCTTCTGCTCTGTTTCTTCTCTCCTTCCTACCTACAAAATGTCATTGTCTTCAGTGGCAAAAGTGGATTGGATATTCAGTGTCTGGGAAGATGTTCTCATCTCTACTTTTTGTTTTGCTTCTAAAAAAACATCGAAAATTCCATCATACCGATAACAGAAGAAAGACCCTGTTAAAGTTACCAGGTAGTCTATGCACTCTGTATTTTCTCTAAGGAATTTAACAAGCAATTAACATCCAGAACAACTTTAAGCTGTTATAGGTTAGACTGGTTGAGCCATAGGCATGTTTTGAAATATTTTCTCATTTGTAGTCCTCATGGAGACCACAAAGGTGCTTCTCAAAAATGCTAGGATTGTCAGGATGGCTATGTGCACCTTCAAACCTGTCTGAAAGGAGCCTGCTGTTTAGTGGAGTTTCTGAGTAAGCTTTCTTGTTTGCTTGTATGAAGGAGCCTTTTTTCCCTACCCCTAAATCCAACTTCCACTGACCCTACTGAAATTCTCTTGTGTAGCCCAAGTAACTTATGAATGAGATGATGCCTTTATTTCAGTGGCCACGTGCTGCTGGCTTTGTGCATGCAGCTCCCATATATGTCAGTGGGAGGTCCCTGTGCACATAGTTTATAGCTGTAAGTCAAGTCCTCCCACTTAGTGGCTCATAACTTTCAAAAACAATTGCCTTATAGGATGACATGACTTCTCAGCCCAGAGGTAAAATTTATGAAAGAATCTGAGGACAATTTTCCCAGCTGCTTCTGATTATTTAACTATGACAATGTTTTCCTTGTTTTGTTTCGGGGCATGAAATAAGGAGTTCAAATGTTTTTCCATCATGTGATAACTCAGTCACTATTTCTGGAAAGAATCCAGATTTGGCACATGCTATATGTTGCCCTTACTGAGCACTCTGTTTCAGAAAGGCCAAAAATAATTTGTTTGTGAGGTAGAGTTTTAAACAAGTGAGAACAGCTTGCACTATGCTGCTTGTTACTAAACAAGATACACATGTGGCTTTCCTACACAGACAAATACATAAAAAGACAGCATACCCCATTCAAATGAATGCTGTAAAGGATAGCACATTTTGAGAAGTGACAGGCCTGACCACTGAAGTCTATCCATGTGTTTTGTCTAGCAAAGAGTGCAAGCTTCTCCAGACATGTGTTGGAGACTCCATCTCAAGGGTAATTCAAGTGCCTTGATGTTTTAGTTCCTTGCAGCTGCTGAAAATTGGTATCACTGGTAACAGCAAATCAGTCAGTGGGGACCCCATTAATTGCTAGCTAAAGTGATTTTCAGGAACTCAGTGTGCACAATAGCCAAAGAGCCACCACTGAACTGCATGCAGCCCACATGCAGTCCCAGCGCAGCCCGCCTCCTCATGTCTGGAGTATCTCCCAGCTTTGTAAACACCACGAGTTTGGAGCACAAACAAAGGTTATCCTGGGCAGCAATCCAGACTGAATTAAAGGGGGTCAATGCAGCAGTTGGGGGCCAAAACCCTGCACAACAGCAAGTTACCATGCATCAGTGTTAATTGTCCCCACATGAGACACTTCTTGTGTCTGTTGGGCTGTGTGCTGACACCTATGGCCCAGCTGAGATTATAGAAAGAACCTGGGCCTGAAAGGTGAATTAAAAAGAGGAGTTTTGGTTTTAGGGTAAAGTTTATAACTTTGTCACTGAACATGATGTTTTTTCAATTTAGTTAATTTTCACTTGATTGAATGTTGATTATACCCCAGTTAGATATCCCCTTCATTGCAGGTCTCATTATGGACCAGCTAAAACAAGATAGATCTCCTCAGGAATGATTTTGCATATTTCTCGTGTGGTTTTTGACCTAAAATGCTACAAATTTTGTTTAAATCTTTAACTCAGCTTAACTCCAAATTTTACCCTACTGTCATCATTTGTGACAATTCAGTGTCTATCTTCTACCTTCTTTTTCTGTGCAGCCTTCCCATTGTCTACCCAATGTTGCTCAAGGTTGAAGGTTTTACACAGGGAGTGAAAAGGGGAATTTGCCCTTAAATTTGTGGGGTTTTGTTTTGCTTTTGTTTTCAGATCTTCCTGTTTAAAAGTGAACAGTATTTTAAACTTAGATTGTAATGTTCTAAACTTTACTTCTTATGAAATCATGTCTGTGTAACAAAATAATTAATGGCTGATCCATACGTCAAGGAGCCAGTACTGCACAATACTGAGTGCTTTTTGCTCCTGAAAAGGTCCTTCTGAATCTACTGAAATGAAAAACAATACCTTTGAAAAAGCAGACTTTGTTCTTTGTTTGTTTTAAAGAGCCATGACAAGGGCTCCAGCTACACCGTAGCCATGAGTCTCAAATGTTTTGTGTTCACTTAAGTATAAATCATGGCACATTTCTAATGGACAGATCAATAAAAAGAACTGATAGATGCATAGCTGAATACTATAAACTTTCTGCGTGGAAACTGGGGGAGCTGCTGGGGCACAGAACGAGACCAATAGCAATAGCTGTTCTGCCTGTACACCGCAATCACTCCGGGGAGTAAACCTACATAAAGCGAGAGCAAACACCGGCTGCCCAAACCTTGCTGTATTGTAAATAAAACTATAGTAAGTGCAGAACGAGGGGCAGTAGACAAAGTAGGAGCAACAACTGAAAAACTGGTATATATGAATGCTCTTCAAACTTTTTTTCTCCTGTCCTTAAGTGGTTTGGGTCTTTGGCTCCCATTGCCTTTTTTTAGCATCGCAGCCAGGATGCCTTTTGATATACAGCATTCACAGTTTCCTGCTGCCACAATGTACCATAGGAAGCACATACCCTCATTATTAATTCCTCCAGTTAAAGTGCCAAGATTCCTAAACCACAAATGAATATAGGGCTCTGAACTGGCATTTCTTTCTCCTCTTGAAGCCTTACTTATTAAAAAAAGTTTTTGGTGAAAATAGCATTTTAAAAGTATTGTTCAAAGAAAGGATCTCTTAATATGCCAAGATTAAATGGGGATTTTGTTCTGCATAAGCTCTTTTCAGATCATTCTAAAGGTATTAAAGTTTTCACAACTTTAGAAAGGAAAAAATTAGTAAAAGTTATATTAACTGCAAAGACCTGACACTGAAAAAGGTGTTGGAAGGGGCTTTGTGAGACATGTCTATTCAGACACAACTCACTGTCTTTTACGCAAAGATCCATGTGACCATGGACTATCTTGTTGGGTTTGGTTGGGGAGGTGGGGGAAGAAGGAAGGAAGAGAAATGGATTGGATACCCTCCCTCTAATCACTTTTTTTCTTGAGAGGAGAAAATAGAATCTATTTATTACTCAACTGAATATGATGGCTCTTTAAGAATATCTTTACAGCAGGCATAACTGTTGTAACAAATATATTGGGTGGGGAGCATCTTTCTGTTGTTTGCCTTTGTCACCTACTTACATTTAACTGCCAGCTGTACTTGAAGAGTCTTTATCAAAGTCCACACTGTGAGGAAATTATTCAAAGAACTAGTGGAGATGGAAAAACAGCAAATGAGATTTCAGCCATGGATAATAGCCTCTCCCACCTCCTCAGCACACAAAGAATGACTTACAGGCCATAAGCTGTGAAAACCATTACACACAGAGCCAGCTCAAGCTTGAGGGCCTGCATTCACTCCTGCCATAAGAGGCGATGAAATCAATGGGAGATATTTTAGCTAGTGCCAAGGGTGAATTTGTGTGGAGCTTTTTGCTGCCCTGTGCCTGCATCTCAATAGCTTTTGTGGAGTCACATACCTGGTGCTTAGTGCTGCTGCCAGCTGATAGTGGGGCAGAGCAGAAAATACAGCACTGCATTTCCCCTCCAAGGGCTGTGGCGCTGAAGCACAGCTCAAAATAATTCCAGTAAATCAGAAACCAACTAACTACAGTAAAATTATGGGCAAAGCCAAAGCCTTTTTGTGAAAAAGGGTAGATTGTAGAATCTGCCGCTGTCAATTATCTTGGGATTTCATTATTTATGCCCCACTGAAAAGTAAGCAGCACTAATTAAAACATCTAATATCAATATTTTCAGTGGTTGATTTTAAGATTTTAAAAAGCTCAAAAAATGAAAGGTAGGGATTTTCCCCTTGGAGTTTACTCCCTCAGGAGTAAACTTGAAGTGGTATCTTATTTTAAGCATTTTTATGATTCTGAATTAAACTGAGGACATATATGTGTCCTACATGTTGCTCTTCCAGGGCTTGAAACATGCTTCCCACAGTAAAACATAAAACCTATAGAACAGAGTATAGGTAATAGTTCTGAATAGTCCAAGGTGTTTTTTCACTGACAAATCCCTGCTAATGTTAACATAATGAAAACCTTACTAAGAATGTATCTTCATTCTTATTTTTATTTGCTACCTATGAAGAAATTAAAAGGGTTAAAAAAAGATTTTGGTTTTGCTTGAAAATATGAACTGGTCCAACATCTTGCATTTTTGTGACCTTACCATATAAATCTCTTAAACATAGAAGGGCTTCTTGACGCCATTAAACCTAAAGGTTAACCATTAGAGGGCACTCTTCTCTCCTCTGAAAAAGAAGTGCAATAGTAACTCATTATGTTTTTCTAGCATATTGTGAGAACTTATCTAACAGGTAAGAGAAACAAAGCCCCAAAGAGGGATCACGCTTGATGATCCATAGCTATTTTCTTAGTGAACTGCAGGCTGAGTTTTTGTATCTTCTCCCTAGAGTTTAAACTGGAGGGGGATGATCCTCTTGTCCAAAATGCAAATGTTCCCATGTACTGCTGTAGTATTGCACGTTAGCCCAGAAGTGGCCATTTCAAGTTGCAAATGAGTTCTTTCCCATGTATAGATGGTGTATTGCAACGTGTACGTTACATAAAGTTTGAAAAGTGCTGCATGAAAGATGCTATGTGATTGCTAATTACTGTGACACAATGACTTACCTTTCTGGACCATAGGCATAAATTCTAGTCATTAATCCCTGCGACTAAAAGAGTGTGAAGAGATGCACAATGCTTTACCAGTAACTAACTTTTAAACTTCAAAGGCTACAGTGCAAAGCATAATTGGTAAATATTATGGATGCATATTGCAAAATGCTGAACTCCATGAAAGGGTTCTGAAAAGGAAGTATTTTTAAATTGTTGGTGCTTAAAATGCACGCACGTTATGGTTAACAGAGCCCAGATGCTGACTGTTTTTGAAAATTTTAGCAAACTAAAACAAAATAATGTTTTGGTGCCTGTCAGCCTGAAATGCGATCTCTTTTAAAAGGATGTTTTAGCTGTATCAACCTAGCATTAAAATACTTCACAAATTTTAGAACTGTAACTTTCTCAGATGATGTTTTTATAATTTGGCTTTGAAATGTAGCCATGGCTAAATATTCATAAGGAAAGTATTGGGCTTGCCCTGTGGTCTGGTGGGCAGTGCCAAATTAAAGTCAGAATCCTGCATAGTTCACACTGAAAACGCTACAGCTAAAGAAGCATATCCTGAGGCACTGCTGTTTTCAGCTCACTGGGAGATGGAAGAGGAGAAAAGAAGTAGAAGGTAAACGGCCTGACCTTGGATTCACCATCAGCACCAGTCCAAACATTCCCCCAAAAGTGTAAAGAAAATGAGCAAGCCTTTGGGGTCATCTATTTCCCATTTCCCCCTGGGGATATCACTGGGCTCCGGTGGGAATAGCTTGCCTGTATGGTCTGCCAGGCTCAAGCAGCTTCTCCTCTGTGAAGTTTTTGTTGTAAGGAATTTTTTAGCCACAAAGAAATGCTCAGATCTCACCGTGAGCACCAAGCAACATCTTCTGGTAAGGGAGATAGGAAAGAAAGAATGGATATTATACTTACAGGGGAAAAACAAGATAGTAGTGAAGAGCAAGGAGAAGAGGCAACTATATGTGATAAAAGCGAACTTCATGGGATGTTTGGTGGGAAAATTGCCACAGAAACTGTGGGAGTGATAGTTTTTGCTGTGCATTGACAGGCTCTTGAGAATCCTGCAGATGACTGCAAAGACAAATGAGGTCTCATGGCCTGGAGAAAACTTCTGGAACACAGAAATGACTATCAGGCCAAGGAAATATGTTGGTAAGCTACCCATCTCCTGTTAAAAAAGTGTGTTTCATACGGTATGAGAGTAAAAGTGAGGGACAAAATATATCTGCTTATGACTGAACTTTAAGAAGGAGTAAATGATCTGATACTCTGTTCCTTAAAGTGGGAACACTCTGGTAAGCCTGTTGCACTCTTGGAGCAGGAGAAACCTTGTCAGGTGTCTTTAGCATTAAATGATGCTTAAGTTACTTAGAGCTGACCATGTTTTGGGGAAGTGTTGGAGGAAAGATTTTTGTTTATAAATAGCAACTGTATGACCTAGGCCAAGTGGCAAGGTGATGATGCTGGAAGTTAGGGTGTCCTGTTTATCTGCTAAATTGTTGTAACACAGACATCACTGGTGAAGTCATCACTATGTCATGTCCCATTTCCTCAACTACAGTGCTCCAGACTTTCCTACTGGGGGCAAGAGAGGACTTGAGCTAGAGTTTCAGTATGAAATCTTGGCCCTTTTGAAGTTGGTGAGAGTTTTGCCATGGACTTCAGCAGGACCAGGATTTCACCACGCCATGCCCATTAATTCTTGTTCAGATATTCAGTGAGGGAGCTAATTATGATAGTGGTTTCTGTGATGTGGGCCACCACAGATTCATTTGCTAAGCAGCCATCTTTTACCAACAGCTCTTCCTCATTAGGGACTTGAGTCCCAGTCCTACAAAATCCCATTGCCTTCACTGGAACTCAAGGGCATAGTTCAAAGATGCGTTGATTTGGGCAGTCACTGCTGGTTGAAGGAGCTCCATCTGCCATTCCTTGCTCTCCTGTGCACTGACACAACTGCTTGTCAGGCTGCACTAGAAACCTAGCCAGGGAACTAATCTGAGTATAAAAAATCCCTGCAAAAGCTCTTGTATCATTGAATCACTCTCTGAGGCTGGAGGTAAGGGTATGCCTGTGTAGTAGATTTCTTAGATGGTGATTCAAAGGCTTTGATTGCTAAAGTCGTGAGGTAAGGGATGCCTGCGCAGATTTCCTAGCTGTTGAAGCCTCTGACTGGATTTGAACTGGCAAACCACGATTTGTATTTCTAAGGGTAATGAAAATAATATTAATCAACAAGAGGAAACTCTTTCTAAAATAAAGCAGACATTCCCTCTCCATTCCCACTTGCTTTATTCTGACTTCAAGCCCAAATAAAGGAACATAATAAATATCTTTGAGAAAGCTCATCTGTTAGGGGCTTGTCTGTATGAGGTAATCTTGCCGCCTATCTTACTTTGTAAAAACATCTACACTGGAGTTTATTTTGTGTGTATGAATTAGAAGTAAAGCTGAGTAACAGTTACTGTATAGACTTGGTCTTCAATCCTAAATATAGATGGGAAAACAGGTTCTAAGAAGGCTACCTATGCTTGAATAGAGGTGGAAGCATTTGACTCTACAAAGGCTGTGGGAAGTAGGGGATAGGCTGCGGTAGGGGAAGCCAATAATCATTAATAACGTAGAGGAATGGACTATCATTAAATGACTATCAGGAAAGGAAAGGGCTTGAATTATAGCAAAATGGTGAAATGCATGTATGGGAGGGGTGGGAGCATATAAAGTTCTAACACTAAAAATAAAACCAGTCAGCTTGGACAGCAGGGAAGATGTCTTTAACAGTGACAGCAAACAGGCGGGGGACCAGACTCCCAAGGGAGATAGTCAAGACACCAGAATGTTTCCAGCAAAAATAGATAAGATGCTAGAGGGAATAGCATGTAGAGGAATGTGTTGTATGAGCAACATTATGACTACATAGTGTAAGTTAAAAAAAAATCACCCAATCTTCTTTTTTTATCTGATTCCAACTAAACAGAGCAAGCAGAACACTGTGCTCCCTCTGCCTGTTTCTGCAACATCTAGTTGTGACAACAAGGGTAAGATGAGGGTTATCTACTGTCTGGATGCATTTTTGCATGGGAAGTCTTTACCCTTGACCATCTATGTGGCTCTTGTTCGAGTTTGCTCATCCTCCCAGCTGACACTGCAGTAACAGGGGGAGGCTATTTCACCTAGCAGAGTCAAGGACATTTTGTAACGCAGACGTGGCCTCAGGCAGGTATTGCTCATGAGTTGCATTGTTTACACTTTCAAGATCTTTTTTTGCAACCTTCAAGGTTGGAAATATACTTCTTTTTGTATATAGTTTTAACTGTTATTCTTTTCCAGTAAAAGTTCAGACGTTCAGGTATTATCACGACTCCATGAGCTATAGCCTGATACTAGAGTCAATCTACAATGCCTGGACCTTTAATCTGACCCAGATGTTACCTCCTACTGTAATCAGAAAAAAAACTATGAAAAAATATGTTCAACAGATATGAAATTAAAAGTTAAATGTTTCCATAAGTTTCCAATAACTCTAAAAATAATACAGGACTTTGAATGTAAGGATCTCAAATTTTGCTTCAAGTTGTTCTGCCTCATAGCTTCACGCTACTGAACAGCTGTCATATTCTGTGAGGGAGAGAGAGCGTGGCATATATACTTTTAGATTTAGCAGTCCTTGTAGAAATCCTCATATAGAGTTTGTAAACTGGAAGAAACGCAAGAAAGTTGAAATTTGTATTGCTTAGGAGGAAAGAACAAAATAGGTAAGGAGGGAAGCTTTTTTTTAGTAAGGGCGTATTAGAAAATCATAAACTTTTATTTTTTTCACAAAGAAAAAGGTGTGTTCAAACAGATACAGTTTGTGAAAAATTATGCCTAAGCATGGCACATCAGCTACTCTTTGGTGTTCATTTGCTCTGTTTGTAACTACTATTCAAATCAATAGTTTATGACATTTGGCTTAGTGGGGGGGGGGAAGAGAACCTGAACAACCCCTCAAAAGTGCTGCGAAATAAATCACGTGCCACAACATCAGTTAAGCAGCAAAGTCCTACTGATAAAGGAATACATCCGAAGCGCTGCTGCGGGCAAGATCAAGGTTATCACTCCTGAATGCCCAGGCAGGGGGGCATCCATTGCAACTTAATTTTACAATACCGCTTAGGGTTTTTTTCCCCCGATACTTTAACATGATGCTGCTCGGCCCGCTTCCCGGTGCGGGGTGCCTCTAACCCGCGCCTGCGGGGCAGGCCTGGGGGAGCTCAGGGACAGGACCGGGCACCCCAAGCCGGAGGCACCGCCGCGGCTGCTTCCCTCCATGCCAGCGGGCCGCGCCGCCATTTGGGCCGCAGGAGCCGCCAGGTGCGGCCCCGCTCGCCCCGCCGCCCAGAGGCGTCGCGCTAGCCCGGCCTGGTCCAGCCCTACAACCTGGCTTGGCCTGGCCTGACCTGCGTCGCGGCGGGTCCACGGGCTGAGCTCAGGGCCTGGCATCCTCACGGCGCCCACCGTCACCTGAGGGCGGAGGAGGAGCCGCAGAGCGGCGGCGGGCCCTTTGTCCTGCCGCCACTCCGCGCCTGAAAGTAGTCCCGTCCCTCCCAGGGCCGGTGTTGTTCCGAGGACCGCATCGCACCCAAAAAAGAAAAAAAAAAAAGAAAAAAAAAAAAAGCAGAGGCGGAGGGGGCGCGGGGAGGTGAAATAGTGCGGGCGGAATGCGCAGCGGCGGCCGGGGACAGCACCGGGGGTGGTGCGCGGGGGCGGTGCCGGGGTGGTCGTTGGGCGGCGCGGGGCGGTCGTTGGGCGGTGCGGCGCGACGCGACGCGGTGCGGGGGAGGCCGGTATCCCTGCGCCCGTGCGCGCCGGGAGGGGGCGGGGCCGGGCTGTGGCGAGCTGCGGGGCTGCATGGGGGAGCGGCGGCGGCGGCGTTGGCAGTGAGGCGGCGGCGGCGGCCGCGCCGACATGGAGGGAAGCGGCCGCTGCCGCGGCGGTGCGGCGGGGGACGCGGCCTGCTAGGCGGCGGCGAAGGGTGATTTGTGCCGTTACCCTTCCCTGCTCCCCTTCTCCTCCTCCTTCTTCTCCTTCTTCTCCCCGCCGCCTGCCCGAAAGTATGAACTGGCAGCGGTGGGGCTGCTCCTCTCTTCCTCCGCCGCCGCCGCCTCCCCGCCGCTGGTGAGAGGGGAGCGAGGGAAGATGGGAGCCGTCCTGCGCAGCCTACTCGCCTGCAGTTTTTGTTCCCTGATGAGAGGTGAGCGGGGCGGCGGGAGGGAGGGAAGGGGCGGGCAGGAAAAGTTGACGGGGTTGTTGCGAGGGGCCATGTTGTGTGAATCCAGTCGCGGAAGGCCCCGGCGGCCGGGGCGGGCCGGGCCGAGCCGAGCCGGACTCCCTGCGCCGGCCCGGCCTGGCCTGGCCTCGGCCGCGCCGCGCCTGCCCCAGCGGGATCACCTCCCGGGCAGCCCTCCGGGCGCTCGGCAGGCAGCGCACGGTTGCTGGCTTTTTAAGCTTGCCCCCCCCGTCCCCCCCCCCCCCCCCCCCAGAGCAGCTCACCCCACCCCAAGCTGGTCGCGCCTCGCCTGTCCGTCCGCAGCGGACGGACAGGCGAGGCAGCTCCGGTGAGGCGACCACCAAAACGTCACGCCAATATTGCTATTACAGACGTGACGTCCCCTCCTTCCCCTTATCCGCAGAAGAAAGTCGTTTCTCTTTTTTTTTTTTTCTTTTTCCCTGCGGGTGCCAAGCGGGGAGCCATGCACATTCAGTGAGGAAGGGAGAAAGTCTGTTTAAAAAACTAGTATTTCACTGAAATTTTCCGCGCGCCGAAATAAGTTTAGTGTGTAGTTGGCAGGAGGACTAATGCTCCTCTCAGCTGTGTTGAGGCTGTTTTGGGACTCGAGAGAAGTTTGTGTTTCCATGGCAGGTTGTGATGAATGCTAATGTGGCCTCGAATAAGCATTCCAGTACACTACAAATGGATGTCACTTAAAATACCCAGTATAATTTTTATTCCTCTTCTCCTCTCCACACGGCTTTTTCTTTTGTAGGGGATAATCGGTAAGAAAACTGAGCATTTCTTTTTAATGCTATAACCCTAATGGCATCATCCATTTCTCTGTGTTTGCTCTTCCTGGGGAGAAAGCAGCTGTGGTGTTTGCATCCATCATTTTACAGTTTATTTGTATTTTTTTTTCATACTAGATGGGGAAGAAGATTAATTGCTAATACTTAAAGAAATCAGCCACACTTTGATTTAGAAAATTAGTCTGTCGCCACCATTAGTTTGTTTTGAAAGCTGGAGTGAAGGTGGTTTGGGTTGAAGGAGCTGCTCGGTAGCCAGTTGCTTAGTACTTTAGAAAAGGAAAATTTTCTTCCCCTCCATACCCTTTTTTCTATGCATCTGTTTGCCATACTGTATCCTATTTGCAAAGATACAAGTATACTTATTTAAATAGGCTGTGTAACATTTTGTAGTCCTCCTGTGGCAGTGAATTTCAATTTTCAAAAAGTTCAGTCGGATCTGGAGTATAGACAAGAATTGTTTTCCAATTAGTTCATTTTATTATGTAACGACCATACCCGTTCTTAATAAAACATTCATCTGGCTCCAACTTGCTGTTTAACCTAGTTCAAATGACAGCTCAAAAATCACTGTCTTACGTAATGTCACACAATAGTATAACTGTTACTGTCACTTCTTCAAATTAATCTCCAAATAGTTGCATGTTCTTTTGCAAATATTCATTTACCTGATGATGCTTAATAAGAAACTTTGAAAAAACATTCAGTAAACCATTTGGACTGTCTCTCTCTCTCTCTCTCTCTCATCTTGGTCTATTGCCAAGGATATTTGTATCAAAACAGTATCTTTGTTTCTTCAGAGTTCATATGCTCCTGTTGCTTGATAACCTACCTGAAGTCTCCGTCTTCTATTTGTGACATGATAGTAATTTTCCTACTGACTAATTGTTACCTTAGACAGATATAAACTGCAGGGACAGCTGAACTCTGAAGAAAGAGAAATCAAATTTTAATGCATGCATCTTCCCTAACAAACAACATCTATGCAAGTAGAATTGGTTTGAATAAGATGTTTGCTTTATAAGAGGTGTCAGCAGCTCCTTAATGAGGCAGAGGCAGTGCCAGCATGAGTGTGAATAAGTTTATACATGAAAGTAGAGATGAAGTCCTGAAGTTCACTATTTGGTTTGCGAATTCAGTGTTGTGAAGGGTGCCAAGCCAAAGTACTGGAGATTGAAACCCAGAAAATGTAATAGCATATATCTGTGGATTGCAGCATCCTCTCTGCTTAGAGAAGAGCCTTCCTGTTGCTGCTGACTTAGAAAAAGCAGATGGACAGGGATTTACAATAACTGTGATCACTAGGGAAAGGAAATGATGATAGATGTGTTTACCAATCTAGAAAGGATTAAAATTGATAACCTGGAAGTGCATTGTCCTGTTAGCTTATAGGGACTTGGGGAAGTACCAAGCAGTTGCTGGCCAGAGACAGATGCACAGTACGAGACACCTCTCTACCAAAGTAATCCAAGGACTGTGATGAGCCAGATTCTATAGCCATTTTCAGAGCAGGTATTTGGATTTGTACGGGGCAGGAGGTTAATGTCACTACAGCCTGCTGTGGAGGCTCTGTAGTTTCTTTCATATTCTGGTTGATGGAAGAAAGGGATCACTTTCCTGGAACTGCCAGACCATTGTCACAGTCTGGCATCTCCACTGCTCCCTTGGCCCCTGGTCTGACAGTGGAGATTGAGCTTTCCTCCTCTCTGACCATGAGCAGTATTGCTTGGAGCTGTTCCCCGAGGGTGTGGAGGAGTGAGCTTGACCTGCTTCCTAGCAGCTTTGCTGTGCTCCTCATGGCAGCTGTCAATCCAGTCAGGATCTTGTTAGATAATTGACAGCTGCAAAGAGACAATAGCTGTGGCATCATATCTGTCTGATAACTTCATAAGTGGGAAACTGACATTTCACTTATTAAAAAAGTGTTAAAAAGATAGTTCTTCTTTCACAAGCATTCATGGCTTACCTTTCTTCCAGAAAGAACTCTCCAGTCAGGATGCGACTGCAGTTTTATTTTGCTTTTAAATGCTGAACATGCAAAGAGTGCATAAAGCTGTTGTTTGAAAAGGAATCTTATAAATGATATTTGTGCAGATGTACTGAATGTTGCAGATCTCTGGATTTAAGGTCAGTTAGTGAAGAAATGAAAATGCCCATTTGGTAATGGGCATTTTAATGCTCTTGCTTCCCCCTTAAGTGCTCAGAAGAGAGTTTGCTTTAAGTTGTTTTTACTAACTTGCTTTAGGTAAACAGAAAATCTTTGCTTTTTTGTATCTTTTTAGATAAAGACTGGTTTGAATGTAGCCTAGAAGAGCTTAATGCTCAAGACTTGCTGAGTTGTAAGTGACTGGAGGTGTTTGCACGTATTTTTCTACTAGAAGTCAGAGAAGGGGACAAGGAATATGCTTTTTACTTCTGAAGCAGTCAAGTTGCAGATGAAGCATGGAGGAGTTGCCGCTGGGGCTACATTTTTTACGTAAAGGGTCTCTTGACCTGAGACTATACAATACGTGTTGACAATGAGACCTGGAAATATCCTTTTTGTAATCATCATGGTGTATTTCTCCACCCAAGCTTGAATCAACCATATTCTATTCTTATTTTTTTCAGTGTATGATTCCTTAGAAATTGGTGGTGGCGGGGGGGGGGGGGGTTCTGTTCTCCATAATTTCTAATTCACTTTCCTCTTTTGTGTCTCCATAGATTTATCTGAGATTAGTATGATCTAAGGTATTTAAAAACTCCACCATTACCTTAATAGGTTTTGCAATTGTACCTCTAATATATTTCATTGTCACCAGATTGCTTCAGCAATAACTTTTTTCCTTAAAAAATTAGGAATGTCAGAAAGCTTGGTAGAGTGTTTGATGTGTCTGGGAGGTAAGGTGAAGTAGCATTTATGGAAAGGTGTTCTGAAGATATGAGGGAGCTGTGGGTATGTGGATGAAGCCGCAGATATCTAAACACGGGTGTACGAAGACGATGGGCTCCTTACATCCTGCAATAGGAGTTTTGTGAAGTTATTCAGCTGAAAAGCTTATGTTCATAATGTTTTACAGAAATGCTGCTTAAAGGGGCATTAATCATATTCAGGTTTCCTTTTCCCCTGTGAATTGATTACCATCTGTGTTCCCTGAGTTACAGATAACAAGGGGATTTGGCTGGAATTTTTAGGATGGGTAAAGAGGGGTTTTGTAGGAAGATAGGTCAGGAACTAGGGCATAGGAGCCTTTTAAACTGTCTGTCTTTGGGAACTGGAGAAATCTGATTCCTTTGTACATCTGTAATCCACCTTTATGATATTGCAGCTCAGAAATGCCAGTTTCAAAATATCTGCTGTAGTGCACGTAATATGGGATTTACTTTTTAGTTTGAAATCAAGTAGAGCACTTTTTTTTAATTATTTTTTTTCTTCTGAGGGAGTGGGGTAGGGGAAGAAAATGGGGAGAAACAGCTCTCATCTGATCTGTCACCACTCATCTCCTCTGGCAGCCAGTCTTCAGACTTGTACACTATATTCTTTGTCCCCAGCATGTTTGGCCTCATTAATTTCCTGGAAATTGCTAACTACTTTGGTTGCATTGCTGGTGGCTTCATCAAGAGTCCACTTTCTTGTAGTACAGGGAGGGCATGTGTTATTGTTGAGAGGCGCCAGAAATGCAGTTGTTCCTAAAGCTTCATTGTATGCTGCTGCTTGTGGCCAAGCCAGCTGCTGGGTCCTACCTCTGTGCCTGGGAGTGCTCCTCGCTCCTCCTGGGAAGCCCTCACTCTTCAGCTGGTTCACTGGAGAGAGGCATGACTCCTAAACTGCTGGAGACTGGCTGAATTCTTTGCTGCCGCTTCTTTGACGACACATGAAGGGCCATTTGTATTTTGAAAGTAATTATTGCTGGTGAAGAATAATTTATGTTGGTAAGGAATTTCCCACAGATAGACTTTTATTGGTGATTGACATAAGTTACTTAGAAAGATATGGGGGGATGTAGCTGTCTTGCAAACTTCAAGAATTTTGTTTGTTCATATTAATTTAAAGCAGTTGGCATTGTTCACTTACAGTTCAGGCATTAAAAGGCTGTGGCTCACAGAGGCTGATCGCTGGTGTGTGGACAAGATGTGTAAGATGAGCATGCAGTGACTACTTACAATTCTTCTTAGCCGAACACTTTGTAGTGAAGGCCCTACTAGAGGGTAATTGCTAGTGACTGTTAGGTGAAAGAAATTCATTCTCCTCTAATAACAACCTTTATTTATACAACATATGCCTCACTTGTGTAATTTGATCAGAGTTACAAAATATACACCACTGTAAACAAAGAAGCTGCACGATTCTTTTGAAATACAATTGTCCAAGGATTGGAAAGAGAAAGTATTGCATCTTTAATGGATTTTACATAAATGCTGGGTATTGGCACCCTAAATGTTAAATAGCTTTTTCCTATTTGTATTTGGCAGGCAGATTAACACACTTGGAGAAACTTCATTTAGCTGTCCATATATTCTTGTATTTATAAATATTTATGGAAGGAGATTCACAGTGTGAAAAGGTGCACTATTTGCTCCACATGAGTAGAATTTGGTTTAACTACAGTGGTGGTGTTTGCAAGTAGAAATCAGTTTGTCATAACTGTTACTCCTTTCCATCATGTTCTCTTGTGTTCTGGTTATGAA
The DNA here is from genome assembly GCF_036417845.1 of Apteryx mantelli. Classification (NCBI taxonomy): domain Eukaryota; kingdom Metazoa; phylum Chordata; class Aves; order Apterygiformes; family Apterygidae; genus Apteryx; species Apteryx mantelli. The sequence continues at coordinate 141,682,020 of NC_089978.1, forward strand.
AATCTGTTTTTTTTTTTTTTTCCCCCCACTTTCCTTGTGATTACCTGGCTACAGACCTTTCTATTTCAATTCATTGGTGCAGTTCCCCACTAGCTTTGAAATGTAGTCAAACCTACCAATTTATGAATAGAATGTGAATACTGTAATATCTTCTTCTATTTGATTAATGATATGCTTTTAAAAACATACTATTCAACGTGTAGGTTAAAAAGCTGTAGTTTGGTTAGTAACATTTTTTGTGAAATATTATAAAGTAAGAGAAGCATATCAGTTTAAAAGACGGAATGCTTTTTCAGCATGACCCTATTCCCCATTATATGGAGAGAACAATAGAAAATGTTTTTAATATAAACAGATATGGAAAATGGCAACATTTGTACAGATTTTTTTAGTATCTTGTTGCAGGATCACGTTACCTAAATAGAATTACTCCCTCGTGATATAATCAATGTGGCAGAAATGGGATTATAATTTTAATTCTGTTTATGAGGGACATGTGTGAGCTCTTGATGTCAGCTCTGAAAAGTAATCATATCTGAGACAGAAAATCTTAATCAACTAGCTATATAATTTTGCTTAATCAAGAATCATTTGTTTTCCTTCCCTAGTCTGATACAGAAACATAACTTTCTCCTTTATATTTGTCCTCTTACTTTTTTTTTTTTCCTCAGTCTGTTCCCAGAGGAAAAATGTACTTCACACTTTAACTCTTTATGCTTGGCAAACTTTTTGGTAATAAGCATTCTCCTCTCTCAGTTGTCAGAGTCCAGCTTTTTAGGCAGAGAATAATGTGTTTGCTTAAATTCTGGAAGTTAAGGGTGTGTGAAAGCAACAAAAGCATAAGGTATCTTAGAATTTCAGCTTCTTTAATTGTTGTTCTATCAACGCAATGAATCAAAGTCTTGCTTGCACTTATAGTATTAGTCTTAATTAAAACATTATCACTTCATTGCAGAAATCCAAGAATCCTTTTGTGCAGACATGGATTAATAGAGAAAGAGTAGGAATATTAAAATTATGAATAATGGAAGAGTAGGAAAAATTAATTTTTAGACCTTGTATTGACTTTTATTATGTCCATTTGGAAAATTCAGCAGTGTTCTAATAATTCAAAAACTTAGCCTCAGTAGCTAGTCTTTACTGTCAGTAGTTAGTCTTTAAAAAATTAAGTTATATTTAGTCTGAAAAAGACCATGTCATTCACACTTTTCAAGGGATCGTGTGTGTGTTTATGTATATTTTTCATGTTTTACTACATGTAATGTAAACCTGTTGAAGATATGACCTTAATAAAGCTGGAACATAGATGTCTGATTTAAAAAGTAATGCAGGTCCAATGACATTTTCAAAATTAAAAAAAGGCCCAAAGCAAAACCAAATGTGTAATAATCTTCCAAATTCTTGAAGTATGTGTATACCTTTTTTCTTACCCTTTGAAAATAGTCCCTAACTGTTCATTTGGACTGGAAATGGCATTTGTTAGATTAATCTGGTGTAAATAATCTTAAGGCTTTGTTTAAAGTGTAATTCTGTTTTGAGAACTAATACCTTTGGCTGATGGAAAGTTTGGTTTTAAACTTGTACTATGAGCATATTGTTTCTGTTTCCATGTAAACCTATTTTCTATTTCAGTGTGCATCATTCATATTTTTGCAAAGTTGTTGATACAGCCCCGTGTTTTGAAGAAAGCATTGTAACTGAATGAGAAATGTAAACCATAAATTTGTATGTAAAAAATCATTTCACTAGCAGGAGGTAGAGCTTTCTTGATTCTCAGTAGTTGTCATGATGGATGAACTGAAAAAGATGCCATTCACCAGGCTTCGTCTGGAAAGTATGCTACAAAGAAATCATTAGACAGCTGATATATTGTTTGAAAAAAAAATGCAGAGAAGTGGGGATGAAAATGTGATAAGCTTTTGAGACAGTACTGATGCTCCAAAAAAACCCCAAAATCAGTTGCACCATCATGTCACAGCTGAGGGCTGTCAGTCATTCTTGCAGTGTACTCATCAGTGCTGACAGCTTGTTTTTTTTTTTTTTCTTTTGTGGGGCATCCAGTCCTTCAGTTGGGATCTTCTGGACTAAATTCTGAGTTCATGCTTCCCAACAACTTCCTAATATTTCTTCAAAATCTAAAAAGCAAAAATCAAACAAAAACACTAAAAGTTTTGTTTTCTTTTCCCTGAAAAGACAACCTTTTTAGTATTTCTATGAGTATCATTTAGCCTAACCATGCCAGCTGAGGTAAATTACAGAAAATGTCATCTCAGGGTAGTTCTACAACAGTGAACTTCTTGTTAGTGTGGAACAGGTTTTGTTGGTTTGAAGGGAAATTAGCATGCTGCTGCTCAGGGTGTGCTTTTTGGTTTATGCGCAACTGTTAAGCATCAAGGTGAGATCCTGTGGCTGGGGGTATTCTCGCACCTTGTCTGCCAGCATAATTAGAGTACCCCATCTACAGAAGAAGGAGGTGAGCTGGCAGGGACAGTTGAGGGCAAATGCACCCAGGCCGTTTTGGGCTCAAACACGTGTGCAGTCCTTGCAGTGATTGTTCCAGCCTAGGAACAAACTTTGGAGCATCCCCACTGCAGCTTGCCAAGGTGTGTGAGATGTATCTTATGGACTTTAGCCTTTCCAGGCTTTGGGAAATGTGCCTCTGACACAGCATCACAGAACTGTGCCTTGGTGCTCTAATTCAGCGGAAGGACTTTGCACACTCTTTCAACAGCTTCATGAGGGATTTAGTACAGTCTTTTGGTTTGTTTTCTTCCTGGTAAGAAGCTCCATAAGAAATCATGGTGCCAGAAGGTGTGAAGGGTAGTTTCAATTTGATCAGGTTGTCTTATCTGTTATCATACGGCTTCAAGTTTGGATTGCAAAATATCAGCACTGTTCAGGTGTTCAGCTGTTCAGATGTGGAACACTAATTGGTGCGATATAGCAAAACAATTCTTTTCTGCATGAGCAAAAGTAGGTACTCAGAAGTAACTGTCAGAAACACCTTGCAAACAGGAGATGCTTTGCAGCTGCATGCATACTATCTTTTTCATTAATGGCTTGTGCTGACTTAAACGTAGGTGTTTCTAGTAGAGCCAGGGAAGTATTATTACCAATGTACATGGAACAGGTGATACTTCATCTACAGGACTGTGCATAATTCTGACCACTGTTTGAGAGACTGGAAGAGAGTTGAAGGAAGGTTAAGAGGACATTTGAGGAAGTGGAAAGTCTAATGCTGAGGTTTTGTAGGCATTAATATGGATCGCGGTGCTACTTGGTTACACATCCCTATGAACCTTCCTACTTTCCAGGGTCTGTCACTGTCCCAGAAAAGCATACTGTGCTGCTGCCAGGTCATCTGTTTTCTTGCCACTTCATGGAGCCCTCTTGTAAGTAGTGGGATAGTTGGAGTAAGGTGGTAGTGTTGTGTATGGTGGTGCAGATGCCTGACCAGGGAGCATATTTCTTTGCTCATTCTAGACAGTAGTCAGCAAGAGAGATTCAGCAGACTAAGTTATGAAGATGTCAACTGCCTGTCAAAGCGGTACCTTTTATCTCCATGAGGGTGCAATGGAGAGAACTTTAGGTCAAGAGAGTCAGTTTTATGGAAACATGAGTCGAGTCACCCCTCCCTGTGAGACAGGGAGCCAGTGCAAGTGTACTACTGAACACTAAGAGGAGACTTACTGCAATAATTTGGAAATGGTCAACTGCCAGCTGCATAGCTGTGTTGCCAATGGGACAATTTCATGGGTGATGCCTGCTATTCAGAAGATTGCTTGCCATGATACACCGGAATTCACGGTATGCTTTGGTTGTGTGCTTTTGCTGTGCTCTGCCACATCCATGGGCTTTGTATGCTTGGACCTGGTATTTCTATCCTTCTATGTATCCTTCTGTTTTCTTCTGTCATTTTCTTGCCTTCCACCCTTCCAGTCCTTTAGGAAGGGAAGTTTTTCCCATTATTCTACAGGATGATTTACTGTCTTTGTATCAGCTAGTCTTGCAGGATGTCTGGGTTTTCTACAACTCCTACCTGGCCAAAGTCCTGCAAAGCTAACAGTAGAGACTTAGCACAGAATCCACGTTGCTGCTTGGTGGCTCTGCTTTTTTACTGATGTTTTGACTCATGTCATTCACTGGCAATCTTGACTGTCCCTGCAACCTTTCCAGGTATCATCTGAACAGCTTTAGGATGTGGAATGTGCTTTAGGTTAGCTGAAAAGAAGAGGAAGGGTCCTCTCTGACAAGCTTGGGCTGCTTCCTACTTAATTACTAGAATCCAGGTTGTCTGCTATGTCCTGCAAGTATATTTGTGAGAGCAGGGAAGTTCAGATAGAGGAGAGCTCTCCCTTCATAATGAAGGTGGAATGGGGGCTGCTGTCAGGGCCACTGCTGTTTGTTAGTTTGCCTGATAAGAATTATGTGGAACGGATCAGGAAGGATGTTGTGGCGGAGCACTTAGAGCAGAAACCCTGGCCTGCTGCTTGCTGTGCTGAAACACCTACATCTTTTCTGGAGATTTTTCTTGTTTGTTTGAAAACATGAAACATCACTCTATATATCTCTTGGTCCTGGGTCGCTGCTTTCTGGGGAAACTTTTGTTTTGTCTTTCATTGCAACATGCCAGTCTTCTGATTGATATAATGGTCTCCCAGGGTTTTATTCCCAATGTTGCCTCAACTGTCCACAACAGCACTACTTCACTACAAACACTGCATTCATTTGCATTTTTCCAAAGAATGAAGATGATGATTCAAGTTCTTATTGCAGTCCTTTCTCCCACCCTCACATAGGGGACAGGAACCAAAATTTAAAACCCTGTACAAATCCCTTCTTCCTTGCTCCTCTAAACTAAGGAAAAAAACACAGGTATTCACAAATATACAAAATATACAAAATTCTTTATAATCATAAGCAATGTTGAAGAAATTTAAAACCTGCAGAGTGAAGGGAGTCCTCACAATTGACTCTGACAGAACCCATCAGTTGGTAGTTTTTTCTTATGTTCTTGTCTTGGCTTTCTGTGGGACATTTGGAAAATAGAGGGCTGTAGTAGAGAGAGGATTTTTCTGTACAGAATAGTTTTGAGGTGGATGCAATTAACAATCTTTTCTGGTTGTCTGTACCTGTTTCCCTGCCTTTCTTCCCTTGGGGGCTGGATGTAGGTGCATGTCATTCCACCAAGGCATTTGGCAAATCATGCTTGCAGTGCCTGATCCAGGATGGTGTGGCACGCTCTCGGTGCTGCATCTCCTCTTTTCCAGCTCTCATGTTTGCCGTCCTTGTGGCACCATACTTGGTGGTATTGAATCACCTGTGGGTGCTTCAGGTTCTTCAACAAGATGATGAAAAGTGGGGGAGTTTTCTCTCCAGCTTAGTGAAGACCTGTCTGTCATCTTCCAATTTAACAATCCCTGAGTTTCTTAGCAGTGGACTTTTTCAAGGATGTTGCTTTAGCACTTGGGCACTCACCCTGCATTGCTGGCTGGGCCACACTGGGGAATGTTGCTGCAAATGAGGGTGGCCACTTCTATTCTAGTGGGTCCTGTTCCTCAATCAGAGATTAGCAAGCCACTGATTCAGCTAATCTGGCAGAGCTGATGTGGTCTTGCCTTTGCCTGGTGTATCATTACTTGTGTCTATCTGATTTTGTGCTGAACTGGTTCTGATGGTGAGATGATTTTTCTGGTTCATGATGACTGGCTGAAAACTTCCGTTCCCCCATTTCCCCCTTTCCTCCTGTGCAGTAGCAGACAAGTGCTAGCACTCACACAAAAGAGCGGTCAGGAACCTACAGCTGCAGGTGGAGCCAGGGAGAAAGCATGTGGCTCAAGTCACGTCTTGGGCAGATGAAACAGGCTGCCAGCAAAGGGGGAGAGCTGCTCCTCCTTCCAGCTCCCTGCTGCTTGCCTTATGTTTGTTTGGAGTTTGCTGGACCCCTTCTGGAGTTGATTTGACTCACTAACCCAGTCAAACCTTTCACTGATGTAATGATTTGAATCAGCTTGGGGAATGGCCCTTAACTAAGTGAGGGGTAGAACTGCACTGCCAGGGGTTGGAAGTAAGAAAAAAGGAGTTGAGGAAAATGAGATGATGCTAAATTGCCTCAACCAGTCTAAGTTCCCGATCACTGAAAGAAAAAGAGCCTGTTGAAGATAGCATTAACCTCATGATGCCCAGAGGTGTCATGGATCATTGAAAGTGGAAGGGACCAAACAGGAACTTGTGGGAAAAGCCTCTGGACTAGTTGCAAAAACAGTGTGACAAATTCTGCCAGTTTAAAGCTGCATCTTAATAATTTTTTCAAGGTTTTTTTTTTTTTTTTTAATGTTGTTCTGGTAAAATGACTTTTTATGTTGGCTCATCACTTTGCATCTTGCGACTGCAACTTTTTTAATCTAGTATTAGATGTTCACAAATGAGATGTACGAAACAAGACTAAACTAAACAAGTCTTAAGGAAGCCAGACTTAAGTTATCTTGGGGATTAGCACCTTTCAGTACAGTAGGGAGGGAGACAAGATTTTTAGCCAAGAGAAATATTTGTTACAGGACAAAATTAGGTGGGAAGAAGTAGGATTTTGATGCAGAATTCTAGTGGTAAAGGTAGGGCAAAAAGACAATGACTGAATTTTAATATTGAATTTGGTAAGTTTATGGAAAGCACTGTATGAATAGCTGTGTTAAGAAGCAGTTAGCCTCAGTGACGTGCTATTGGCAGGGGCTTCTTATGACTAAAATATTTTTATTGTGGTTGAAGTGTGTTAAATTTGAGGGGGGGTTGTCACTTTTGTGTTCTCAAAGAAAACATTTGTTCTTGCTGGCTGATGCAAGCAAAAAAAAAAAAAAAAAAGCTGTTTTATTACTAAGCATCGCTTTTACCCTGAATTGGATACTTCTCCCTGATTAGAAGAGTAAACTACACCTTGTAACATGCATTATGGCTTCAGTTGTTGATTTCCAAGACAGGCATTTTTCCTTTTACTTTTTAAGGTGTATAAATACTTCTTTTCAGTGTGTTATGGTTTGATGCAGTTAAAAATGTTTATCTATAGAAAGAGAAGTATATGTAAAGAGTTCAGCTTTGATGTCTTAAAAATAAATAAATAAATAAATCTGAGTCGCATCTCCTTGCCATATCACAAGTTAAACTGAACTAGGCAATTGCCTAGCTTTGAAAAGAGTTTCTCTTGAATACCCTCCTGTAGGTGGTTAGTATGTTGCATAACTCTTACTCAAGAAAGCCATTCTCTTCAGGTCCTTTGGGCGTCGGGTCCTATGCACCGCAATCTTCTGCCACAATTTTCCTTTTGGAAAAGGATGATTCTGTTTGATTCCACCAAGCGGCAAAGATGATACTTGGTAGTAATGCTGCTGACTTCAGTAGTTGGGTTTCATTGGATATTAAAGCTTTTGTGTTTTCTGGGAATAGTTGGAAGGGGCGGGGGAACAAACTTGGATTTTATTATTTTGGTGATGCATGCTTCATTCCTGAATGTTGCAACAAACTGGAAAGCTTAATATTCTCATACACGATCCACAAGATTGACAGTACAAGTTATGGCTTTGAATCAATCTGCGTGAAACTACATATCCTAAGTGTGGCTGTGTTTCTTCCGAACCATCATTCAAATAACTTGTATCATTTATGAAAAGGATGTTTTCTCCAGTCATTCCTCAGTCAGATCTGAGCTTCAGTACAGAGTGAATAACCTATGCAAGGCAGTTGTGTTCAGCTCAGCAGTGCCTTCAGACCTCAGTGATTACGCTTGACATGCCTGGCATTCCAATTCAGTGCATGCTGTGTGCATGGGTACTCTCACTCTGTGTTGTACATAATAATGGAGTCCATATTCGTTTGTGCATGGATTTACCTTTTTTGAAATGCTGGACATGCTGTCTTATTAGAGAGAGCTCTGCCAGTTGGCTGCACACTTTCCTATGGTGCACTAGATGACATTGAGCTGGCTAATAGCTGGATTTTTCAGGTTACAACTGTATGGGAGCTTTTAAAAGTAGGCAATTATATTGCATATCTGGGTTTTGTTTTGTTTTGTTTTTTCCTACTTTATGGTCCGTTCCCCACCCCCCCTCAAATGCACTCTTTTTAAGCAACCTGTATGTAAGGAAACTCTACTGTGACACATTTTAAGTCTTTAGGAGGTGGGAAGTTAGGCAAGGAAGGCAAGGAGTTAAAGTAAGGTAATAAACCTACCTAATAAAAGGATCCTGCTTTCTAATTTAAAGAGGTCTGCCCCTTCTCTGTGGAAATATACTCTCTAAACTGAATATTTTGTTGCACAACAAAGCCTTTTCTACTGGGGGAGGATACAAATTTAACACAACAATGTCCTCCCCCACACCCCTGGCCTCCCAAACTATTTAGGTAACTTTCTATCTAAAGTCAAATGATTGGCATAAATTGATTTATGTTCAATGTTTCTAAAATTAGGCAGACAGGTTGAACAATTTAGTTTTCCAAGACTGGGGGGAAGGCTTCTAAACATGTATAGCAGCACTTGTTTAGTTGGAGGCAGATTAAGGAACTACTTAGTCTCTTCAGGGTCTCCCAATACCCGATATGCGTGCAGCAGTGTCTTCAATAAACAGCTTTGCAGTAATTAGGGTAGTAGTCTGATCTCAGAATTTTGAATTTTTTCAAGTGTATATTTATTTATTAGGCATTGGTATTTCTAATTTCAGTGCGAGTCCCTCATATAAGAACTGTATCCTTTCTGTCAGCGAAGCCCTTGACATCATTCAGCAGCCATGAGCATCTTTGGCTCTATAAATGCAGGCCTTTCTGTTAGGACACACATCCCTCTCAAAGTGGAAATTGTCCACCTATACTGCTGAATAAATTTGAGACTTTTATTAAATTGCTGTGGTGACAGATACATGAGCATTTAGTATGCCAATCATAATGTGTGTCTAGATGCTGCTGCATGGCTTCATCACTGTAGTGTCCAAGTAACCATAGTGAAAGGTAGATATGTTTTTCTGATGGTGGGTTTAAAAGGATGTGTTTTTCTCCTTTGTAAAAACAACAACAACAAATCTTTTTCTTAACTTTTTTTTTGAAGTAGAAATGTGGCTGGAATTTTCAGAATGTTGTATATTGCTGATGGTTAAGGACAGTTAAACAAGCATATTATATTTTTAAAGTTCTGTTTTCAGGGTTACTAGTTTTTATTAGTCATCTTATTGGGTCTTCGTATGTTGCATATGAAAACTACAGCCTGTGCAAATTGATACGGTAGGCAAATAAGGAATGTAAAAATAAAGACTTTGCATTAGAGAGCTAAACATAAGAGTGGGCGAGCTTAGTTTGAAAGAATGCATTGTCCAGGTTTTGTAGATCTATTTTTTTCTCTACCTCTTCATACCAACATTGCTTTATATAACATCATTCATCTCGGGCTGTGCAAAGCATTTTGTATTTATTTGCATTATATATAAAATATCCAAGATACATAATTTTAGAGAGTATCAACACACAAATGTCTTTTACAGCCTGATGTGAGTTACACTTTTTTAAAAGTTCATGGGGTGTATATTACTAAATTCCAGCAAAAATTGAACCTTTGCACTGGTGGCCAGCATTGAAGACTTAGAAGCCTTAGCTGCTTTGCCTTCATCTTTCAGACTCTTATTTAAGCATCCAGAAAGCATCCATCTTATTTAAGCATACAGAAAAGTGTCATTTGGGCACTTCAAACCTCTGTTTTCTTTGTTCTCTTCCTTTTCCTTTTAATCTTATTTTAATAATGCACAGCCCAAAATAATGAGCTGCCCATTACGTCTTCAGTTTTAGCGCTGTTGAGAGCTTTTGAGTCGGTGCTTTTCAGTCAAGCTTCAAAATGCAACACCCCCACCCCTTTTCTTGATTTCTTAATTTAGTAGTTGCACAGTCGTGGTGCAGCAGGCCATAAGTTGTACTTAATTTGAGTGTTGTTAATGTCTCTGTCTATCCCCCCCCCCCCTTATTTTTCCCCTTTAAAGCTGCTCCGCTGTTGCTGTACGCGAACCGACGTGATCTGCGACTGGTGGATGCTGCAAATGGGAAGGAGAATGCCACAGTTGTTGTGGGTGGCTTGGAGGATGCAGCAGCGGTGGACTTCGTGTTTGTGAAGGGGTTGATATACTGGAGTGATGTAAGTGAAGAAGCCATTAAACGAACAGAATTCAATAAATTTGGGAGTGTACAAAATGTGGTCATTTCTGGACTTTTGTCACCTGACGGGCTGGCATGTGACTGGCTGGGAGAGAAATTATACTGGACAGATTCTGAAACAAATCGTATTGAAGTTTCTAATTTAGACGGATCATTGAGAAAAGTTTTATTTTGGCAAGAATTGGATCAACCCAGAGCAATTGCCTTAGATCCTGCAAGAGGGTAAGTCTTTGTTAAAATAAAGTAATTACAAATAGTAAAATCTCTACTGCTACTTGTTTGTTAAATGATTCTAAATAATTAATGATATTGTTATTAAAGGTATCCTAAACCGTTCTGCATTATTTCCTTCTCTTTCTATTAGTATGGTTTGAAAATAATTTGCACTTCAGAAATTGTATTTATTTTGGTTTGTAAACAACCTGGAATTATCAGACGTTCAAAAAAGTGTGCTAGAGGAAACAATTATTTTGGCAGCAGTGCGGAAGATAAACAGGAATTTGAAAACGAGTGCAGTTTGCTTGAAAGGCCATTACCTGCCCCTGGACAAGCTTGGCTCTCACTGCTGTGTTGAGTAACTGAATTTGTTGGGGCCTTGTTCAGTGTTGATATTTATGCTTTATTGTAACAGGATAACTAAGAGAAATCAGCACATTGTATTAATAGCATTTTGAGAGACATGTATTAGCACTTAATTAGAAAACTTATGGAAAGGCTCTTCTCCCCACTTGTGAGGAATTTTTTTTTTTTCCTTTTTTAATGTCCCGTGTTTGGGATTAGCCAGTTCTAGAACAGGTTTAATTCTTCTCAGCTACTACTTCAGTCTCTGTAAATGACTTAGAATATGTCATCCCTTTTTATTCCATTCCTGGGACTACACTGTGGTTGCCAGAAATACTAAATTCAGTCGTGGTTTGATGTTATATGAATGGCTAGCATGAGTTTACCCAATATGTAGTCACCTGTGATAAAGTAACTGGCTCTCCCAAAGTGAAAGATTAATGGGATATCCTTTATGCTGTATAATCTTCTGATATTTTATCTGTAGTACAGAACTTATCTTTTTTTTTTTTTTCCATGAGCAAACAAGCAAATTAATCTATTGTACTGCCCTATCAAGCAATTTTTTCAGTCTTAATGGTTTGGGTGAGAAAAAGGAGGATTTTTTTCTTTAAAAAGATGTGGGCTGTTTTAGTTGCTACCCTAATATTGTTTGTTTATGTTGTAATTTGTTGAACTTGGGTGTTTGAGTCTTTTTCCCCAAAAAGAAGAATTTTGTAAAACATGGCTTCCTTCCTGAACTTCTTAGAAATACTGTAATATAACTACAATATTTTCTTCCACAGTTTCAATAAGCCTTTGACAATATATGCAGGAAAAATGTTTCCTTTGAATTGCTTTTATTGACAGTTTTGGAAATAGCAAAAGAATGGACTTAGTCTTTTCCCATCTCTTAACTACTTATAAACCAGAACCAATGATAGCACAGTTTTATTTATTGGATTCTAAAACTATTTAAGGATACAAGAAAAGCTATGCCACTTGATGCCACCCCACCCCAAAACTGAGCTAGAAAAGGGAGGAGAAACACAATCAAAATGGTTTTGATTTGGCTTGTAACCAGGGACACTGATTTCCTTTACTTAGGAAAGAAGAGTGTTTGTATTTTCTGAATATGCGCAGTAATGTGCTCAATACTTAACCTAGATGACTGCATATGCTTGCACTCTTTCATAATACTTACATAAAGAAGAAACTGCAAGAAATAAAATGGAACAGATCAAAGGTAAAGCCTACTCATAACTTCTTCTGTTCTGATGATCCGTTAAAGCAATAGGAGTAAAAATTTCAATATGCCTGGATTTAAAAAGAAAAAGACTAATTGAAGGACAGGAATTTTTTTTTCTAAATCTTTCTAGAGATCATTTTGTAAGTTGTTTAAATGTAAGGCATGTTTCAGGGAGGGAGGAAGCTAATACAGTAATATATCCACTTTGTCTTGTCTTATACAACAGTTGTGAAAGTTGCAACTTTTGTATGCAGTTTTATGGTAGAAAACCTCTCTGAGTTTTTAGTAAATCTGGTCACACTTCAGAACTTTCTCCAAAGTTTGAAATATAGGTGGCAAGATGGCATCAGCACAGGGATGTAAACATTTAAAAAAATCCCAAACCTGTTCTTACATGCATGCCTCTTTCGCTAATATTTATTATTTTTAGCCACATAAATATATTTGGATTTCATAGTGTTTCCTGACAGACAATGGTAAGACCATGAAAGGGTCTAAGAATAGTCAGCAAAATCCAAAGCTTAGAAAATCAAAACCTATCTCCTTTTCCTGGAGTCTAGTCTGTCTCCTCTTGCATACGGTTGATGATTATTCCAGATACAAAGCTATGTACTCTTGCAGTTCACAAAAAGAAGTGATTTAGCAGCAAATTTAACACTAAGATCATAACTATCCACAAATTCCAATTTTTATTAGAGTTTTTTTGACAGTTAAGATTATCTAAAGTAGGATACTTAAAGTATCTTAGATCTGTTTGTTTCAAGCTTTATATGTGCACGTGTGCGCACACACACACACTTCTCCTGCAGCATCTTGACCCTCCAGGACAGCTGGATCTTGTCTCTTCCTGGGAGCCAGGAGGTGAAACCAACAGATTTCCCAATCAAACTGAACTAAACACTGAAGTGTGCTCATGTGTTGTGTGTATCTGTATATTTATTATACATATCTATGTTGCTAAAAACATGAGAATGACTACACTGAAATAAACTTTTAAAAGTGATTTAAGCAAACACAAATGTACAGTAACGAGTAGTGTATTTTTGTGACAGTGTCCCACCTAAAAGAAATGAAATGTTTCACCAGCATTTTAGTCTTTTAGCATCCTATCTGTTGGAGAGTACTTGACCATCGCCTTTTGAAGGTGTGCACTCAGAACTGCTGTGATGGTCCAGAGGCATATGATTGTACTCTTTCAGAGCATGTTACTGCAACAGTAGTGGTGGTTAAAAAATGAGTTGGTTCTGGTAACCTTTGCTACTGCTGACAAAACCATCTGTTAATTGTGTGTGTTTGTGTGTGTTTGCATCTATACACACATGTATAATTATGAAATACCAGAGTAGAAATTAGACTTGGTTCCCATGTCTGTTATCAATAATGAGAAATGTAATACATTTACAAATGAAAAACACTTCTCAGTTGATAACTGAGATACAGCAACCAAGTCTAATTTTTATTCTGATATTTTTATCTAGGAAGCCAGCAGAATGTCTAGAACTCATCTTATTGGTCAGCTCTGTAAGGTACACTTTAAAATTTGAGTTTTTAATTTCTCATTTTCATACACTACAACTTATTTTACTTTTTTCTGATTTGATCATCTTGACAGTGACAAAAGTATTGTGTGTGTACCAGGAGAGAAAATAAGAGAGCTCAGGTGAGGAGGAAGGGAATGGGGTGCTTGCTCAGCCTTGTTTTGAAGTCAGCTGGGGTTTTCAGTGCTGTTTCAGGAAACCGTCTGGCTCCTAGTTATCCTTTCTGAGACTGTTTTTTTTTTCTGATCTGTGTCTTAAACATGAGATCTTAATAAGATCAGAGACTGGGGATAGGACGTACTTTGACACTTTAACGCTGAGAAGACTTTTACCAGGGAAGAGCAGGAAGTAGACCAACATGTGCATAAAAGCAATGTGTTTAGGAATTGCTCACTCGAAAATCGAGGAAGTAGAAAAGGTTTCTCTACCTCAGTAATTATGATGGAAAAAATTGCTCTATTTATTCAGCTTCTTGAGCAAGTATTGCTTTATCATGCAGTATTGTAAATCTGTAATGCTGTTTTTCTTGTTAGTTTATTAATTCGTACAGCCCTAGAGCCCTCAGGGAAAAGACTCCATTATCATGGTTACATTTCCCCCCAAATTACCCTGTAGACAACTTGATCAGCTTTCTTTATAAGCACTACTATCAAAATGAACTGGTTTTTCTCACTTCTAGGAGGCACTTAAAATTTCTTCTTGTGTTGAACAATACATCTAGAAGTGCTGACTAATTGCTTACTTTTCAGGACATGTTTTAAATGAAGTGAGTCTATAGAGTTACCTTAATTGTTAAACTCTTGTTAAGCTTTCAGGTTGTAAAGGTTTTCAGTTAATGAATAGAATTAGAGTACAAAGAGCTACAACACTTTTATGACAGTTTAAGTTGATTTCTGGATGGAATAGTTTGCATGTTGGGAAGCAGATTCAGATTTAACACCTTCCCTGAAAGATTTCTCTTATTTTTCATTTAAAAGCTTTCCAGGGAATACTTTTTTTTTTAAGCTGGAAACTTGTATCTAAGCATGTAAAGCACAATGAATTCTTGCAGTTGTAGTACAGGCCTTACATCTGCACGTCATATACAGTACATACAGATTCCATGAAACTTTTTTTGTTGTTGTTGAGTAGTGCATGTTATAAAACAATATAAGAAAAGGCAAATAGTTCTAATAAGTTACAGTATCTTTGACTGGCAAAAAGCATTATTTTAATGATGAAAAATTGAGAATTTCTGTAAGTCTGCAATCAAAGATTTCTTATGTTTGCATACAAGTCAATGTTATACAAAATGGCACCTTACATGCAAACTCCAAAAACAGTGCAAATAACTGGAGGTTTTGCTTCATGGCTTCTCTTGCCATATGCCAGCTCCCTTGAGCAGATTGCTTCCGGCTGAAAGTTTTTCTGGTGCTCCTGCTGATACTGACATATTTCACAGGCAGCAGATTAGTGCACTGTGTTTAGCATTTGGTGTATAGCTTGGCCTGTTCATTAAGGAGTTTTTTAAGGTTAGTAGATGAGTTTATGTGCAAGTTTTAAGCTAATTTGAAACCTGCAAACTGCTGCAGTGCTCAGATGTAGCTTTATAGCTGTATTTAATTTTTTTTCATATTAGCAAGCTCCATTTATCAGAAGATGTTGTTGGTTGCAAATACTGCACTGTTTTATAGGTTTGTTAGTTTTGCATTAATTTCACTGTTAGAATGTTGAGGCTGTTGGATCTGTCTCTTTTAGACCAAATGAACATTTGTTGTTCGGAGAGGAAAAAAATTAGTCTAAATTCTGACAACAGCTAGGAGATTAAACAAACAAAAACATACTTTCTGGTGACTTAAAGCTAATGAAGCTAACCTGAAAAGTTGCAATAGTGTTGCACAGGTTGTCCTGATTACGCTAGTGGCTTGCCCTGGCTCTCAAGTTGCATGCAACACTTAAAAGATCTAAAATGCAGCACCAATGTTGCTAATGGTAGGATGATCCTAGCACAGGGACTGTTGAGTGATCTGAAACCCCAGGCGTAGGAGAATATAATTCAGAAAAGATTGCCTAGGCCAAGAATCCTGTGTTATTCAAAGCCTGCCAGCATACCAAGCACAGCTTCATCCTGCAACAGGCTAGCATGGCATCTGACACGTCCTTGTCATCTTCTGCCAGTGAACTACTCCCAGATCTCTCCCTCTCCTTCTGAAGTATAAGGGGTTTGCTTTTTGGGTCTTGGTCATATGAAGATCTTTCTTTGTGGCTTGTGGGACCAAGAAGATTGGGCACTGTTCACATACTGTAATAACTCATTGGGTAAAACTCTTTTTAAGTTTCAATTGCTTTTAATCTCATTGAATATCTATTTGTTTTGAAGAGTTCTTTTACAAGACTTTGCGTGGTTTGAGATCTGTTCATGCAATGCTGGTTTCCAGTCTGTCATTAGAATATTTCCGTGTGGTTAGATGCTGCATTGTGAAGGTGCTATCATTTTGCACAGCTCCCAAAGTTCATTTCTTTCTCCTTCTCTCTTCTGTCCCTGTCTGAGGGAGGAGAAGGAAGGTAACCAGAAAGTAACCAGAAACCCACATATTTAAAACAGAGTTAAGGCTTGGAGAGGTGACCTCTCTTGTAAATCTTGCTGTGCTGGTTTTAGATATTACTGCCATTAACTGTCTGTCCTCAGCCTACTGCCAGAGGTTGCCGGGAACTCAGAGGAATATATTCACTATGTTATTTTTCTTATTTTTCAGACATTTTATCAAATTTTCTCCTTGTGGAAGGAGATAGAGATTGGCTTGTTAGGAATCAAACTCAAATGCACAGAATTGACTTTTGGAAAAGGAATGTTTTTCTTATAGACTCAGGTACCTTAAAGTTGTAGATGCTTTTAGCTCTAGGCAAGTTTGAAAATACCCTTTCTTCCCTACCACCTTCATTCAGTGCTTGGGCTAGCAAGCAAGACTGCAGACTGGATCAGCTGAGGACTCTGCTTTCCTTTCTGCCAACTTCACTTTGAGTGAACTTGTAAGGTCTTGAAGCACTGCAGAGTTCGTCTGTCAAAACAGTAAGTCCATTGTTTTCTTTTTTCACTTTGTGTGTTGGGTTGTGGAGTTCTTCCTCTGAGGCACGTGAATATGGTATGTTGAGTGATAGTCTATTGACTATTATTAAAGACACTTCTGAAGAGGATTATTCAACCTGTCCCTTAATGTGTACCTCATTGCTGCGGTGATAACGGCAATAAGAATTTGGTAAAAAATGATGCATACTTGATGTTTCCTTGCAGTATTTGTTTAGTGAGTTAGAACTAAGTATTTAAACAGAGGTAGTAATTTCTGGTCTTCATGAATAGTCTCTGGTGATGAGTCATTGGGCATGCTTCTGTTTATCTGCATTTTCAGTCATTACAATTATAACTAGCATCCAAGTCTAGACGATGAAGACACATTTTAAAAATTTTGTGAACAAACAAGTTTTTATTAACAACATTTTGAATGAAACTTTATGCTGAGTGAAAATAGGGAAAGCTATATTTTAAATCATGATTTTAAATTTCTGGTAACCATTACTGGATAACATGTTAATTTTTAAAGGTGTTTGAACAAACATGTTTTAAAATTACCCTGAGACAACTTTTAATAACTGTTAACAGGGAGTCAAAGGGGGCAAAGTTAATTCACCAAAGAGGGTTGTAATCTGATATATAGTTCATTTTATGCTCTTGCTTAAGAAGTTCAAAGTAGTAATATTGTTAGAGTAGTGCGGTGGCTTTTAAAGAACATCCATGCTATTTCTGAGGCGAGGCGGTAAAACGAAAGAAATAATCTCCCCTCCCCCTCCAAAATATTACTTGTCCAACTTGGAGGTGTTTATCAGGAAATCATCAATTTAGAATCCATGACATCTTATTAGATTTTTAGTGGAGAGAAAGCTTTTAATTGCTCTGGAAAACAACTGGAACTGGCCCAGCTTAATAATTGGAAATTGCTGTAAGAAATTTATTTTTATACTTCATCTTAAAGAAAAGATTTGTTTGTAGTCTCTTTACTACTTCAAGGCAGGATATTTTAGAGTTTTCTGGAAACTGTGATGAGCCTTACAGGTAGTGTGTGTTAAAACCAGACCTACGTAAAGGAGAACATTATTGGCAAAACTATGTTTTTGCTGATACAGCTCATTCCAATGTATTTTAAACTTTCTCTGTTCATGCTGCCCCTGCTCTTCTTCCCTTTAGAAATAAGCTTCGCTGGTAAAAACGCGCTTTCTGCCATAAGCTGAGTTTATATTCAAAGTTTTTGCTGCAATATATTGACCACCACGTTATACACCCGACCAGCGTGTTTGTAACATACAGCAGAAGTATATCAGGTAGCCTAGCCTCAGCCTTAGTTACAGCAGAGGAGGGTAGTGCTTTCTTGTCTTATGATAATGAGCCTGCTTTTTCATGGAGTTGTGGGGTGTGGAGATGGAAGGACAAGTACTAGAGAAAAGAGTTTTTTATTTTTTCTTAATTTGAAATCAAGATAAAGCTTGGATTTTTTTTTCTTCTTTTCTAAAGCTGGTAATCTACTTTTTGGGGACTAAAATGTTTCTCTGACTAAAGTTTTTGATTTGTATTGTAGAAAATGGAGCAGAAACTTGGATTTGTTCCTTTGGGCAGCATTTTGTTCCTTTGAAGGAAGTTTTTGGGGGTTATTTTGCTGATGAAAAGGATTGATTTATCAGTCATTTCTTGCAAATAGCTGATAAATTCACTAGTTAGCGTGTTTTAAAACAGACTGATCACATTCTTTAAAGTGCAGATTGTTTATTTAAAAAAAAATCATAGTGCTCAGCTGCGTGGAAGTTCAGCATGATTAACACACAAAAAAAATTAAGGTCTGTAGAAGAGCCATCTTTACTTGGCCACGTTGCTGGAAAAAATGAGACTACCCCTGTGGAGAATATTTCAATACAGTCTTCTCTGTAAAATGTTCAGATAAAAGGTAATGGTATAATACACTGTACAGAGGATATGGGACACATACTATTTCAAATGGAACTATTAAGAAAGGAGGATCTACGGGGACATAAATTTTGAGTAGTCCTAATAAAATATCTAAACAAGGATTTATGGTATTTGTATGGTGACCCCAGGATAGGAGAAGATGGCTCAGAAATTACAGTTAGTATGCCAGGACTGTAGCTGGGTCTATATGCAAAGTGGTTCAATTCTACTGTTTTAGGATCTGTGTATGAAAGAACTGAAAATGAGCTGAGCAAAGCAAACATCAGTGCTTTTGATTTCTGCCTGACAGATGGAAAAAAATTATTATTTTTACTTCTGCTGTATCAGCCTCTGTTGTAGCCTACATGGTGAATTTCCAGTCTGTACACTTCTTTGGTAGTGGGTGCCCCCTTCTAAGCTGCTTTTAAAACATCTGGTAGTTGTAGGTGTTCCATAATAACGCAGCAAGAAAAAAACCCAAGCATTCTCTATGGGAGCTGAGCTACTTCAGATGGACCAGTGATGTTACTCCACAATAACACAATAGATTTTAAAATGTGTGCTTTAAATGCATATGTGTGGGTGAGAATGTATATGTAATACATATTTGTGATGTCTGTGTATGGTTAATTGTATCTTATGCTTAAAATATGCTAATTGTACCTTAAAATATTAAAAAAAAAACAAACACCAAAGCCATAAACATGGAAATATTTTTTCCTTGGATTGATGAGGAGTAATATAAAGAATAGTAATATATTTTCTGGACTTCAATACTTTTTAATTAAAGTACTTTTAATACTGTTCTCCTCTTTAAAATTATCAGCATCCGTTCTGAGTCCCTCTTTCCCCCCCACTCCTTTCTTTCCCCAAGGTTGTCTAACGTACTTTACATTTTCATTTCTCATGGGAACCTTGTTGCTTCTCACTTCTACATCTTAATTCCATGTTTCAGCAGGAAGTATCACTTGTATTAAGTTTTCTCTGTCACTTCAAGCAAGAAGTGGTAAAGATAGGAGATTATGCAACTAAGAGCACTGTTAAGTCAGAGAGGTTTCTTTCTAAATAAATCTATTTATTTATTTCTCAGCTCTGGCAGATTTCTTTAATTTTAGGATAAATTTTAACAATCTGTCTTGCAAATTATTAAGTGGTGATATGCTTCTCTTGCTGTGTATTGTAGTGATGCATTGAAATATCTTCGGTTGTTGAGTAGAAGGTTCTCTTACCACTAAAAATGCATTTGTTTATAGAATAAAACTATTTTATGCCAATGTTCTCCTTTCAGGTTAAACTGTAGAGAATCTTCTGAGTAAGCTCAAATAAAAGATGCTTTTTAATTATTGTTATTTTCAGCATGCTTTTTTCTTGTGGACCTATTTTTGTAAGAATTCTCTCCAAAATGCATGTTTAGATCTACATGTAAGTCTGATAGGATGAGGTAAAAATTAAGGGGGAAAAAATATTACTCGGGATGTATATGTGATTTAATAAAGTTACTGGCTCCAGTAAGTCTCAGACTGTAAGAAGATCCTGGAAGAACACTTTCAGATGTGTAAAACAAAACTCATGTAGTTCTTACTACAAACATGTATAATATGGTGGAGCTCAAATAGTTGGTAATGATCCAGAGTTGTGTGTTCATGTGTGTATGTCAAAGTATTTTTGTGTAGTGCTTATATGTATGTTACTAATTATTTTCCCCAATTATTGAAAATCTAGCCTAAATACTCTTAACAATTTGAATAAAGTGGTGAACTGCTGCTTTACCTGATTATATAATATCTCACCCAAATGTTCTGTTAACTGTGTGGAAAGCAAGGGTTTTGTGTGTTGATTTTACTATGCTTTCCTGATTAAACAATTTGTTGTTTTATTGTGATGGTCTGACACACTATTTAAAACACTGTTTAATAACGTGCTTATTGTGACCAGAAACGATCTTTGGAGATTCTGACTGAGAATTTCTATTGGCCTCTAGACATACATAAAGCTAGAGTTGTTTGATTGAGGAGAATGATTTCTAAATGTGATGTTCAAGCCAGCACTCATCACTGTGCTGGCAGACTCATAACTGCTTGGCTAAATAGTCAATAGTGAAATCAGAGATTTGTTTTAGTAAAGGTCTGATCGCTGTTCATAACCACTAAAAGCTTTAGAATTAAATAAATTATATAGTCCTAATCAACAATTTATAGCTACAAACCAAATTTGGATTTAAAGAGACTGATGCTATGAAAGCATGAAAGTACAATGTGTTCTTGAGGTTTGACAGAAATTTGTTACTTAAAAACTAGAGAAGAATCATCATCTTGCATAAAAATTTCTGTTTCAAAACAGAAATGAGACTTGGCAAACTGGAGTTCTTAAACAGAGTCCTTTATATTGACATATTTGTTTTAGCTTCATTAAAATTTCATCAGTTTATGTAACCTGAGCATTTAGCCCACTGTTTACGTAGCTGAAGGGTGGTCATGTTGATAACTGAAACAGAGAGGAGCTCTTTGCTCCCAGTCCTGAGTTCCCAGCTCTGGAGCAGATATCCTTTAAACCGTGGCCCATTTCCATGCTGTTGCCAGTTATGCCTTCTTCCTGTGCCAGCTTCATAAAAAAATAGGTGCTATCTGCTGATCTCGCACAGCTATTGAGCTAATGAAGGTTAAAAAAGGAAAATCTAGGTCAGAAGAGAATAGCAGATTTTTGTGCATCGGCTTCTGAATGTCCAGCAGGACATACCTGAGCTGGAGCCAATCAATGACTGGGAGAAAGGCTCAGTGATTTTTGAATTTTGATAGGCTTTATGGTTTCCAAGGGCTGTACAAATACTGCATAATGTGACAGAAGTCTTCCCATTTTCTTCAGTGAGAATAGGATTGTAGATGCCAAAGGGCCACCCCTGGAACAGAGTGGGAAGACTGAGATTTTAGAGCTCTGGTTCCTATTTAAGTTCTTTGTCTCTGTCACTCTTCTCCTTTTGAAGCCTGACATTATGCAAACAACTGCTAATAATCTAAAGTTGAAATCTTATGAGCTGAATTTCTCATTGGTGGCTGTGAAGGGATTAGTTCCTCTATAACTGTCCAAAACACACACACCTCCCCCCCCCCCAAAAAAAAAAGAGAGAGAGAGACAGACAGTGTATTTGCATGCTTTGGGATCTTTCCCCGCCTGTACAGTTTGTAAAATCTCCCAAAGCACCTCACCCATCCCCTTTGATGCCTTCATGAACACATTTTAAAAGTTCCCTTGGAGAATTTGTCATGTGTGGCATCCTAGAAATACCTAACCTCAGCTAAAAACTTGAAGAGGTGTGACTTTACACAGTGTAGTCCACCATATTTGTATATCCTTCCCCACCACTTTTTCTTGGGTTTTTTTGAGTCTCCACAGTCTGACTGTCTAGCTTAATCTTGACAGCAATGTGTATGGGTGGGTGTGTGCATATTTAGTTATGTGCTGAGTTCACCAGTGTAAATATTAATGTTACGTCTATCAAAAGACTTACAAATAGGAAGTGCCTAGGATCTGTTACAGAAGTTGTCCTATTAAAAACTGAATGGAGTTTGCAGAAAACTTTATTTCTGTTCAGGTGTAAGTCTTCCAGATTCCAGATCTTGTCTGGTGACCCTCTTAAATATGTTACATGTGACTGTTCTGTTGATCTTGACAAGGTTACTCATTCAAAATTAAAAATTTACTTAATATTTTGCAGGACTTTGAATATGTATCAGTTTGTGGTTCCGTAGCTAAGGGATTGAAGTAGCTATTAATATTTTTGGAAGGATGAAAAGATGAAGGAGAGAGAAACTTCATATGGTCCTTTCTTTGCAAAGAAGTACATACTGTGAGAAGTAACTTTAGGAAAATGAGAAATAAAACATGTCATACTGGAAAAAGCTGCCTGGCAGCTCTTTGACATAGTAGCAGAAGTCCTATATTTAAGAACAGACTAAAAGAAAGAAACAACCTTGAAAAATTGAACGGGCTTAAAGTACAACATTTCTGAAATGAAGTAGAAGGTCATTCATGGTAGTTACTTGATACTTAAACTTTGATTTGAGTGCTGCTTGTCACAGTGTGGGTTAAGAAATCTAACCTTAGGCTCCTGCTCATGAATGATTTGGCATAAGACTCTTCTATTGTTAATTCCAAGCCTGAGTTTGTTTGTTTGATTGTCATCCCTGAATTCCCAATTACCTGCTCAAATAAGGAGAAAAAATATATATCTTTTCTGCAAATTCTTTCATTTGCAGAGCCAGTTAGCTATAAAGTAAATCTGTGAAAGGAAATATAAAAAATTATTTTTATTTATTGAAAAGTTAGAAGTATTCTGAAAATAGTTGTACTCAGTAAAACTTCTGCATTAAAAAGGATAGTTGGAAGTAAGTACTTCTTGGGAAGTGCAAGAAGGTGACAGTCTTTTTAGAAATTATATGTCTCTAAATTATCTAATTGTGCCTTTCTTTCTCTCCCTTCCCCCCAAATGTACATTATCCACTTTCCAGACTAAAGCTTTCAGGTTTCAAAGTATGCTTTACATTCAGTTTTTTGAGGGAACATATGTAATGCAAATGTTAAACATAGCCTATTGTGCTGTGGCTTTTATTTATTTATTTTTTCCTGAAGTTCTGTTTTCCAAAGCATCTTAAAGATAATCTTACGAATCTGCCCTATGAATTACCTGTTTTTTTCAGGCTTCCTTGTTGTGGTAGACCATGAAGCTAAGAAAGATAAAGTCACAGTATTAATAGCTATTTTGTGATAACAGTATTGAGGATGTTATTTAGGTAAAGAACAGTGCTTTTGCGCAGAGACGGTTAGGGGCATTCCAGTGTCCGCACTTAAATGATTCTGTTTCCTGTTGCAGGACATAGGTGCTATGTAAAACTTTGTTTCAGTAACTGCTGAATATTAACTTCAGATTCCTTCTCTTGAGAAAAAGAATTGTTTACATGTTTAGGATACAAGTTTACTTGTAAAGGATACAAGTAAACTTAATATGTGTATTTTTCTGTTAGCTAAGGAAAGACTAAAGCTATATTTGAAACAGTGTAAGGGATGACTGCTCTGCCCTATTTAACTATATGCCAGATCTGCTTAATAAAATGAAGCTTTGCTGAGAATTTGAAAAATGTACTAGGTAGGTAATGAGAACAAGTATCAGAGTAATTCTATGCTTGATAATAATATAATGAGTGGCTATTTTCAAGAGTGTGTTTCTCTTGCACTTGTATCTTCTCAGCAAACACCTTGTTCTGGTGGACCAGGAAACTTACTGTTTTCATCATTCTCTGTAGCCTGTAGGTAAGTGTCCTTTGGTGTGACCATGGCCAAAAAGTTTATATAAAGTGTGTGAGACATAGCTTGTCAAATGTGTTCACTGACTGCTTGACAAATGTTTTTCTGATGGAAAAGTTCTGGCTCCTTTTTTAGAAACAATAAGAAAAATCTATGGGAACAGTTAGCCTTTTTATGACTGACTTTGAAGAAGTTACATGACTTGTTTCTTCCTTTTGAGACTGTCCCTCTGGAATTGTGATGTCACGAAGTGCTGGCATCTATTTTCTTTTTTCAATACCATTGAGAGCTGGGTATTAATTTTAACAAAGATAGTTTGGGGCTTTCAGTTGTGTGGCTGACTGCAGAATTGTCAGTCTTTTAAAACAAAGTTTATTCTTCAAAATTACAAAATGGTGTGGGCAATCCTTGCATTCAGGGAGCCAACAGTGAAAAGATTGGAGGCAAAATATGTACAGTCCAAGGTAGTTGTGTGTCTGTGCAATGATAAGAAATCATGTAAGTTAATAAAGTGGTAATTTAAGGTATGGTGGAATCTCCACCTAGGCATTTTTAGGCCGAGTTATGCAATTTGCATGCCCTGTTAATTTGATTACAACACCTTTTTCAATATTTCAGCAGTAGAAACTGTTGACAAGAATGGCCGTGCCCAATTTTCTTTCAGTGCTGAAGTGTCTTATGTAGCCAAGACCTTTTTTCATGGGTAGATTTATTACCCATTTTAGAATTTGAGATGTTTGAAGTCCTTCTCAGAAACCTAAATTTTCTGCAGCCAGACAGCGAATTCAGAGACAGTAGTCGGTATGGGTAGTATTTTGGTTTGGGGCAGAGCTGCTCTTCAACAAGGGTAACTGAAGTTTAATCATAGAAGAGTTCTGTGAGTTCTTTCAGAATCCAATTTTGTTTTAGTCTTCGTCTCTTCTTGATAGGTTTGACTGATTTTTAAGTTAGTTAACCTCTAGCACTAGAAACAATTAATTTGGGAAGATTTGAGAGTGGAGTGGAAAGAGAGAAGAGGTTTTAATTTAAATAAAAAATGACTTTTAGTGAGGAAAATGTGACTTAAAACATCTTCAGCAAAAGTGTGGGAAGGCCAAGCTCTGTTTTTCTCCTTTCTACCATTTATGCATACCCAAAATATTTTACTACTACTACTCTTATAAGAAGTAGTTGAGTTGACTTTGCATGTCATAAAAGGAACCAAACTTTTGTTTTGCCAATTGGTTTGTCAAGTGCTCCTCAGCTTTTTTAGCCTTTAGTCTCTGTGTCACTCTTGACATGTTTCATAGCACATTGGTGAGTTTATTTAGAGAAGCGGTTCTTCTGTTTGCCCTTCTGTGTCTTCAGAGCTATAAAAGTAGGCAAAACTAGTCAGTAGAAGTAAGTTAAATGATCCAGAGACAAGGTTTTGTCACTGCCAGAAGAAAAATATCATCCATTGGATGGATGTTTTAAGGCTAGCACTATGTGTGTTCAGTTATAAAATTGTCTTTCCAGTGCTGTAGTGATTTTTCAAGGTTACCGTGAGAAAGCTAAACATACGCTATAGCAAAATGACCAGGCAGCTCCCCTATGATGGGGCGCATCTGCTGTGCGTGGGCTGTAGGGTCTACCCCATAGGTTCAGGTCTGACTTAGGGCAATTTGGAAATGGTGGCTTTAAGCAGTGCAAAGTGTGGGTCTTGTGTGTTCTGAGATTCCTGACCTTTTCTGGAGATGGCAAAAAATGGTTTCAGCCAAACAGCTGATGTTTTGGGTTTGTCCCCTTGTAGTGTTGAGAAACCTCCCCAGGCACTGCTGTTGAGCAAGCCGTGGTATGTTACATGGGGTCTGTGACGGTAGGGTAGTGCTGTGAGTCATAAGGCTGGGCTCTGTTACATAACTATACATGTTTTCTGAACAAGACCACGGTAAGAGCTCTGTGGTTAGAAGAAGATATTTATTTCTACAGAAAGTTATTTGTGTTCTAGAACATAAAGGTGGTTGTTGTGGAGTATATGTGGCCCTGTTTATAGGGAAAATATTTGTGCTCTGTTTAGGACTATAGATGATAATTTAAAAATCACAATATTGCACAAACTCTAAAATAGGCAATTGCTTAGGGGAGCATTTAATTGATGGTTTGTCATCTGTAAGGGCAAGAGCTGTGAGTTTTCAATATAATAAAGGTCTAAATGTAGCCTGGGGAAAGGTGGTAGTATGGAGGCAGGAAACCTAGCAACTGGATATTTTAGTTCAGGGTCAGATGGTATTTAATTTAAAGTTAAAACCTGTCAAACCACTTATATGACCAGAACATAACTGCATAGATAAATAGGAGCTCTCCCAAAAGGCGGGTTTCTATATGTAACCCTTGGAGTAATGAAAGCTTAACTCTGATGTTTAGAAGCAAATCAGACCATGATATAAAGTAATAGGCATCCAGACTGTGTAGTCATTCTTCTTAAAATGTCAACAGGTGTTTTACACAAGAAAGATTAGTGTGTGGAATAAAAACAATATGGTTGGGTTGCATCATCTTAGCTAGCAAAGCTTACTTCTTAAGGGAAAGGAATGGTTATGTCAAGATTTAGTTGAGGTTTTTATGCCATGAATTGACAATAGCCATAAGCGTGTAACTTAACAAAAGCATCACATACTCAAGTGCTGTAATATGTCTAAAAAGGCAGAGTTTCAGTAGTGGTAGTCTGCCTTCTCGCTGTAGTTGGGAGGAATCAATGACTTATATATCCCTGAGCAAATATACTGCTCACTGCGTGCTACTCACTGCCACATTATTTTAAAAGATGGATGACTGAGGATTTTGTTTCTGATTCTTCCTCAGTTTTTGAAAGAAATGTTTGGCAAGTTACTATGCATACCATAGGTTTCTTCCTTAATGTTATGTCTGTCTGGTAAAACCTATCTCTTTTTTTCAAAACATTTGATGATATTTAGATGTTTTGTGAGCCCAGTGTTGTTCTCTGTGTTCTGTCTTTTTCCTCCTCCTCCTCTTTCAGATGCCTGCTGGAAGAGGGACTGAAATTGTTTGTCTGAATAGCTCGGGCCGAGGCCAATGCTGTTGCTACCTTTTGTGATTGTTTTAAAACATGAAGCAGCAGCTGCCCTGTTGCACATTCATTTTAACGGTATTGTTTATCAAACAGTTTAGACAAGTTAGAAGGAAAAAAGCAAAAAATGTGTTTCAAAACCTAGAATAGTTATAAACACATTTGGGTAGGATTGGGGAGGGGTGAGGGGGTAGATGAGGCAGACTGAAGAATGTTTGTGGTAAAAGCTCTCCTGTCCAAAGCTGCAAGCCCAAATGCAAAAACCTGGTGCTAATGTGCTGCTGAACTGTTTATAAAGAAACAGAGATGCTGATCTGTCTTCCTGGTTTGAGAAGATGAATTATATAAACTACATTAAAAGGTGAAGTAAGAGCAAAGACCTTTATTAAAGGGTTTTCAGTGAATTAAATTTGGTGTGGAATTATCTGACAAGTTATTTTTCTAGAAAAAAGCTGATCCATCAAAATGGACATGTTTTGTGGAAAGATTTGTTTTGACAGCTTTTCAGCAGACTGACGTCCGGATTGGCATACTTGGAGCCTCCAAGTTTCCAGCTCCCTTACAGCCATAGAACACTAGCTAGCTGTAAGCCAGTAAAACAATTAAGAATTTCTAGTTGTTGTGACCTTCACATTGTCCTGTGAAAGATCTAGACAGGTAGATCTTTCAGTTTCAAGCGTTACCTGAAACTTTACTTTCAAGTGTTGCTCCGCTTCAGTGTTAGTTTGTAAACTTTGGTTTTGTTTCATTGATTATAGCAAGGCAGAGATGAGAGCGAAACACTTTCACTTGGCATTGCTGCTAAAAGGGAGTGTTGCCCTTTCTGCAGCCCCAGTTCTCACTCCTTTGTCAACTCTTCTTCATCCTGACTGCTATAGTTTGTGTAGTTACACTGCGCATTGCCTACGCAAAAGGTAGGAATAATGCTTGCCTTTGTCATCCAGACAAACAAAATTTCTCCTACTCTCTTAAAAAATCTCTCTTAAAGGTGCTGGGAGGGAAGGAGGGGGATAAGGAAGGACATAGAGAACAAAATTTGGCTGAAAAATAACTCTTTTTTTTTTTTTTCTTTTTTTCCGGAGGCAGGAAGAGAGCAGCTGAGGAAAGATGGTGTTCCTTAGCCTTGGCAGAAGTTCTAGCTTCACATGGTGGTTGAGCTGTATAGCCTTAGTTGTAGATTCTGTTTTTCAGCTAGGAATGCTAATTATTGTTTTCACAAACAATCTATTTCAAAGCTACTAAACTGATTTTCAGTTTTGTAACTGTTGCCTACTGGCATGTTTTCTGTGAGTATATTGGACAGATCCTTAGTGTGGGTGTAAAAGATTGAGCAAAAAGGTCATCTCTCTGTCCTGTACCAATTCAAGAAACCAGAGCTTGGTAAAAGTTCCAGCCTTGGAGGCTTCCTAATAGACATCGACCTTGATTCAGTAACACAAGACTGAACTGCGCATGCTTTAGGCTCCTGTGGTCATTACTGATAAAACTGATGATAAGTGTCTTTGTATTTCAACTCCATTAAAAGAGTGGTTTTACCTGTGAAGCAAGTTGAAGCCTTATACTCTTTCTTTTTTTTCTTTCTTAATAGTAGTCCTCATAGTTGTTACAGCATTCGTTTCCGAAGCAAATTCAGAAAGTCTTCTGTTAGGCATTGCAGCCCTATGAAACGGAGCACTGGGGGGTTCTGTGTAGAGAAAAATTTTCTACTAGAAGTCATAAGGCAGTAATACAACCATTAATATGCACAAACTTGTAATTCTATGTATTACTTGGAACTTCAGCTTCTTCCCTGAGCACAGAGAACTGTACACAGCATTGTGAAGAATAGCTTATATTCCTATCCTAGAACAAGACTATTAAAAAACTCAGTTACAGAATGAATCTTGGTTTACCTGTAGTTGTTCTTCATCAGGTAATTGTATCGGCTCATTCAGTTGATCCTGAAGACATTAGATAATTAGAATAGAAGTGAAAAAAATATCTTAAGAGTCCCCTTTCTTCAAAATTATGAATTGCAAATTAAGGAATGGCATTGTTATTGATGTAGAAAGGGAGTTAGTTAGAAGTAAATTCAGCAGCTAAGCTATTTCTCTACTAACACTGGCAAGTCCATTTTCTTTTCCCATGCTGCAAAAAAGTTCAATGCCTTATTTCTTGGATTGTTAATTAGGCAAGTTGTGATAACTAAGCATTTGTTTCCTTACTCAAGTAACAGAATACATCCTTCCTGCCTAGTTATTCCTTTCGTGTGATTGTCCTGATTCTATCAAGCTGTCAATAGCACATGCCATTGAATCACAGGCGTCTCTGCTCTGTACGTGTTTTTTCCCTGCTCACTATGTATCAGTGTGCAAAGCCAAGCTGTTTTGGCAGCTTCACGGTACAGTCCACAAAATAAAAAACAAAAATGAAAAACCCCCACAAAAGCAAGGTTATGAAGAGTTGAGACTCCCCTGAATACAATTACTATCTATATTTCTCACGTACTTGGGGGAAAGCCTTACCATTGCTATCACTTTTGTTTACAGTTAATACAACTCTGTCATTTTATTTGAATGTCTTCATACACCTCTTTTCCAAACATATTTTTGTCTTCAGTGGTAGTCCTATACTTTTTTTTTTTTCATTTATATAACTGGAGATTCATTCTGTTACAGTTCAATTCAGAAGAGGGTAGTTCAACAGTAATTGTCAATAAAGCAGATAAAAGCCTTTGGTAAAATTGGATAACAAGCATGAAGAGATTACTGTTCGTGACTTATAACAAAAGAAAGTATTGTTATCTGAAGCAGACCATGGAATGGACAGGCTAAATTGGACCTGATATGAAAGGAAGAAATTAAATTCAGAGCAAAATCAAACTGTTTGGAAGTATATGCATTCAGATAATCTTCAAAAATTATGTTGCACTTGAAATTTGCTGGGTCCCTTCAATGCCTGTAGGGAAAAAAAAGTAATAAATAATATATACATACACATACCTAATCTGGAATTTTACTTTTTTATATTTTATTATGAATGCTGTCTAGTGCAAAACTTTGAGGGGTTGGGTTGAATGAACATGTTACTGCATTTTGATGGATAATATAAGCTTAAAGAAAAACCAAAACCTAGATGAATTAATCGTGTTTTGCCTTGGGACAGAAACCATATAAAGTAAAACTGTAAGTTATGCATGGCTTGGACACGAGTCTCAAGCTGTCAGCAGTCATGTTCAGTACTGTCATTATTAATGGAGCTATCTCTCTGCCCCCATCTTTTTCACCCTAAAGGTTGTAAAATGTCCTTTTTAAAGAGTTTTGGAGTAGAAATGCATCTTCCTTTTAAAAAAAATATATATATATATAATACACACACATACGCTAGCATGACCATGCTGCAGTGTTTATTAAACAGTGTGATACAAAGTTGTTCTGCAGACCTAATTTCAGGCTAATGGAGAATGGATGGAGCCTTTGGTCAAATCGAGAAATCTTAAGGAACTGAAGTTATAGTTAAGTAATACTGCAGAGGAATAGTGTTAGAGAAAAAAATAAAAACTCTGGGTGTGATAGGGATATAAGTTGCAATGTGAATAGTGGGAGGACTCTAATACAGGCAATTTATGTGGCAAGAAATTCCTTCTTGGAGAATGCTTCTGTTCCAAAGCCTGACGGAAAATTTTTATCCTTTCAGGTTTCCCACTAGCACAGTTCCTGTAGTGGAAACAACACCAAATACAAGACTGAAACCCGCCAAGTTGTATATCAGTGGTCAGAGAGAACAGGATAGTGTGGTAGCTGAAAACAGCACTTTCATGCATTGCATTTCCACCCCTGGAAATCAACACTTGTATATTAGAGAATAGTAGATCTTATCTAGTGTAAAGACCATAGGTCAGAATATGGCCTGAGTTTACATATTAGTCTGTGAATTAGTTTAAATGCAATTTTTGTGTGGCTTTAATTACTCATTATAGTTACTAATCATTAAATCGATGTTGTTTCTGTTTAGCTATAGCCTACTCTAGAAGTGCAATTGCGCTGATGTGGTGGTTGTATCAGGATACTTTAACTTTCTGAATTTGCTGCCGAATCTACAGATTTCTGTTTATTGTTCCTCACTTCAGATAAATTATTTAGGTAATTTTGGCAAGATTTGCGTGTTGTTCTGTGCAATATCTTCAAGACAGCCTCCTTCATATCTGGATTCCCAGTTTGTAATGTTTCAGCACATTGGGCTTAGATTTAAGACAAGATCCGCAGCAGCTGCCAGGTTTTCTTCACTTGGGCTTTGCTGCACATTGTTCCAATATTACTACAAGCTCCTCTGTGCTTTTGCTCCGTTGAAGGTTTTGTAACTAGTGCCAACTTCTGCCAAAGTATCTAAAACTGCTGTTGTAGTTGTATTCGGTTCTGCTGTGAAACCTATTCAAGGCTGGCACAGCCGTGAGGAAGGAGCCAAACTTTCTGTGCACACATGTCCCTGGGACTGCTCCCTTCTATCGTTATCTTGTTTTGTTTTTTTCTTCTGTGGCTTCAACTGTTTCTTCCATCCACCTATTGGCTGTGGCCATGAATTTAGACTATAAAGGGTTACAGGCCTTTTCTGTGCTAAATGTTTGTACATCCTCTAGTACACTGGCTTCCATGTATGAAGTAACAGTATGTAGCAGCTGATACAAAAACTCTCAAAGAGTCTTTTGTCCACTCTAATTTTATAATGTTCCCAGTCGGCATGTCAGGTTTTGACCAAGCTGTTTATAACTCAGACCAGAGCACGCTCACCACTTACCTTGCTCGGTATCCAGTCTGTTAGGTTTTCACTTACAAACTGAGTTGCACTGTCCTTCATGCCGAGGAGGGGCTGGGTCAAAAGGTGGGTTGCAAAATGATGCAGATGATTGTTATCAGTCTTGCTTTAATAAGGAGAAACCTACAAAGTATGATGGAAACACGAAGGTAAGAGACCATCACAGCACTGGATAGTTTAGAAGAGGAAAACCATTAGCAGCTTCAGGATATAATAGCAGTGCTGTTCCCAGCTGTATATCACCACATGCATCACTTGCTCTTTTGTGGCACTGTGCTTTGCAGGTTTACAGCATTCCAGGCCTGAACTTCTCAGTTTTCCCTCCGATTGTTCTTGCGTTTTAAAGTAGTCTTCCAAATATTTATTCTAAAGTTAGCTGAATGTGTTGGATTTCTGTTGAATGAAACAATAACTTTGGCCCTAGAGCAAAATCAAAACTAAAAATCTGTTTGCAACAATGATAAATGTGTATGTACAGGCAAAAATGATTTTTCATGTATTGCTTTGACTTACGTCCTGCTGAATGTGGGAGAGTGACTCTTCTCTCTCTCCTTTGATAACAATCAATAATGTTGTTGTCATCAACATGCTATTCTGAAAGATAAATTATAATGTGTGTATATATTATGCTCATAAAATGAATTAACCATCATTGCACTGAGTAACTGCAAAATTACTAAAAATTCAAATGTAACAGGAATTTTTTTTTTTGAACAAGCTGTGACTTTCTTTCTCTTTCTTTCTTTCTCTTTCTTTTCCTTCCTTCCTCCCTCCCTCCCTCTTTAAAAGGCTTAAAGTACAGGGTAGGGAAGAAGGGAAAAAGGCACTTGCTCTAAAACTTCCACCCTGCCCCTTGTAACCCATTCAAGCAGGGTTAGTGCTGGCAGTCCCTCTGTGCTGCTCGGTTTTATTAAGCAGATTTCTTCCACTGGCTCATAGCTGTAAAAGATACCTTCTATACCTGTGTGTGTTGGCCTTTGCTATGCTGAAGATTAATGTTCCCTCTTTCTGAGGACTTTTAACAAATGAAATGTAGCCAGTGACAATACAGCAACAAATGTTATTATATGTCAGATTAAATCACCTGTATAAAGTTGCTATTTTGTGTTCCTACGAAGAAAACATTGAAGCATTTTATAGCTGAGTTGAGAGACTCGCAGTTTTCTAATATAATGCAATTGTATGCTAGAAGGATCTCTCATACCTGAAAGTGAGTCTTTAAAGTACTGGACTGTAAATTCACGATATAGATATAGAAGAGGTGTCTATTTGTTTTTGAGGTTTATTTCTTATGCTTGTTTTACATGTATTAGCATATAATTTACTTTATACGTGGTTAGTATTTTGTTTACCATGACATCTGGTTTTGTAAGTTAAATACAAAGAATGTTTTTATTGTTTTGTTAAAATAATTCTAAAATAACCTTATGAGTTTTTTTCAGTGCAACCACTCAAATGATTATCCTCTGTGGGAAAGGTTTTGAATCTAACAGCCTGTGTTATGTTTGCATGGTTTCACTCTGCTTAATACCTTCTAGTGTTGCATTCTTCTGAACTGTGTCATATAATGTTGGGTTTGGCTGGGTTTTGGAATCGGTGAGGCAGACTCTAAGTAAAATGTCAAATTTCAAAAACAGCATTAGAAGCTGACAGGATTTGCCTAGGTGGGCTGCTCCAGACCCAGAACTATACTGGCACTTCTGAAGATGTCTGTGCATTTTTCTCCTGTTGTCTTATCACTGACACCTCTTTTTCCCCCTCTTTAGAAGGCTTCTGGGAGGTAAAAGAGCAAGTGGGACTTGCTTGC
Source organism: Apteryx mantelli (assembly GCF_036417845.1). Classification (NCBI taxonomy): domain Eukaryota; kingdom Metazoa; phylum Chordata; class Aves; order Apterygiformes; family Apterygidae; genus Apteryx; species Apteryx mantelli. The sequence continues at coordinate 141,715,443 of NC_089978.1, forward strand.
CCTTCCTTTGCCCCCTTGCGTGCGGTGCTGTGCAAGGAAGATCATCCTTGCTTCACCAGAACTGGGCCAGATGGTGTCTCCTGAGCTGAGGGAGGTGCTTGCCCTTCCTTCATGGGTGGCAGTAGCTAGCCTGCTTGAGATGCTTGGAGACTGTGCATCTGTGAGGTGAGAGGCGAGAAAAAATGGAGAAATACTTCTCTGCAGAATATGCTTATATTCTCTGCAGAATATGTTGAGTAGTGGATAGGTAAAGTGGCCAGCCAGTAGGTGTAAGGAAAGGAGTAGTTCATTAATTGCTTTCTGATGGTCCCTTCTGCATCAGTTACTTAACTGTCTACCTTCTGCATTGAGAGAGAGGTGGGAGAGAGGTGGAAAAGTGTCAGCCTGCTGTCTTGGGTATGTGACAAAAGCTCTCATGCAACTGCAAATAATTGGATGAGCTTTATCCCTCTAACACTTACTGGGCAGGAAAGCAAGGTGATAACTTTAAATAAGCAAAATATTGCTGGAGTCTTATTTTCTAGTTTTGTTAACATTGGTGTTTCACAGGAAGAATACTGCTGAAAACTTTACCCTTCTTTCCCTTTAAGGAAAATGAAATGTTCCTTAATGATCTGTGGGGAGAAATCCACACAATCTGAATCCGTAACTTCAGAGTGTAGTGTACTACTGTTGATAACAAACACTGCATGTAATTATACATTAGGTGCTTTTTACCAAGAACCTAGAAGGAATCTTAAGTGTCCGCAAGAGAATGTCGTAATCACGTTCATTGAACATTTGATTATTATGTTATATCTAGGAAGTAAACTTAATATTTTGAGTAATATATGAACATTGTCTGCTTGGAATGATGATGGGTTTAGGTTCAAATAACTTTGATTTTTCAAATAAGATGTGTGATCTGTAGATGCTGTTTGTATGTGTAATAGTTTCTCAAACTGTTGCCAATTACCTTTCCTCTTCCCAAAATGTATATCAGTATATCCTTTGTATCATTTCTATAGTACTTGTTTCCCCCTCCCAGTAGCCAGCTTAGTTTTAGAACTTGTGGTTTTATCGAGTTAGATTATTGAAAAGATAATTTTTTTTCATGCTATTTATCTTTTTCCAGATGCAAAACATAATGCTGTAGTAGAGTTAGAAATAGCCCCCCCCTTTTTTTTAGTGACATTTAGTATGATTATTTTAAATTCTATGAACTGGTGGCAAATAATCAGTATTTTATCTCCTGAGCAATTCAAGGTTGAGCTGAAATTTTGGAAGTGACACACTTTCCTGTGATTGGAAGCATACTCAGTTTTCTCCTCTTTAGTGTAGTTTGGTAGAGATTTTCTTTGTTCCTTGTTAGAAAACGTCTTGCAAGTGAGGCCTGTGCTTGGGGAGCAGAGCGGTGTGTGTGCGTGTAGCAGGGAATACTTGGATTTGTTTTCCCTTGGCTGCCTCTCTGTGCCAGCAGTGATTTGTATGCAGTGTGCATGATTCGTCTCACTGGCTCTCACTGGAAGAGCAGGTGAGTGACCTGCGAGGAGCTTGTAGGGTGAAATGATAATGGCTTGGATTTGAAGCTATTTAAACTGATTTTAACTTCAGCATTCCAGCTGCATAAATACTAGAAATGCAGTGGCAGAATAGAAAGCAGAGCCACTTTTTTCAGTAGAAGTTGAAGCTGTGAGTATTTGACGTGTAGCTGTTTTAAACTAGGAATGGAAAAGCAAAAGCAGTCTTTCTCTCTTTATTGCAATTTGTAACCTAGAAAAAAATTGAGTCAAGTCTCTGAAAATCTCAGTTACTTAAAAATATATTCAATATGAAAATGAAGGGATTTGTGTTTCATCTGAATGTGAAGCCTTTGGCCTTCATTCAGATCACATTTAGCAGGTCTTTCTACATTCTCTATGAAAACGTTCCCTCCTCCCAGTAAGAGCTAAGTCCAACTGGCTTTATATTTCAAGAATTAGGAGTCTGAGTAAATCTTTACTCTAATGTGGCCTGTACGTTAATTAAATTGATTCCCTTTATTATTTCTGCTCTTTTGCCCTCTGTAGAGTGATATCCCCTTCTCCCCATTTTTTATTTTTGTTTTTTTCCCCCCTCATGAACATCATGTAGCTTTTGATGAGTTAAAAATAAGGCCTTATGTTTGGTAATTTTATAGTATGAAAAGACTAATTACTGTATGTTGCTTTCTTACAGCAGAGTAAGCAATTTAGTGAGTCCAGTGGATGATCAAAGTATAGAAGAAGAAGAAAAAAAAAGCATTCAAGGCAAATAAAGCCATTTCAGAAAAAGCTGAAATGAATGAATTTTTTGCCTGCATATTCCTTATAGAGAGCATCAGGTTGGTTTCCATACCAATGAATTGATAAACAAATTGCAAGGACAGGAACTGCACTGTAAATTTACTGAACTGCTAAATGGCATTATCAATTCATAAAAAAGATCCAAATCATGATGGTTACATGTAAGTAAGCCTGATTTCCATACCAAATGATGTGATAGAAACTAGGAAGAAATAATTAGCAGGCTGCTAGAAATATAATACGATTGGTAAGAGCCAACTTGGTCTGGTAGAGCATTAAATCCATCAGAATTTCTTAACAGGATCAGGAATCAGGAATCGAGAACATAAAAATGGTCAAGTTGGCAATAGTGTACTGAAGGAGGATCTGAATAGCAAGGGGATGTTTTACTGATGAAAGACTTAGAATGATGGAAAATCTCAATGAGAAGAATTGCAAAAGGATCTCATGGTACTGAACACGCAGTTCCACAGTTTCAGCTGATAGAAGACTGTGCATCTCCACGACAGTTTTTAAGCTAATCTAATTCCTCCTTGCTCCCCTTGTTCCTGGCTATGCCATCCCACCCACCCGTCTTTTAGCGCAGGTATTCACTTGATGATATGGTGAGCTGTTTCAGGGAATTGATTGGGCCAAAACCTAACCCAGTAAAACAGAGAATAAAGTAAGTGACTAGGTCTTGAATAAAAACTGTTACTGCTTTAAGCTGTGTCTACAGTAAGGATTGCTGGGATAGTTATACCAGCGAATTCTGTCCAGTGCAAACATGGTTTATGTAGCTTTGTAGTACATTTGTGCAGTCCAAGGTTCGAAATATTGCATAGTGATGTACAGTGGGATGACTATAGCTTTGCTTGAAAGAAACAGCACAGCATGCCAAATTACAGATTTCTCCCTCTCATCCTCATGAGCTAGACGATGTGACCTGGACTTATGACTGCGCTCTCCTGCCTTGGAGCCAGATGCGGGTATGTTCCTGGGGCTTCAATTTAGGATACAAAGATGGGGAAAACTGGGAAAATCCACTGTTCCATTTAAAATTTTTGAGACAAAAAGCTTTCTCAAAGTTTATTGTATTCCAGGATGTGTAAAGAGATAAGGAGAAAAATTCTCCCAGTTTTTGTTGAAAGAAGAAAGAAGTTTGATTATGACTTAACTGAAAAGATCCTTGTATGTCAAAGCAAGGCACTGAAAAATTCATGGTAGCAGCTGACTTATGTGTCTAGTTTCAGCCCAAGGCTCTTTAAAATTACAGAATTCTAAATTCATTTACAAACTAAATATTTACAGTGCAAATTTTGGAAAATGTTTGTATTTTTAATACATGTCATTTAAAAGAAACATTATTTTTCATTTACAGAAGACTTCAAATTTGTCTTGTAAAGATGGTGAGCAGTAATCCTAGCGTTATTTCTCACTGCTCTCCACCACTAGCAGTTTAAATGTAGCTTATTATTCTTTTATACCTGCTGTTCTCAGCATTTTGTTCAGTTCCCAAGTGCATGGAGCTGTACCTTTTAACATGGTCTTAAAAAGTCATTTGTCAGCCTGCTCTTGAGCAATGCTCACACTGAATGAAGCAGACCTTTGTGAGACTCCTCAGCTCCGAGGAATTAGCCAGCAGCAGCACACAATGCTGGCTCGGTTTCTTACCTAGCCGCTGTCAAGACACTGTGACAAAGGTTTCTTGAAAGTCGAAACTGTCAGCTGGTTTGCTTTCCTCTGCTATTTTCTTGTTACAGTTGAAAAACTAAGGTAGCTTAAAGGAAAGAGTTTTACTTCTGTCAATTTGTCCATCTCCCCTTATCTTAATTTAGTTTTAGTTTTCTGTTGGTTTACCTGCTACTGAAAGCAGTCTGAACTTTGCAGGGTCTGCTGCATTACATCTGGAATGATTCCTGTACAGAGAGCTGGCGGAGGCACTCTAAAGCACATCTGCGTTTTCACTTCCATCTTGCAGTCAGCTAGAGTCTAGTAATGGTGTTAAATAGGTAACAGAGAGAAGAAATTGTTTGTTTCTGTATTCATTTGGCTTAAACTGGGAATATTGTTGTTTCAGTTTTTTTTTTTTAAATGCTGCTAAGTTCCAACAAGCTTTATTTCCTGCTTACTGTATAATAAACTAAAAAATGGCTTCTGTTTCATAACTGTGGAAGGCATGTTGTTAGACCTTTTGTGTCTGCAAATAGGAAAGGTTAATTTGCAGGTTCAAGAAGCAAGAGACCTTTCCACCTGCTCAAACAATTGAAATTCTGCTTTTGTGAGCACTCAGCAAAAATAGCTTCTGCTTGTTTTTTAAAGAACCTCTTTCTCTTTGGCTAATTCCTGGGGATCTGTGACCAAAAGGACAGCAGTATTCATGTGATTCTGCAGTGCATCCGTGTGTGGTTTCCAGTTAAGTCAAATGTTATTTCCCATGGATTCTCAGACAAGTCTGGGTGAAAATGAAAAGCAACCTCTCGTCTGTGTTTTTCTTGCCATGTTGCCCAGTGTATTCTTTAAACTAGAATACCTTAAAACAGCCCGCGTGATGGGTTAGAGGTACTTTTGCATATTCAGTCATTTCCTTCTGTATAGGAAGTGAGAGAATATCATGCAAGCTTGTGCTTCCACGTTGACCTCTTGAAATGACTTTCAGTATTTTTCCAAAAATACTATTTTTACAGTGCGTGAAGACCATTCCTAAAAATCCTATTCTAGTTTTATACTATATTACTGATACTGAGCTAGAAACAAAGTGTCAGCTTGTGATCACTTCATCACAGGTTTTCTCCTTTTCAGAATAGCAGTATTTGGGTTTAATCACTCATTAAAAAAATAAAATAAATAGAAGTGAACTATCATAGAAATTAATTCCAAAAAAAGGATGGTGTGATATATACTTTTCCTTCTCTTGCTAGATAAACTGAATAGGAAACTAAAGCCAGGTCTAGAGTGGAAAATATAATTCTGCAGTGTTGACTATGGGTAGGTCTTTGCCTAATATGTATACTGCTAGAAGTCCTAGGATGCATGCAGTTATTTGCAGAAAAGTACTTTTACCAGGATAGCTTATTCCTCTTGAGGAATTAATATAGGATATACTGGGAAAAGTATATGTATGCTTCTACAAAATATGTGTTTCAGTAGACTCTTTTTTTTGTGTGTGGTAGACATACATAGATATGGAATTTCTTATCTCTAGTTTTGGCAGTCTGAGCATTAATATTCTGGGCGGTGAATTGCTGTCAGCTGAGGTGCAGGCACCCATGAAGTCTGCCAGCTCTCCTGCCAGGCCTGCCGCCCTTACCTGCAGGCTGGGATCCTGAGGGTAGCACGGGGTGAAGTCTGCAAAGCTGCAGCTAGGTCCACAGCTGCTTCTGCCATGCATTTTGAGTGTGTTTAGGTTGTTTAGTCATTTGCTAGACATGCTGATGATTTGGGCTTTTGAGATGAGTGGAATAAAAGACTTGCTTTTCAGTAAAATAAGTTTTGTTTGATTCCTGTCCAGTATATGTACCAATGTGTGTGTTTAAGACAAGCAGTTCTGAGCCAGTTGTGCCTCGCTGAAATGAGAAGCTGTGGCTTTGGTAGGAGCCTGTGGTCTCCTATATGCAGGAAGTTTAAGGTAAAGAAGCTTAGTATATTAGGCTCCTATAAACAGGAAGTTTAGGGCAGGGAAGTTCAGAGCATTAGGATGTTAATAGCTCCCGAGTTACTTCACACTTGTTCCCCGTGTAGCTGCTGTTAGCACATGCAAGAGTGATGTTACCCAGGCAGCTTAAAATCAGCATTGGGTAAGTGAACTTGCACAGAAATCACTTGTGTGTTCTGAGTGTTAACATAAGAAGTTATTGTAGCGAACTCTGAAAATAATGTTCGACTAATATCTACGCTTACTTATTCATAGAGACAAGCTCTTACAAATGAGTACAGTTCTCAGCTAGCAAAGAGCATCTCTCGCAATTATCTGGATCATATCCTAAAGGGTTATCTCTCCCTCTCTTTTATGAAGTCATCTCTATAGTCAATTGGCTATGTGCATTGTTTTGCTTATTTGGAGGACTAAAAGTATTTCCTGAATTTTGCAAAATCTTTCTATGACTCTGTGAATCTTCCTCAAGAAGTTTCTGTGGATGCTTAAACTCTTGCTTTTTTGAAATGTCCATTTGTAAAGTCTGCAGGTTCCTGAAGGTCAGTGAACATTTCTTTTTCCAAAGTCGAGAACTATTTCAGATAGCCAATCGCATATTTATTGAACATGATTTTCATGAACTCTGCTCCAGTGTCTATCATGTAACTTCATATTGCTTCATCAGACTAGTGCTACTCGTGTTGGAGCCAGGGAAGGCTGAGTGCTGAGCTTCACCAGGACCACTGCAGATCTAATAAGCTCCACGGGATTTGCTGCACTTCTAAAACCTTTCCAGGCTCTGAAGTTTGGCGGCTGTTTGGGTCCCTGTAGAGCTCAGAGCTTCTTAGGGCCTGAAATGAGCATAATTGCAAAGTTGGAGCATTCACTGAGAGGCGCCTGGCCAAATAATTGGCTGTCCCAATTAAGCAGCTGCTCATCCCACTGAATAATATTCAGGAAGGTAAACGATTGCCTGCCCTGTTAGGTGTCCCAATTAACCATCTTAAAATCAGCTAAGTGCTGTGTACAGTATCTCTGTTCAATGAGGGAAACGGTTGCATGCGTCTCAGTTTGGGCTGGTGTTTCAATGATACTCCTAGCAGGGACCCAGTTTCATGTGGGCTCGCAGGGCTGAAAGGATCCACAGTGATGCTAGGGAGCATTGTAGATCAGAAAGTCGCAAAGCTGGTGGGGGCTGGTGAGGAATTTCTGCCTTGGTGTGCACACCGTCAGAAACCGCTGTTAAATCATAGCATTTAATCTTGGTATTTGTTCTCCCCAAGCTTTTTTCTATGTATGTGGAATATTCTACCCTCAGCATGCCTAGACTTTATGGGCTTTTCAGAGAAGAAGCTCTGTTATTTATTATATTTGTTCGTCTCGCAGAGTGGAACTGAGAAACGCCATTTCCTTTTTTGTGTCATGGTAAAACCTTTTAATTTGGGGCAAATCAAAACTGCTAAGTTGCAGCTGTACAGCATGGAGGAATTTTTGACTCCTTTTCAGAGGAAGTTTTGTTGCCTGGCTTCAGCTTACCCTGCCTTTCTGAGACACAGTAATTAAAAATGCTGAATCTAACCTTGCATAGAAAAAAGTTTCTAGGGGAAAACAGTCAAACTTTTTTTCTTTCTTTGGTTTTTCTTAATTTTTATAGTTGGTTAACCTTATAAAATAAAGGTTTTAAAAACCGGAATAGGAATAATCAACATTCTGGGTCTCACTTACCTGAGGTGCCTTAATTTTTTTTTTTTTTTGGGGGGGGGGTGTTGTATCACTTCCTCACATGAATATTTAACATTAAAATTACAAATTTAGATAAATAGAAATATACAATTTTTTATTTCTTTCTGTTACACTTTTATAATAGCAGACAGAAAATAGTTGTGAGCTGTTAAAACATCTGACACATGGCATTTAACAGTCTGGAGGGAGAAAATATAACAAATGAAAAATAATGAAGCCATTCAAAATTTTGGTTATTTGGTTAAAACCAAAGCTTTTAAAAAATACTCTTGTTAATTATTTAAATAGGAAAAAGAAAACTATATTAAAGGGATCAATTTAAATCTGCTATGGTATTATATTTCCTAGGTTGAAGAGAGATTTGGCTCTGTATGGATTGATTTGATACTAAATATAAGCTCTTCCTGCTATGTCTGGTACTCTTGCTATGTATGTTTAAGAAATTGCTAGCCATACAGTACGTTTATCCAGTTCTACAGTTTCTTCATGTTATTGTACGGAGAAGCTGTGGTGCTGTTATACTAGTTTTAAACTCCTCAAGAAGATGGGTTTGAGCTAAGGAGCTGGATGGTAAAGTACAGCAGCGGAGGTCTGGGCTCACATTCCCCATGGCTGACGGTGACAGGGGAGGGCAGTCTTCAGCCAAGAGGCAGTGACGGAGAGCTGGAAGGGCCCCGCGCCCTAGCACCCGCCTGACTCCATTGCAGCTGCCCGCAGTAACAGTACTGCTAGCACAAGCGAGGAAGCACGAGAACGCAACTCGCTTTCTGGACTCAAGTTGGCTTGCCCAAGCATCAGTTTTTAATTTTTTCCTTTTCTGGGCTAGGTTTAGAATCCTCATTCCTGAATTAAAATTTTTGTAGCAAGGTATAAATGGGTGAGAAGAGTGGCAAATGGGATGTAGTCCTTTGGTTCAATGTGAATGCCATAATGTAACACACAGTATTCCTTTTTGATTACTATTTTGTCCTATCCTGAGGGCCAGGGGTATTTTTGTTAAGCAGAAATAAAAAATGTTTGAAAATGATGGGAAGGAGGGAAAACTGACCCTTGCTTTGGCTGTATGGATGGCTTACCAGCACATAAGAAGTCTGTGCGTCTTAATATCTTGCTTGCTGCACAGTCTCTGGATGGGTTACTTACCACCTGTTGTACAATCAAGGAAGAATCTGAGAGTGTTTCGGAAAAGTGGAGCCAGTACACACCTGTAAAGGGCTTGATGTTACCCAGAAGAGGGATCCGAGATCTCTGTTGAAGAACCTATATAACAGGTTGCTGCAGTCATGAGCATTCACAGTCCCCTCTTCTCCCTCCGCCCACCTCTGTTGTTAGCCAGGTCTCCCATGCCTTGAAGTAGTTGCAGTTAGCTTAAAAAGTGGTTACATGGGCATTTCTTCCAGCTGCTTTAAACAACTCTCCCATCCCCTGCTGCTCCTGTGCCCTGTGCCACTAGCTGTTGTGGAAAAGGGCTTAAGTGCACTTTCTCAATAAGGAACTGAAATCACAGCTTGGTGAAGGTCTTTGGCACCAGTGCTGCTTTAAGCAGCTATAGGCACTTACACGCTGTGTGCAAGTGCAGATGTTTATAGAGCGGTGCACTGGAGCGCATTCAGATTGATGACTGATTGTAGCCCAAACCTGTTCTTCGAATCTGGTTTGCTCCATAGCCATATAAGCCCTGTACTGGAAGCGAGATGAGTGGCAAGAAGTTGATTAAAACATGCTGTTACCAAAATAAATGGTCATCAAGCTATAACCTGCATTACTTCTGCAGTGCTGAAAAGCCCTGCTTCCCCAGTGCAATGCAGCTCTTGATGCAGTCAGCTACAGCAGGGCTGGATCCAGAGGGTTTTAATGGAGACATTAAAACCTGGAGGGTTTTAAGCAAGGTGGAGGAAAATAAACAGATGACAGTGGGGAAAAAAAACTGTTGGAGAAGCTGAGCAGAGGTCAGCAGAACTGATGGGAAGCGTTACGGAGTCTCAAAGGGAGTTCTGTGCGCATGTGTGCTCCGCTGGTGAGTGAGACGGGGCTGGTTTGCTGAAGCCTCGGAAGGGCTGCCTTTGTCACTGACCTTCCCTACCTGTTTTTGCTTGAATATGTGCAGTGGGTAGGAGGGGTGAGAGGCAGGCAGGGAAGAAGATGAGGCTGTACAGCAGCTAATGAGGTGTCTGTTTCAGCCTGAAAAATTGGTCTAGCAGGGTGGCCAAAACCTTGGACCCCATTAACCTTGACAAGATATTTGGAAGAATTTGACTTGACAGCAGGAGGAAGAAGGGTTCTCTTTAAGAAGTTTTAAATAATTTCCTTTCTTTCTCCCTCTCTCTCATGTTCTCCAGTGAAATGCTACCTGCCTTTTTCTAACTTTTTTTTAAGTATGTAGTTCTTTTATTGCATAGCTTGACCAGCTGACATGCTGCCAAGCAATTTGCCTTCATATCTTAAGATTATTTGTTTTTTTTCTTCTTTCTGGCAGATAACCAGTTTCTCTGTAGCACTCATCAACAGAAATCTCACACATTCTCTTCACATGTTTGTGCTCTGTGTTTAAGGCAGAGACATTGCTCCATAAAGAATGACTCATTTGGGATTGGATAGGGCAATATTTGCGTTAATCAGCTGCGTTTCTGTCCACAGATATGTCTGTGCATTAAAACAAACATGCTGTAGACATGAATTAAGGGGAAAAATATGACATGGAATTTCCTGACTTTTTAAAATTAAAAAAAAAAAAAAAACCTTTGCCAAGAATAACTTCATCTGCAAATGTTTTTTAAATATGTTGCACATTTGTTTTTCTTTAAAGGATGGGTGGCCAGGCCTCTTCACATGTGGGCACAATATAGTGACATATTGTGGTTGTGTGATGATTTGGGCTAGTTTAAAGGCTTCAGATCTTTCCTAATCTGGATTGTTTTGACAGAGGCAGGTTAGGGAACACTGATACAAGCAGGTATTTTGGCAGATCTCATGGGGTTTTGAGAAGTGGATTAGGACAGTAGTCTTTTAGCCTGTCACAGCTGCATCAGCAAAACAGAACAAGCTTCACTGACACACTTTGCCTCATATATTTACATTATATATTATTCCTGTCTAGTTGTGCCTTCTGTTAACAACCCAGAAAAGTAAATCAATTTTCTACCACCTGCAGAAAAAGGACAAATATTCTTCTCCCTGCTAGTCTCCAGTCATAGTGCAGTGGTTTCCCTGGCTTCACCTCAGTCTTAAATGCAACTAGATAACTTCTCTCCCCCGATTACTTGCTAAATATTGTTTAAAAATGCACTGATATATATGTCAATATGTTTTAAAACTTGCTTCCCTAGTCTTAGAAGATTATACCTAGTGTTTTCCCTGGTCAGTGGGTGAAAACTGTGCTTATAAACATATTGACTGGCTGCCTTTCTGTGAATCCCTACAAAAAAAGGACATGAATTGGTTTTCCATAAAATCAGCTTCACTGCCTCATATGCAACTGCTGTGTCTGCTATGAATCCACGTTTCCTCCCTTTTTTCCATTGTCCCCTGGTGCTCTGACCCATCTTGAAGAGGTGGTTATACTTTTATGACAGTCTGTAATATCCATCTTCTCTGTTTATTTTTGAATTTCGAGAAGGTTATTGATAGAGTCTGTTGGATATCACCGACTTTCTCAGTTGACCTAAGGAAAGACGCATCTGGAAGTATAGCGTAAAATTGTACTGTGGCTTTGTGTCTTAGAAATTGTTTTTCTTCAGTTTTTTGTAAAGTGACTGTTTTGTTGTGTTTTGCAGAACAGGCATAGTACAATACAGCTCCAGAGGCGGGGCCTCATAAGAATAAAGGCAGTTTTTGCCTTTACTGAAAGATATATCCAGTAATCTAATTATAGATTTATACATAATTGCTTTCTTTTTTGTTTGTTTTTAATAATTATAGGTTCATGTATTGGACAGACTGGGGAGAAGTGCCAAAGATAGAACGTGCTGGGATGGATGGTTCGAGCCGCTCCATTATAGTCAACAGGGATATTTATTGGCCAAACGGACTAACATTGGATTATGAGGAACAGAAACTTTATTGGGCAGATGCTAAACTGAATTTCATCCACAAATCAAATCTGGATGGAAGTCATCGGTAAGCATTTTTTTCTGATGTGTGAAATTCGGTGCTTTTCTTAGGTATTGCTTAAGCCACGTCAGAAGCTCTGTTGCAGCAAGTTTGTCATGTTAGCACTCGCAAAATGTTAAGTGAACTAGTTCTATCAGACACTTTCATTTTTCCCCATCCTCCCCTTTCCAACACTGTGAAGTTGAATGTGTGCTCCTCTTCTGGATATCCTGTAGCTAAGTTTTTTTTTTTGTCAGAACTTAAAGGGATCCCTGAATCCTGTTCTTAATTGTGTAAGTTTACATAGCAGACTTTTCTCTTTTCAGTAGGTCTTCCATGCTGTATTGCTGTGATATTCAGAAATGAAGAAAATAATCTGAAAAAGTGGATCATCATATACTAGTTTTTTCAGTTTCATTAATCCTAGGGGTTGGGATTTAGTGGAAAACAGTCTTTACAGAGAAGTATGCTAAAATGAGAGTTTTCCTCTAACAGCTTTATAGTGAGGATGTAATCATTTTTGATCCAGCTATATCCACCTATTAATTAAGGATATGCTGGTACTTTGTACATTTATCCTTAGTTTGGAGGATGACCTTCCTCTTCACTAAATGAGATAGGTTTGACAAGTACTGTTTGCACATACAATTGAATCACAGTTACCTTGTGCCCAAGATACCATATGGAGATACGTTCAATTTTCAAGGCTTTCCTTTGCACGTTTTCGTGATGCTTTAACTGGTATATCTAGGCATGAAATATCCTTTCTTACGCCCTTCGTTCCGACATCTCAGTGACTTGTTCCTTCTTTCATCGCAAACGTTAATCTTGCATAAAGAAATTGGGCTCTCCAGAGAAAACTCCGCTGACGAGATAGGTGTTTTGTGTTGGCTTGGGGGCAGGAGCGTAGCCAGCGTGTATGAAACACATTCACTGTCTTTATGTGATAATTATTTGGTGCTCCATGGTTTCTTGCAATGCTGGCTTGAAAGGCTATGTCGTACTCTTCCTAAATTCTCCCTGCTAAGAGGGCAAAAGTTTTGTTGATTTGTGCAGTATTTTTGTAATGGTGTTTGTTTAGAGAAGGTAGCAGGAGCTGGGTGTAATGTGTGTTTTAGATATGTGTGTTTGGATATAAATACTGTAACTAGCTTTGCTAATTCAAGATGTGAGATATGGATATATATTTTGAAGTAGCCATTGATTTGTTTATCTTTTGCAGGAAGGAAACCTTAATAGCCACCCAAAAGAATTATTTAAAATGGAAGACCATTCCATAAGTTTTCAAGTAATGGGGAAAAAAAGGATAGAAATTGTCATGCACAGTGACTTCAGTCTTTATTTATTTTTTAAAATCAGTTCTGGTAAACAGAGAAGGAGATTTTAGGGTGTCCCAGTTAAAAATGTTTGGAGACTAAGAAAAATATTCTCATATATCTCTTGATAAGAATGGAGATATCATGAAACCAGATGCATAACTGAAGTTTAAAAAAAAAAACCATCTTTCCTGAAACTGGTCACACACAGGACTTAAAGTGACAGCTTGCAGCCTGAAAAACTGCAGGGCAAATGTGGGTTTCTTGCACAAATATGAAGTGCTCGCAGTTGGTGGAGGAGTGAAAAAACAAACAAAACCAAAACAACCCCACCCTCCAAACAGCAGTAGTAACAACAAGAAAGTACGACTCCAAAATGACTGCCGATATGATCATGCCTAAAACCCACATTATGTATTTGTCCAACAGCCTAATTAGGTGGCTTGTTTTTTATTTTTGAGTCACCTTTTTTTAATGCCCTTGTATTTATATGAGAGGGAAAGAAACACCTTATTCCAGCGACGTGCTGCTGCAGTCTGACTGATGTGCTTTTAGGCAAGGGGTGTGTATCAGGCTCTGCACAAAGTTGTACTAGTTTGGGTAGCACTGGAAAATAATGTATGATGGAGCAATAATTTTTGAAATGTTAGTTGTTTGGAAAATGCCCTCTGATCCAAATTAACAACACCACCAGCTAAATCTATATTTACGTTCTTCCTGCAGAGCACAAATCTCTCTGTCTTATCTAGCGTCTCCAGTCTTTCCGGCTCTGCAGCTACTTCAGTGTTCCCTGCAGCCACTACTGTGTTTTCAGTTGTCTTTTGCTGCAGAAAAAACAAGCTCTTCCCTTACTGATGGTCTACTGCGCAGCAGTGTAAATATGCTTAGCTTGAGTATTTTGTTTTTATTTTAAGTGAGTCTGTTCCCTTGCCTGCCTTTGGCTAACCTCAAAGGGATTCATGCTAGAAATTGGGCTGACAAGGTATACATTTTTTTTTTTTTTTTTTTTTTTTTTTTTTTTGGTGCAAGGGGCTGAGCAGCCCTGTCTGTCTGCAGAGAGTTAAGCTTTCTGTGTAGCAGTTGTGTCTTGTGGCACAGAAGACAGGTCCCCTGAGTCATATCAGTTACCTCATTTCAGAGCGTAAATTCTGTGGAATTGGTGAAACCTGTATTAAAGACCTGTATAAACAAGTGATTTAGACTTTAGATGTACTAACTCTTACATATTTGTTAAAAACAAAAAAATCAGTCTCATCCTTAAAAGGAGCACTTTTAAAAAATGATATTGAAATTTATCAGAAATATTTCATGAAATTATGCTAATATGTTACTATTTAAGGAGGAGAAGGGTGAAATAGTTTTTAGAGAGGAAAGCGCATATGACTTCCCTTAAGCGCTCCGAAGTGCATAGCACTTCCAAGAGCACCTGTTTGTCCCTAGGCATGTGCGAAAGTTCAGAAGATTCAGAAAAGAGTCAACATCTGTATCCAGGCGTTTTTGTTTTGTTTTTTATTCTTTGCAATTACATCATGGAAAAAAGGAAAGACTTGCAGGAGAAGTTAAGCTGTTCTACAATGGGTTTTTATGTATTTTTTTTCTCTGCTATGACCTCTTAACCTCTGTCTGCCTTAGGAAAAGAGATCCTAGGGCTGTCTAAAGTGATTCTTTGTTAAGTATTTTACAACAACAGTAATTTGTTTAGCTTTCTATATTTTGGCTCTTAATTCACTATTTTATTAATCTTCTTTGTCAATAACTGATTTTCTAATATTAAACAAGACCAGAAAACTTCTACTTCTGCAGACAAAACAAACTCTTGAGGTCTTCCTTTTAAGTAATAATAATAATAATAATAATAATAATAATAATAAAAAAAGACCTCAATCTGTTCTTAGTCATCCCCAACCCCCCCCCCCCCCAAAAAAAAAGAAACACTAAATAGATTGCCCTGTGAACAGGGTAACTACTAATGCCTCTCCCTCTCGCCCCTGCCTCTCCCTGAAGTATTCCCCTGGCTCTGTGTAGTCCTTCGCAGCATTATCCCTAGCTCCTATCCATCCCTGCTGTCCACCTTTATTTCTTCTGCCACTTGTCTTCTCCAGTGGGCCCCTCGCAGTGGACCTTTGCCACGGTGCACGATGCTGATGGGATCCCTCGCATCTACACAGCCATCTGTTTGTTAAGAACAACTCGCAGCACCTGAGTATCTTTTGTGATCTCTGGCTGCTGGAGCGATTGGCCAAGAGATTCAGAATGTGCTGGGTACGGAGGTGGAAGAGAGGGATGCTTAGCGGACACACCCAGCACGATCCAATAGTCTTGCTTCCCTGGGGAAACGCAACAAAATTGGATGAGGCCAGTTTTTTTTGCCACCCACTTTTAAAATGCACCTTTTAAAATACCCTCTTAAAAGGGCCACCTTTCTTAATTCTTGTGGAAAATGATTCTAAATAGGGGAATGGGGGAGGACAAGAATTTTATCATTGACTGTGTCATCTAACTTAAAACAGACCTTTTGGCTCATTTATAAGCTGCTAGCTTTAGTGATTTGATCTTGGTATTTAGCCCCTCTTCTAATTGTTGTTTTTATATTTAGAAAATAAGGGGTTTTGTTGTTGTTGTTGCTATCTAAATTACTGCTGATTAAACGGTTTTCATGATGGTTGTGAAGTGCTGCTAGTTTTTCTGCTGCTTTACTTTCTGTGGTCGGGGAAAAAAATGTTTGCTTCTGGAAGCTAGAGCCTCTGAAGAACTGAAAAAGGCAATTGATTTATTAAAAGAGGTATAGCTTCATAAAAATAGTGTCCTAGATCTGACTAGATTTGGTCACACTCAAAGCAAGCAGATGAGTAAAGATTTGATCTGTCTCAATTTTTTTTTTTTAGTGTTGCATAATGTGAGGTGGGAAAGAAAGTCTATGGCAGATAAATGTGATTGTAAAAGCCTCATGTAAAGAGGTATGATGTAAGAGTTTTCATAGCAATGGGGAAAGTAAGCAGTAGTTAGAAGCAACTAACATCTTTATATCAAAAAATAATTTTAAACAATCCCCAAAACCCTGTTTTTGATGTTTGGATGGTGAGAAATACAGGTTAAACAGGTGAATATTTCAGTTAGTTTCAATGATGGATAAATTTTGAATTACAGAATTTCAGACCATGTTCTAATATTTGAAATGACTGAAAGGGAAGAATTCTTGACATATTTTTATATGCATAAGAAATCATCATTTCTTTTTCTTTTTATTCTTGTAGTCAGACTATCATGTCTACACCTGGTACCACATAGCAGTTAAAACTTGAAGATTTTTTTGTTAGACAAGGATATTTGTATGCATGGATGCTTGGGTTCTTCTTTGCCTGGGTCAGGAGAGTGGAAGAATGAAGTAGGCAAGTGGGAGGAATGTGCAGGGGGAGAAGCAAAGGACATCTCTTGATGTTGTCACCTTTCATGGTAGGAGCTAGATAAGCGCTCTTTAGGGTCTGTGAGCCTCTGCATCAAAATTAGTAAGCACCACGACAGAGCTTCTTATCCTCATATATTGAGATAGAACTAGTTAATGGTGAGAAGCACTCACTGAGTATGTGGTAGAGTAGTAAATCCATGAGAAAATCTGTACAGCAAATTTTACAGTGATCATATATGCTCTTGCCCTGCTCTTATCGGAGTGAACAGTTGCTTTTTGTGGGACTAATTAAACAAAACTGAATTGCAGACAGCTCTCCTGTGAGTAGAGTAGCTGAGATAGGTTGGCCTGCTAAGGCAGCTCTTGAATTAATTTTCTCTTCCTTTACCCTGCAGCAGCAGTTCTAATTAATAAGTTAACACATTACTGGCTGAAGGGAAATGCACTTACAAGGTCCACCAGGAAGTGTTGGTGCTAATGAGATGGGTTTTGAGGCCACTGTAAGAAAGCATACTTTCAGCGACTATCAGAAAGCTGGGAAGCTCTTGCAAGGAGGTGAATGTCTTAAGTTTGCACTCAAGCATTGCTTTCCTATTTTCCAGCTTCAGATCACGTCTGTCTGCCAGATGAGTAGTTGCAGATTGGATGAAAAGCTAAAAATATTATGTTCCTACATTTAGAAGAGCATTTCTTTTTCATTATTTGTGTATAACATGAACAATATGTGACATTATGTATAAGACATGATAGTGTTCTCTGTACACCTTTGTGTATAGCTGTGTGAGGTAAAAATGTTCACCTCCTTCAACCACTGAAGAGAAACCAGTCTAGGGTAAAAAGCCTGTCTGTTGTAATACCTTACCAAAACATTGCAGGATAGTGCAGAAGAGAAGTAGTGCCCTAATTAAAACTGCTAGAGAAGCCTGCATAAGTAGAATTAATTAAATTGTTTGGACATGGAGCTGGGGTGAATTTCTGGGTTCTTCCCAAGGCGCTGCTGAAGTAAGATGCTGGAAAGGTGCAGCTTCAAAACATCTGTATTTGAGAGAGAGTGTGTGCACAGATAAGTGCACATACACTGTGAATAACTAGAACCACTAAGTCACAGGTCTCTGCATATTTGTATACTTCCATTAAGAGGGAAATATGTAGTACAGGATGATTAGCCCAGGTGGAGCAACATAATAGCAGCTCATCAATGCTGCTTCCAGGAGCTGAGATGGCATAAGCAGATTTAGTTCAGGAGCATGGACCTGCTGAAAGCAAAGGAGAAGCAGCTCCAGGTGATGAAGCACATACATGAAGCACTCCGCAGTCCGTGGATCTATCTGTGCACCTCCTCCTAAACTCCATCATCTCATCTCTTTGCCTTGCCAACCTCTTCCCCTCTTGCCAGAGGCATTTCAGCTATACAGCATGTCATGAAGGTGGTTTGACTGAAGAATGACATACAGAATGACTTCATTTCTCAACCATTGTTTTACCTCTGATTCTCTTTCAAACTTTCAGTAAAGCTGGAATTTGAAATGTTGCCGCTAGACCTGTTATTTGTTACAGGTACTTTCTGGAAACTCATGGTAATTGTGGCTTAAAGTGGCAAAAGAGAAAATATTTGGGTTTTAAAACACAGTGTAATATCCCACATGGAGTGTTTCCTGTTTACTTTTTCAGGTAATTAAAAGCACGCTTCTGTTCTGATAGGAATATTTGAACAAGCATTTTGGTGAAAATCCAGCTTAGTTTTCTTAGCTTGTCTTGCAAATGTCTGTGTTAGATTGGTAAAAGAGGAAACCGTGCAAGTTTGTGAGGGATCCGGAGCTCCCTGCCCTGCCTGGGGCATCCGTGGGGTGGGATGGAGATACACAGTTGTCTGGTAGTCTCTCTTCATTTGGTAGTGTGCAGGATTCATGCTGAAAGTCCTTTGGCCACTTGCTAGTATCTGCAAATGTCAAAAGTCATGGATGTGTAATTCTTGCCATTTTCTGGATGTGTTGGCATTTTAAGTAATCTGTCAATGGAGAGAACCATTTTCTGTAAAACACTATAATTTGCATCGTGCAAACCTGTCTCTGTTTTATGCTTTTTTTAATATATAATAGGCACAAAAAGCATGATGCAGAGTATGGGCCTTTCCATTTGTTTGTGTTCATCAAGGAAGGTAGGCTTAAAAATGGCATTCTGTATGCTTTTGTTTTTCTTATACCGAGGAAAAAAAAAGAAATGCCTGAAAAGAATTCAGCTCACAAGTATTTTAGCTGAAAGTGGATCCAGTATAGGATAAGAAGTAAAATAAAAGAAAACACAGCAAATGCAGATATGAGCATCCCTTAAACGCTTTCTTCAACAATATCTAGGCTAATCAGAAAGCCTTTATCTCTAGATGGTACGAACTTCTAGTTGCGAATATTGTATTGTCATTGGCGATCAGTATGGTAAATTTTACCTGCCAGTGTATATGAAATTGCCCATTAAAGCATAATACCATGCCTTACTGCAGTGCCTTACTGCGGCTGTAACAGCTGGAATTTAGGAGTATAACAGCAAAGCAAGAAGTTTCTGCTTCTTATGTTTGTTCATAGTTCCGATGCCAATATTGCTGTGGTCAAATCAGAATAGGTTTTCCTCTTGATAGGAGTACAAAGAATAAGAATAAATCCTAAGAAAGGTGGAAATCTAGTTGCATGGAAGTGGTCCCTGGGAAAGAAGTTGTCAGATATAATTTTTGCCCGTTATTAGAAATTTGATGCCCAAGCAAGGGCTTATCCTGCCTGAATGATGTTGGTATAAGAAAATGCACCTGAAAAGGGTAGTGTCACGCACTTCTTTTTCAGAACAAATAGTACAGACACTGTGCCTGCTCATTTTAGCATCATTAGCTCATCATATTTGGAATGAGCTGCAAATGAAGACTTAAATGTCCACTCCATTTTTTGCTCCTATACCAGTTCTTTGCTTCTTAAAACTCTTATCTTCAATTGTTCATTATAACAATTGTATACTTAACTAGTGAATTTCTTCATTTTTTCAGACATAATTACTCTGTTGCAAACTATTTATGAAAGAAGATAGAAGTATATCTATATTAAAAATAGTCAATCCTTCTTTTTTCCCCCAGATCAAGGATCTGTGATAGCCTAATAAGCAGATACTTGGTTTCATTCTTCAGATTACTGAAACAGAGACCTTTGGGTAATAAATGCTCTGGTAAGAGTGGAATGTCCGATGTGGTTAAAGTATGTATATTTTATATGTACATTTAGTTAGGTTTTCCATGCAGTTGTCTCATTGTACCTTACTACTGAAGAACTGGATTAGCTATCTGAATTTAAGGCATTTCTGGTGAGTGGAAACGCTCAAGCAAACAGCTGGCATGCCTGTGCTTTCTGAACAATCTGTCTAATGTGGTGGCTGAGCTTCCCTGACTCAGGCTGTGGCCAAATATCCCACTACAGCTCTTGCCTCACTGGTGGAGAAGATGACTGCCCCAAGCCTGCCCACAGCTGCTGGTCATCATCTCTCTTCCAGACACTGCTCTATCCTCAGGCCTGATAACTGAACTGCGCATGTGAGCACATCTTTACTAGCCCTGATTGTTCGTCTTTCCTAACCCTGCTCGTTTTGAGTGAGTTGGGTTTAGAGGCCTAAGAGATGGATATAATACAGGTCTATCTCTTATGCTCATTCTTTAGCATTGAGAATATAGCAGTAAGCTGAACCGCCTTAATATTTTTCCCCCGTCTTCACAGTAGTGTTTGAAATTGGGTAGCAAAGACAATAATAGGTTTGCCCCTGTCTGATAGCCTAGGAGATGGTACTAGGTATGGGATCCCCCAGAGGGATACTGGAGAAGTGAATTCAAACGTAAATGTGGAAATTCTTTCACCCTGCTGGGCAGCCTCAGAGGTGAAGTGAAGGGAATGCAGATAAAGGCTGCTTGTGACTTCTGTTCATGCACTGCGTCTACTGATAAAGACAGAGTGTATAAGGCTTAAATAATAATCATCGATTTTTGTATACAGCATTAGATGGTGGGCTCTGGTTGTCTCCTTTTTGACCTCTTTTGTGCAGATTTTGTGATTCATGGTCTTAGGTGTGGTTAATATTTTTTCCTCTTCTCTTTCTGTTGAGTTGGAAACAGGTCCATTGTATTTTTGATTGGACAGGTAACAGCATTGAAACAAAATGTTATTTCACCTGGCTGTTATTTCAGTGTAATATTCATTCTGAATATTATATCTATATTACTCATACATTACATTATAACAGAGATAGAAATAGGTATTGCTACTGTGAAGCTGGAATGTTAATGGGTTAGAGACGTGCAGGCCAGGACGTCTGAAGCACTCCAGGTGTTCTGCAGCTATTCTGGTCAGGTTTTGAAATGGGGTAATTGTAATGTAGCCAGAATAGAAGGGATTTGTTAAATGTAAAGTTTTTATTTGTTTTCATGGAGAGATACAGTATCTATAATTACATTTGCTTTTATGCCCTATTCTTGGGTATAAAACATTTTTCTGTTTAAGTTCTAGGGAAAAAGAATCTTGATCCTGATACTATTTTTAATTATTTTTATATCTTGATTTTGGTGGCCTTCTTTTGGTATGAAGAATTATTATATTTCATAGCTATAATCTAACTTTGGATTTGAATTCTGTTAGTTGCAAAAAAAGGCCAAATGGAGGAAATTCCAGTGGCGATGAAAGATATGGATTTAAACTTGACCTTTTCTGTCATTTTGCTGTTAATTTTTATTTCAGGTTAGTTTTGTCTTTGTCTGAAATACACATTATCCTGAAGCAGAAGCTTTTTTTGTTGTTGTTAATATAAAAATGGTTAGGTAGTCTATGAATTTTCTTTTTTTTTATTCTGTTTCAGAGTTCAGGAGCCCCTCTTATTATGTCTGTTTTAATTTGTTTTCTTTTCCATTTTTTTTCTTTTCCATTATCTTCACAAAGTATTTCACAGGCCTTTCTAGCAGAATAAGAATAGAACAAAGGTGAACATATTTAAATTGGATCTACGTTTTCTTCAGGCTGTAGAAAACCTTTTAGCATAATGTGTTTTTTATTGTAATTGCATCTCTGATTACCATGATGATACTATAAATAGCTGTGTTTAGGAAATCATGATATAGAGCACAAATGGAATTTAATTTCAGTGGAAATTCTTGTTTTCTCTCTTTCTCTCTCCTCTTCCCACCTTTCTTCTCTGTTGTCCCATTCTGCCTTTCCTTCCCAGCCATCTAAACAGAGTAAAGATTGTGACATTCTGAATATCAATAACCATCAAGATTTTTAAGGCAAATTTGTGTAATTATATGCCCAGCATAGGGAGGATTATTAAGGTTACTGTGTGTTTAGTGCCATCTAATATGTAGCCAATTTGCATGTTGTTGAAGCCCCAGAGGTGTCTACTGAACTAATAACATTACTCCTCCTCATCTCTCACTTTCTCATAATCGCTGGTGTCTCTTTTTAATGACACTAAAAGTTTGAATATAGCGATTTTGAAGGGACTAAATGGTTAGTGAAGACTGGTAGGATGTAGTGCTTCTTGCTGTTGCATCACTTGTTCACATCAATCCTGGGGCTGATAACGGGAAGGCTGGAAAGAGTCGCCCCCAAGCAGCTCTTGGGTCTTGTCAGTCTGATCACACCTGCAGTGCCCTAACTGCTGCCCTTTTTGGGAGTTTTTATTAGTCAGGCCAAAAACGTGGAGCCAGGGCTGCTCTTTGACCACAGGTGAGTGTGTGTTTTGGTGGTGAAGCACACTGTGTATGGGAAGCATGTACTTCTGTCAGCTGCACACAGTGGTTAAACACTACATATGGCATTCTTTCCCTATTCATTCACCAAAGTATGCTTAATAAATAATCATTTAAGACAGAAGTCATTCTACTTCTTCTCACTCTCCAAAACCCAAGCTCTGCAGTTCTTAAAGCAGGTCATGCTGAACGCGGTTGCTTTACATCAGCCATGGGAATACCATTCATTGCTCTCTCCTCTCTTCCTTTTCCTGTTTTCCACCCCTCATCTCACCAACCCTTCCCTCTCCTCCTCCTCATTAGCCATGGAGCTGTCAGACCCAGAAAGGCTTGTTTAGCGCGGCTCAGCCTCTGCTTCAGCACTGACACAAATTGTGCAGCTGCTTTTCAGCAAAGCTGCTAGTGCGGCCCATGGAACATGTTCAGAGGGGAAAACAGCCCCTCTGATTTTGCTGATTTGAAGTGAGTTATCACCTTGTAATTGCTTGCTGGAAAACCGTGTATATGGATTATATAGTTTTAATATTACTCGTATTAATGAAATGCAAGGAATATGTACCGGTGTATTTGGGCCAAAAACCATTTTTGTATGACGGTCATATCTACTAAGAAAATAATGTAAGTTTAAGAGTATTCGCTTTAAGACTGATAGTGCAGTCAAAAAAAAGTAGCTCCCTCATACTGGTGAATCTCGCCCGATGAGGGCTTGTTTCAGTAAGGGTCGCAGTTTATTTTATGCATTGTTATAGGAATAGATGGCTGTCCAAAAGTCAGGCACATCTAGCCCCGTCTGCTGGGCTCAAGGTTTGTTCTCACTAGGAGCTGATGGGTACTAGTTGCATTTAAAAATCCTCTGAATTTTTTTAAATGGGGTGCTAGGAATGCTTCAGAAAAATCTGTATATTGGCACGCTCACTTGATTTTGGACATGTTCTCTTTGGTAGAGGTTTGGTCATTGTGATAGCTTTGTATTTTATTGCTTATATTCCATATAACAAATGGCTCAGATAATCTCAAGTCCTGCTGTAAAATAAAATTATTCATATTTGAAGGCATTTAGGATTTGGGGGTGGAATTTGTACAAATTTTTGCAGAATAAGAATTCCTTTATACTGAATAGCATGTTGTGTTTTTCTGGCTTCACTTTTTGACTGGTAGGTTTCAGCTGTAAATTATATTATAATAGTCTTTTGTAAGATTCTCAGATTGTGCATTTAATTAGAAGCAAATACATATCTGACTCCAGACAGAGATAAGAAGGAAAAGATAATATGTCCTAGCTTCTAGTTCAAAATATCAAGAAATAGAAATTTTTGTTTGGTCTAGAACTGGAACACTAGAGTGACAACTAAGGCAATGTATGTGTTTTTCTCAGGAGTAGAAAAAATAGAAATTTTAAAGATAATGCATCTTCTTCCAGAAGCTAAGGTGAAAGAATGATAATGACTGTAGCTTCTTTGTACTCAGAATCATTGGTAAAATATACCTTCAAGTTCCTTGCTTTAATATACTCCTCTGTTCTATTTTAACATTCATTTGGAAAGCAAGAGTATTTTTGTCCTCTACTAAACCAGTTCAGTACTGGCCTCCTTGCAAAAGTGATACATGTAGCATGTGGGTATTTTATCCATAAATATACAGATACTGACTCTTCCCCTGCAAGAAGAAAGTTGGGAGGTTGGTAATCATAGTATACCATATACTTGAAGAAGTGGAACTATGTGTCAAGCCCTTGTACTTTTGTTTAGGGAGTGGGATGGGTATCTGTAGCGTTCATTGGGAGCTTGCGTGTGCTCCCAATGAACACTTATGCACCTGCACAGTTAGAAGAGAGGAGAGAGGTGGGGAGAATCACTTGTAAAAATGGTGCTTGTGTGGCCCAGCTTGGAGCAGGATGTAGGACCAGATGACCTCCACAGTCCCTTCCATCCAGAATTTTTCTGTGATTTTAAATAAAATAACCATAAGAATTGAGCTGCTTCATTCCACTTCTGAGGAACCTGGGTATAGATAATTAGTTTTTACATCACAAGAACCTGGAAAAACTGTCTTCAGCAGCGTTCGTGCTGCATTTTTGTGATGGCTAATGAGCACGTGTGTGTATATATACATAAAATATATGGATATACACTTTAATTTTGTTTATGAACCTGGAGACAGGTGGTGACCCAGACTGCTCAGAAATGATACCATTACTGTGGCAGAAGATCAGTAGAAGTCTGTTTAATGGCACTGCTTTTAATAAAAAACAATACCTTAATAATTATCATAATAATGAATCATGTAAAATAAGTTTAAGGGTTTCTTTATGCTAAAACTATTTGCTGTTAAAGATTTTTTCTTTGGGTTCAAAACGGGAAAACTTAGAAGAGATGGGTGAACTGCTGATTGACTAAATATTGTCTCAGTTTGAAATCTGTTGAGGCTGAAAGCTATGGATACTGTGTAGCAGCAGGCAGCAGTCTGACTTGTATAAAATCAGCTGTTCTCCCCGCTTATACATGATGATGAAGCAGAGCCCCACAGCTGCAGACCTGGGTAAGAATTTCAGCTGGTGTTTCTTGGGCTTGCCAGCATCAGTAGGCAGCCTGAACACAGGACTTCTGTCTCGTCCCCCCGAGTCATTCATCAGATTGGGTGCACTAGGTTTGTTTCCGTAAGTAAACAGAAAGTCTTGGTCAACAGTACTTGTTGTGTAAAACTGCTTTTCGCAAAGGCTGTGTTCAGGCAAAAATGTAGCACAAATTGTGCATGAATATTCGTTTTCTTCCTTGTACCCTGTTAGGCAAGCAGTGGTTAAAGGCTCCCTTCCACATCCTTTTGCTTTGACGCTGTTTGGGGACACGTTGTACTGGACCGACTGGAACACGCATTCGATCTTGGCCTGCAGCAAGTACACTGGGGAGGACCTGCGTGAAATACATTCCAACATCTTCTCTCCCATGGATATCCATGCTTTCAGCCAGCAGAGGCAGCCAAATGGTAAGCTGCCTCGCTTTCTTTTTTAAACTGCAAGTTGGAACTGATTTGCAAAAGTCTTAATTAATCCTTCTGTATGGTGGCGGGAGGCTTCACTCGCATGATGATGCAACTTTTCCAATGACGTGATTGGGAAAAGACGCAAGGAGAAACCAAATATTCTTTACGTTGTTTTTTAATGTCCCCCCCCCCCCCCCCAAATCTCTTGCTTTTCTTCTGACTGCCACATTTATCCTATTGTTGTATTCCTTTTTCTGCTTCATGTGCAGCATGGAGGCAGCTTGATATTTTTATTTTTTCTGAGCAGTAGTTTTTGACTGGAAAGTAGTGTTAATTTGGCAGATGGTATTAAGCAAGACTAGTTCTGTGTAATAACCGCTGTCTTAACCATTGTGTAAATTTACTGTGTTTGCATTTTGTTTTTTTATATACAACAATTCAGCACCAACATATTGAATAGTTTGTGACACCAAGAAGAGCAGATATGAAACAAGGTTCTTGTTTAGAGCCAAGTGCTACTTCCCCAAGAAAGGGAAACATTCAACATCCATGCATTTTGGTACCATAAATACCCCACTGCTCAACACTTGGAATTAATTTTTACTTGTTCTGCGTTTATCATTTCCTCCTTTAATCTGTGTTGCTGCCACCAATTCTACCACTCAAAAGCTGTATGTGTCTTGACACATAAGATGAGATCATTCGTTATCAGAAGCATTAATCTGTGTGATTTATGTTTAACAGCTACAAACCCATGTGGAATTAATAATGGTGGCTGCTCCCATTTGTGTTTGATGTCTCCTACCAAGCCCTCTTATCAGTGTACATGTCCCACTGGTGTGAAACTTCTTGAGAATGGAAAGACCTGCAAAGATGGTAGGCTTTGTTTTTAAAAATCCTTTTAGATTAAGCACAGAGTAATTTTTGGAGGGAAAGGGGTTCTTCCAGCTTCACTGCATAATGCACATTAAGGGTGGGAAATTGGGAAATGATTTATGCTTTTGCAGTACAGATGTGATAGAAAAAATGTCCTCTACTTTTCAGAGAAGAAACTTAGTGTCATGGCTGAAGAGTAGGTTACCTCCAGTCACAAAATTTAGGTTACAGTTGTCACTGCTTGCCTGCCAGTTTTTGCCCAAGATTTTGGGGGAGTGTATTGTTTCCTTTTTGTAAAGAAAATGATGCCTACCTCCTCTGTTGTCTCTAACAATATTGATCATGAATTTGTTTTCAGCTAATAGGATTATGCAATTAAAACAATTTTATTTTTAAGATCTGATTTGCATTTAAACACATACACACAGCATCTCTTTCAGCTCACATACATAAATTAGGCACCTACATCTGTATGTAGAAATTGAAATGAATGGCATAATTTTAGAGGTGTTGAAGGTCTTTCAGCCTTAAACCCAAGACATGATTGAGACTTAGGGCTGCTGATGCTCACCAAAAACTGCATGTAGTGCATCATTGTGGTTTAATGTGTGTGATTTCAAATTCTTACATTTTGCAAGTCTAGGCCTTCTTGTGACATTGTGCTGTGGCTGCTATAGCACATTAAACAGTATCAAAGTAAATATTGGGAGAAAATTAACTCTCTCATAAATAATCTTTTATTTACTCAGTGTTCCTCTATGACAGGGTAAAGTGGAGGAAGAAACAGAAAGATACAGCAGAATTAACTGTAAATAGGGTAAATATATACAGGAATAATTTTTATGCTAAATTTTCATTTTATATTTAAAAAAATTTCTAGGCTTGTCAGCTACTGTTCAGTGTTTTTCGTAATTTCATGCTATTTCATTCTTTCTGCTGATTATTTTTGTGTGGCTATGTGCGTCTGTGTGAACCTTGCTAAAATAAATTGCTGCTTTTATATGAAAAACCTCAAAAGCAGCTCCTAAATTAGCCTTGCAGGATTATTGTAAGAACCTACTGATACTTGCACAAGATGTTATTCTCCATTTCTGCCAGTACAAGGAACAAGCTTTAATGATACTGTTCCGGGTTGGTCGTATTTTGTCAGAATGTGACCCAAGTCACGTGTTTTTCTCAATACTTGATAAGCATGAGTAAACTCTTTTATGGAACCAGATAGCTAAAGCAGCTGTTACCCAATACAGGCATATTCCTGAAAGCAGAACTGCATGAAAAGCCCATGTGGTGAGGGCTTGGTCACCAAGCCAAGTGGAGGTAGAAAGGCAGAGCAGCAGAGGCTGAACGACAAGGGACAACAGTTGGAACAAGCCAGAGAGCAGGAGAGAGAGAATGAGAGAGAGAAGTAGCTTCCTTTTGACTTCTTGGTGACTGGAAAAAGCTAGTGTCTTCAGGCAAGATGGGCTGTCTCTCTTGTGATTTAAGAAACAGGTCTTTCTATCCAAGATGTGCCAGCTTCCTTCCTGAGGTCCAGCACTGTGTCCTCACGGAAGCAACCTACCACACTGGTTAACTGCCCTGTGCTAAAAATTTTAATGGTATTTTTATAGTGTGTCAAAATAAATTACCAAGTCAAGTGGATGTGTGGACTCCTGAGGAACCAGTCTAGACTTTCAAAAATAAAAACCTTATAAAAGGACTTGAACTTCTTATACAGAGATATTCAAAATTAACCGTTCATTTCTTCAGCCATTTTTAATGTCTCAGAATATACAGTTATTACTCTTACTCCTTGAACACATGAGAATCCAAACTGAGTGTTCTTCTGCAGCTATAAAGTATATGTGGCTCACAAAATATAGCTCCTATTTTACCAGAAATTTTATTTACCAATTTTTTGAGGTACTAAAGCATGTTGTCAATTTGTATGCAAAAGAAAACATTGTACAAGGACATTTATTTATGAGATCCTTGTTAATGTGATATTGCATTTTTACCAACCATTCTGCATTGCGTTTTCCAAAACACTCTTCACCTCCTTTCTTAAGAAGAAAAATAGGAGGGGAGGAAATTGAGACTGTGTTTATTTAGCTCGATGCACATTGTACACTGCTGCTTTTTGGCCTTAGAGAAAAGTTAGTACATACCCAAGTTAAACAAGCTACTCCTCAACCTATGTGCGAGACCCATTGGTTTCCCTCAGTGTCGCTGATCCTGCACAGAGCTAATTCCCAGGAGGAGCGTAAAGGCCAGAGGGAGTCCTGGCAGCCTGTTGGCTGCTCAGTCTGTTCCAGCGTTTAGAGCTAGGCTTGCCCCAAAATCATAAAATATTTTGGACTCTCTTTCACTCCTTTCACTGAAGAGAGTTGCAGATGGTAGGCTTAGGGCTTTTGCGAGTGACCTGTGACTTTCCAGAGTCCTTCAAGTCCATATTTCGCTCTAGTTTCTGATAGTTGGGAAGGCTACAGTTATTAATTCAGGGGAAGGGGTGTGTGAATGGTGTTTGATCAGAGCCAGGCTAGCCAAGGAGCAGGTTTTGAGCAGTAAATCTGTGCATGCTTGTGTGTCCACTTCCTTCCTTAAGCTTCTTAATGATACTGGTGAAGTAAACACACTTTCTCTTTTTTGAGGGCGGGAGTTTGGGGTTTTCTGGTTATGGTTTCTTGGGTTGTGTTTTTTTTCTTTTTCTTTTCCTTTTTTTTTTTCCCCCCCCTTCTTGCTGTTAATTATATCTGCTGTTGTGAAGGAGTAGAACTGAACCGTGAGAATAGAAAAGTTGAAACTTAGATGCTTTCAGTGTATTTGTGTTATGCTGAAACTGACTGAAGCACTGAATAAGTAAACGTGGGGCCTGGCCTGGAGCTAGAACACATATGTGACTTTGGGGGAAGGAGACAGATGACTTGCGCATAAAGAAAGGTGAAAATAAGGCCAAGACTTTCTTTTCTTAAGACAGTTTTGTCTTCTAGCTGTAGACTAAGATTGGTTCCTAAACCAAATTATTTCATGCCGAAAGGAGCCTCTCAGAGAGGAGAACTTTATTTCTTGCTGTGCTGATGAGAGCACTGGGCTGGACAGGAAAGATTTGGAAAGGCGAATTTTGAGTGCGTGTTTGTGGTGTTTGCAGTGGTTTGGCAGTGATGGATGATCCTTGCAGCCAAAGGTGAGGCTGGCTGACCCTCCTGGAGCAGTTTCCATGGCAACCTAGCATTTTTGAATAATCTTGGTTTATAGCAAATCTTCTTCCCCTCTTTCCTTTCCCCCTGCGTTGGTTTCTTGGCTTTTTGTTATTTTTTTTCTTTGCACCTTAGAGGAATCTTACCATTTCTCATGAGAGTTTGGAATAATAATCCCCACTCTCCATTTATAAATGCTTCTCCACAGTGTTTCAGAAAGGAGTGATCACTTGGAATCAAATTAGCTATTTTCCTAGTAACTGCTAGTACTGGCTGGTTGCTCGGCTCTTGACTGCCATTCTCCTTACAAAACAAAATGGCTATTTAATTGAGACGTGGGCTAGGAGCAGACACTTAACTCCCCCAGTGTCTAGGTGAAAGTTTAAAAATACCCATCGCTCAAAGGAAAGAGAGGCAGAATAACCAGTTTTCATAGCCCACTATTTCCCATTTGGTAATGTCCAATGCTAAGAGTTGTGTCTGAGCATGTAACTCAGTTCTACCAATATGCTTTTACCTACGCTGCCGTCCTGTTCTTGGTAACTTAACTTGCTCTCCTGTAGGACATATTCTTTAGGATTATAGGCACCACTGTTCCTCTGAGTTTGCTAGTGCTACATTTAGATGCCCAGCTTGGTAGCCCTTTTTGTAACAAAATTTAGATGTGTTTTACAGGTTTGCCTTGACAATTGCATTCTTGTTAGTTTTTGAAGATCTCCCAATTCATGTGCTCAGCTTCTGTTTTTGCCTGCAGTGAATTTTACCTTTTTATTTCCCGCATTTGCTACTGCCAATTTAGATCCATAGTTTTTACTGAGAAAACTGATGGTGACTTCAACCAAGCAAGGAAATGCCAATGTCCTCATGAAGGAAAAGCACGGCTTTTAGTTTTCACGTGAGCCTTGCTTTGGCCACTCTGCTTATTTCCACGGAGGGAGAATCTTTATATTGCTCACTGGTGCTCACATCATGTTTCCCTCCCAGATGCGGGGACAGTCACTAGAAATTGGCACTTGCTTTTGCAACTTAGGGCTGTCCAGTGGGAAATTCACCCTTCTGTTTTGCTTGGAATAGCCAGAATCCTGATTTGGCTGCACAGGTCAAGATGTTAGTTTAATAACCCATCTCTTCCATTTCTTTTAAAGGAGAGAAAAAAATATGTGATTAATTTCAGGCATTTGTCCTTTTGCCTTTGTAGTTTCAAGGTTGAGCTCATCTAGATGAAAAGTCTCCTGTTCAAATTGTAATATGAGGGGCTCCTGGACAATAGTGACTCTACAACTGTGGAAAGACATTTAAGAAAGAAATACTTATTAGTCTAATGTGTGGTAACTTTACTGAGAACTTATTAATAGTCTTGATTTATCAGGCACAGAGAAATAATTATACATGTGCTAGGTCTAGCATTTCTTATGTATGAATTCCTGGACATGTGCCTGTGAAGCAGTACTAGCCTCAGGAACCACTGATGGTTTTAAAGGTCAATAATTTACAAATGATTGAGGCAAAAAAAAAAAAAAAGTCTTATGTCATTGAGAAGATGTAATTCATTGTAAAGGTTAGCAGGTTATTAGACATTGGACTTTAAGGCTTTGTATGTATCTGCATGCTTCCACTCTGCATCCCCTTTTCTCCCATTTCCCCTGACTTCAGCTAGCCCACAGATTTAAATTATGATGATTTTTAAAAGTGACTTTTTGAGAAAGTATTAGTTCTAGGGCTAATGTAATGTACCATCCATGAGCTTGTAATCCCAGCTTTCAGACTGCTTAATAAAAGTAGGCTAAAGCTCTCAAAAATAAGAGCCTGGAGTAAAGCTTTATGTCCATATTTAGGCATCTTAAGAAAGTGGCTTGATTTTAGAAAAATTACTAAATATCGTGAATACCCTCTGACTTAAGGCACTTTAAAAAAATCTTGAACATGATCCCCAATTTGAATAGTTTGGGATTTTTTTTTCTTTAAATTAGTTATGGGTTGCTAGGATCTTTTAAGATTCTATGGAAGATCAGCAAGGTGGTAAGCAGAAGGACCTGACTTTAAATGTGGGGCAGTCTTGTTCAAGATAGCTTGCTCTGCTTGTAGGTGGGAACATGGGAACATGGGATAGCTTGCTCTGCTTGTAGGTGGGAACATGGGAACTTGACACACTGTAGTCTGAACAGTGTGAATGCACACCCTGGCACACCGCATAGTCTGTGCTGTCAAACCCGGCGTGGTATTCAGCAGATGCAGTTGTGTCTGCACGTGATACCTGCCCACAGGCCTGCTTGTACTGGGTGCAGTGTAAGTTTTTGAGTATATATAACAGGGTGGGCACTGTAACAGCAGTGTTGGTGGTAAATTCTGCTTCAAGTCCCCTGTGTGTTTATCTGAGTGTGTACTCTGCTTCATCTTTTTTTTATGTGCAGTCCAAGGGATCTAGAGAAAAACCAGTTCAGGTCTGCATATGCATGCTGAAGTCAGAGCTCTGGTTGCAGCCTCAATGCCCCTTTGAAAGCATTTGAGCCAGTTGAGTTGTTGCGTGTGTTCATGGCTCCTTACAGCCTCCCAATAAGTGTTGGTAAAATAAACTGAGTTATGCTAGCATGCAGCATGAGTTAGTTGTCTTCTCCTGCCTTTTTGCTCTTTTTCGAAGCGTGATTCCACACTCACGATGTTCTCCATCATGCTCCCTGTCAGAAGCAGGACTTTCTTGAAGAGGCAGAGAGAAGACGACTGGAGATAGGTACAGGCTCGTGGTAATGGGGGCAGCTGGAGAAGAGGAAAAGGGGAGGTCAGAGGACAGAGCCACTGGCTTCAGTGTGTATCTGATCTTGCTGTCAGTTTTTAGCTTTTACTTCTTAAGTGGTCTTTGGAATAGAAATGAAGAAGAAAAAAAAAATGCCATTTTGTTTCTGTTATGTCCTTGCAACCTTAAAGATCTTGAACGTTCTTCTGGCTGTGTTGTTACTGGTGCCTAATCATGTAAAAATTTACAGCTGATGTTTGTCACAAGTTCAAATAGTTTGTTTTATTACAGAGAAAGCCTTTCTTCCTTGACTATGGTCAAGGTGGTAATGTGGTCATTCCATAGAGGTGCCTGGATCTTGCATTTACTGTTCTTGCTATTGTCAGGACAAGCCTGAAGGCATTTGAAGTGATTTTTCTGTCAGCCCATCTTCAAATGAGATGTTTCTCTGCTACTCCATTTATTTTTCCTGAACAAAATGACTGGTGATCTAACTAAGCAGCTGAGGTATCAGTTTGCAAATGGGTGGGTAATAGCTTTAAAGCAAGCTTTAAACTTTTTATGGCTTGATTAGCTCTGTGTGTGTGTGTGTTGTGTGTGTTTTGAGCAGGGGCTGGAATGCCAACCAAGCCCCTCGATAAAAACCATGAAATTCTTAGCTCAAGGATTCTGTGTGCAACATGGGTTAGCTGAAAGCCAATAATTTCCTGATGCTGAATTAGGGCTTCGACACAATGTGTTATTTGCCTAAACAGAGGTGTTGCAACCTGAATGCAGGATGCTGAAGCTGTTGAAGCGGGTCCTCTTTGAGAACAATCGCAAGGTCAATTGGTCAATTTTAAGGGTGAGTTTCAGCAAAGGCCCGGCTGTACTCAAACAGTCTTGCTGGGGATTGGCATTGGCGCTTCAAAATGATTGTCAATTCCAGCTGGAGCACACAAAGTATTTTTAAATTTTGCCTTAAGCTCCTTATTTCTGATGGACTGTAGATAGCCTCATCCTTGTTTAGAAATCTGAGGTTAGTGCATTCACACAACCTTAATTTTATTAGATACTACAAAAAAAGTATTATTGATTTTTTTTTTTTAAACAATACTGTTTTCACAATTTTGTTTAAAAGGTAAGTTGGATAAATGACTGTGAAGTTGGTGAGAAAGGAAGTACAAGAGATTTCTTTCTTACTTGAACCTATAAATAGTTGGGATTAGTTATGTGTTAATGTTTTATATGACCATAATGTAGCTGAATGCTTGGATCTGGATGCTGAATTGTTTGAGATTCTTAGTAGCAATAAATACAGATGTAAATATAGACTCCTGTGACAAGATTAGTTGCTTCTGTGATTATAGAAATCTTATTAACATGCCTGTTTTCCATTTACTGTCACAAGCTTTACATGTCTGTGCATCCTTTAAAATAATTTAATTACAGGTTCTCCCCTTCTTGATATTCATTAACGCGTAAGATTTCTTCCCTAGAAAAACAATTGAGAAGTGTGTACGTGTGTTTCTGAACAGAAGAGGTGTTTTAGGATAGAGGATGCTAAAGCTGATCTTAATCCCTTCTGGACTACCAATGAGGAACACTTGTAATAATGTTCTCAGTTTCAGTTGTTGAAAAGTGCTGTTTCTTGCAGCTCTGTGAAAGTGTATTAGATGTTTTTAATGTGTTAAACTTGCTGTAAATTAAGCAATGGCTGCTGTGGCATCAGTCCAAAGTTTGGCATGCAGCAAGACTTCATCTAACACCAGCCACAGTTAATGACTTTTTAAAAAGAAATTTGGCATCAGGCACCACAGATTTTTTCATCACTGACCTAGCTCCTTTAATTGTTGTTCTTCTAGTTGTCTAGCCCTTATTTACACCTTTGTAAGAACAAGACATGGAAGAGTGAATAGTATGTGACTTGTTGACGACTCTTTTCTACTGTGATGCCATTACATTTTTTCTTGATCTCTCCTGCCCTTTTTTTTTTTTTTTCCCCTGTCCTTGCACCTACATCAACTCCTACCAAGCCCTTTCCCCCTGCTGCTGGAGGAGAGCCTTTGCAACACACTTTCCCTGCCTTTAGGATACCCACGCTCTTACCTTAGTTCGGGCTTCCCTGAGGCCTGAGCTCCTCTCTTCTCCCCAAGACTCTAAACTGATAAACCAATTTAATTAGAATAGGGTGTGGTGGTTGTTTATCCTACCTTACAGTGAAATCTAGTAACATAGGATAGAAGAGGAAATGAAAATTAATTGTAACAGACAGTAAGTAAACCTGTCACTGATCAGATGCTGCAGCACGTGCACCACTGAACAGCTTGTGTTGTTCTATGTGCAAATGCTGTCTGCTGTGCTAATGTTATTTATTTATTATGATTGTTACATTTGTCCTAAAAGCCATCAGGGCTTCTGTACACTTCACTTCAAAAAGACTTTATAAGCCACTCAGTTATCTTCATGTCTTCAGATAAGTTTGTCCTCATCAAGCAGGAGGAAGCCCTCCTGCTTCACACTGTCGCTGGAGTCTGTTCCCATCCCTGACTCCTCTAATAGAGGTTTCTCACAGGAGATTTACTTGTGGTGTTCTGCTAGCTGCATTTTTCCCCTCTAAAAAGTGTTGAAACAAGCAGCTTGTTTGTCATGGTTGTCCCTTACACCAACAACAGCAAACAGTCAGTAAATTATTTATTTAATTATTTTTTCATCTAGGAGGCTGCAGCCCATCTGTTGACTTGCATAAAATTAAAGTGTAGTCACTGATCTATTTCACTGCCTTTAGAGGGTAGGATAGAAAGCATTTCCAACATAATTAATTTTTGACAAGAAAATCACTGTTGAATTTTCTCTGTAAACACATTTGACATGTTCTGCAAAAAAAAAATTTCACATTTGAAGCCTTTGAGTAGCATTCTCTGCTGCTGCCCATCAGTTTGGGGAGCCCTTGTGAAGTCAAGGTAGCTGGATTAGCTTGCACTGTGTGGTACAGAATCTGGTTGAACGTTTACAGGTTTACTGGAGTTGTAAGATCACTGTGTTTTTGTCTTGTACACATAGGTGCCACTGAATTGCTGCTTCTAGCCCGCCGGACAGATTTGAGACGGATTTCCTTAGACACCCCAGATTTTACAGACATTGTCTTGCCGCTGGAGGACATCCGTCATGCCATCGCCATTGACTTTGATCCTCTGGAAGGATAC
The DNA here is from genome assembly GCF_036417845.1 of Apteryx mantelli. Lineage (NCBI taxonomy): Eukaryota > Metazoa > Chordata > Aves > Apterygiformes > Apterygidae > Apteryx > Apteryx mantelli. The sequence continues at coordinate 141,750,624 of NC_089978.1, forward strand.
ATCTATTGGACTGATGACGAAGTTAGGGCCATCCGCCGCTCGTTCATCGACGGGTCGGGTAGTCAGTTTGTTGTCACAGCGCAGATCGCTCATCCTGATGGCATTGCTGTGGACTGGGTTGCCCGAAATCTGTATTGGACTGACACTGGCACAGACCGTATTGAAGTTACAAGGCTTAATGGGACCATGAGAAAAATCTTGATATCGGAAGATCTGGAAGAACCCAGAGCTATAGTACTGGATCCAGTGGTTGGGTGAGGAGCTGTTCATGAGCATGTTCAAAATATTAGTCATATAAGAGAAGATGCCTTAGTGTTCCTATATGCAGATAATGGGAGGTGATGATAAACTACTTCTGAGTCTCCAAAATGAAAGCATTGTTTAAAGTTACTGCTTTAAGGCAGAAGGACTACTGTTCCCTATTGACTACCTAGCTAGTTGTCTTATATGCCTTTGGGTTTTCTTCTTCTCCTGTTTGAAAATATGTTTTGGGACTGAGTGGAACTGTTTGTTTATTCTAGCTAATAGCACTGGTTATGCAGTTTTGCTCAGCAGATTAAGTTTTGTACAATGGATAAGTGTGTTTATGTCTCAGTGCTATTTTGAATGTGTTGGGTGTCATTACCTAGGTAAAGGAAATTAATTTGGCTTAGAAATGCGCTGTTCTGTACTGTGTGTGCTCTAGCTATGTGGTTTGGGAGGAGGGTAGTCAAGAAGAAGCTAAGTGAATATTGAAACTTTGGGTTAATAATAATTTTTAAGATTTTGTTTCTGTTGCAGGTACATGTACTGGACTGACTGGGGAGAAATCCCAAAGATCGAGAGGGCAGCATTAGATGGCTCAGACAGAATAGTGCTGGTGAATACCTCACTTGGCTGGCCAAATGGACTGGCGTTGGATTATGCAGAAAGCAAAATATATTGGGGAGATGCAAAAACGGACAAAATCGAGGTTTGCAATTGCATCTGCATTTTTAATTCCGCAGAGTTATAGAACTTAATTGTTCTACTTTTCTAGGCATTTTAATTCAGTTAAAAACCAAATGGGAGAGAAGCAGCATTTCTGAAAATCTTGAGTTTATTTTGTTATATATAATGTTTTTGGAACAAATTTGACCACTTATTATCTCTCTGTCAGTCTGTGAGAATATAGTGTTGTTTAGTATTTGTTTAGCTTATTAGAGGCAGAAGTTTATTTATCCAGAAGCAAGAAGCCTGCCTACCACCTGGTGCAAACTAGCACTAGCTATCTTTGCTATATCCTGGTAGACTTTCTTTTGTTGAGCTATAGCCTTCCATAGTGAATCCTTAATAATTTTCAACACTTATCAGGTCAGACACAAAATCTTCTCTAGCCTTATGAAATTTAGTTTTATTTATTTATAACTTCAAATAAGACAATGTGAAATCATAGTCCCGTGCTGGAAGGTCACATAACTGTGCTCCCTCAGAGTCAAAATAACTCCAGTCTTGCAAGGTGATTTGCTTTGAAGTACTCCTTGGAAGAGCCTCAGGGAGCATGGTTTTCTTCATCCTGAAAACAAGATTTATAGTCTATAATTCACCTAACTTTTTACCAGCTCTGAAAGAAGAGGGGAAAAAAGAGACTTAGCTGTACCTAGAGATTTGTTTTTAGCAGATTGAGCACTTCAGCCCTGATACTGCCTAGAACTTGAATCTATTTTGCAAAAGGAAGGTTAGGCATCCTCCAATCTCATGCTTGCCAAAACATTGATTTTTTTTTTTCATGCACTTCAGTCTTACTTGGACCATGATTCCATATTCATTAATAATGATTCTTTTCAGAGCTAGATCAGTTCTTCATGACAGAAATTTTCATCTAGATCAGGCATGAGCTCACTGCTGCAATTCTGTCAAACTGGCTAGAACACATGATAAAATGTTTATGCCAACATTATAAAGTCTGTGGCAGTACAGAAGATATCTGATCTCGCATTAAGTCTGCTGGGACAATTTCAATTTCATTGTTTTTAAAGTAATGTAAGCCAGCAGAATGACTTTGTCTCAGGTTGTGATGTAGCATCTATGCAGGGCATCAAGAGATGATTTATCACCTTAAGATTTCTGAATTATTATTTCCTATAAGGCTCCAAGTTTTAGAGTTATGATTTTATTGCTTGTTTTTAATAAAAAGTTAATGTTTTTTAACTGTGTTATGAATATGCAAAGAATCTTGAAAAAACAGGCTAAAAACTTTAAAGCAACAGAGAAGACATTCTCCCACAATTTTTCTTTGTTTTGGGATTTTAATTTTTTGGGGGAATTGGGGGTTTTTGATTGTAGAAGGCGTCAATTTAGGGGGGTGCAATATAGATCTATAAAACAAAGAGAAGTATGTACAAGGTGATTAGAGCTGGGGGGGTTTTGGCCTCTTTTGATGCAAAAACTGGGCATTAGCAAACGCTACTGGTAGGTGGTAGATGCGAAACAAACAAAAGCAGATGGTTCTTCAAACAGTGTGTGGTAAATTGGGGAAATGGTTTAAAGCTTACACGTGTTCTTGGGAAGACTGGACAATTTGTTGAAGGGAATTCCATTGAATTTTATGAATTAATAGAAGTGCCTTCTGAACCACAAGTCACTGAACTGCAAATTTCTGGAGAATCAAAGAATCTTCTTGAAAAGTATCAGCACGTTTGCTCTATTCTTATGTTTTTCCCTAGTTATAAGTTTTGATTAGTCTCTCAGACGAGATACCAACGTGGATGGACCTCTGGACTGAACCTGTACAAGCCCCTCTATGTCCATTGTGTTGAGACCATTCTAATTGTTGACTCTTTGGGGAGTCTTAAATCTGTTACCGTGTTGCATTGACTTTAGAGAAAATGTTCTTCCTTACATGTAACATTACTGTTTACTTACCATGCTTCAAGCGTGCAGAAATGGGCTGAAAATTGATGATGACAGTGATGGATCAGAATGCGAGTTCAGCAAAGATTACAGCTGCTGTGGTTAGTAAAGTGTGGGAAGGCTCTATAGGATGAAGCTGGGGAGTTCATCCAAGAGAATGGTTCGACCCAAGGTAGGGTACTTGGAGTAAGTGCGCTGAGAGAAGGGAAAGGAAGATTCTTGGGTGACCACACCACCATGCTGGCTGCATGATCACGTACTTGTTTTTCACCCTAATGTGCAAAGTAATGCAAAAGTAAGGGTGGGTTTCTTTACTGATGAATATTAGTGACTTTCCTCCAGGATCTTGTGTGGCCTCTCTGTAATCTACTATATGCAATTTATTTGGTAGGCGAGAGAAATCTCAGACTGTAATAATACTAGCTAAACCTATGATAGCTGAAATATTATTAACATTTTGAGTCTTCCTTTTTTCTCCCACTGCCTTTCTCTCCTATGGCAACCATGAATCCTGAGATCTGTAACACTTTTCTTGCCCTTCACATCCATTTTTCCTATCCCAGTTTAGTAGAAGATGCTTTAACTTTCAGTAAATATTTTAAACTTACATTTGAGGGGAGAGTAGTGGAGGGCATGCAGCATGTCAGAGGAGACCATTTGTGACAGGATCAAATGGTGAAACTTGGAACTGGACGTGAAGGCATCTGAGTATATGCCTGATCCCTGCCTTGCTTGTATGTCTGTGTATTTATCTGGCATGTGGGGATAAAAGCAGGAGGAACATGTCTGTGTACTTACATGCTATTCCATGTAAGTAGTTTTCCATATTTGATTTTAAATAAAGGGTGCTTCCCTCCCCCCCGCCCCCAGTATGCAGAATTGCTCAAAATCATTATTTAATTGCCACCCTAGTGAAATGAATGTTGCTTCCAAGCTATGTTTCTAGTTTGTTTGTGCGACACATGAGCTTTTATTATTTATTTTTCACACACTGATTCATGCTCTGCTGTTCTGGAGCCCCCAGAAGATAATAAAGCATCAGCAGGGGTTAATGGAGACTGGTAGGGGGTACAGCAGGGAGCTTTTGTTCCCATTTTATCTGGCAGCTTGCAGCAGGCAGAAGCAGGCTGTGGCTCAACAGCTTCATCATTTATCTCGGTCAGGTTTCACTGCTGATAAACTTCTATTCAAATGGATGGCTGCTATTGTGCTTACCAGTAGGGAAGATTTCTCATTGACTTGCTACAGGTTTAAAGCATTTTCCTGCCGTGCTATGAGGTTAAAAATGTATGATCTGCTCTGTTGAATTGGTCTCGTGTTTTCCTGCTCCAGTGAATATTTGTCTTCTGAGCACGTACGCTACCTGTTTTAAGGCATAGGTTGGATTTAAAATGGCCAGCAGCCCCCATATTGATAAAGCAGTTATGGTTCTGTGTGTGTGCATGTGGCTGTGTGTGTGTGTGTGCTAAGAGGAAATAACGATATGGCTGATTTCTCACAATTTTTCAGTCTTTGCTTCATTTTTCTTTATTCATCTTCTTTCCTATTTTCCATTCTCAGAGCCAGAGATGACACCCACTTACACCTATTAGTGGTGAGTTTAAAGAAAGGACTCACTGCCTCCTATATGGATTCCAACCATTATCTAGTGATTTTTGAGTGCAGCTCTAACTTGAAGTGTTTCTGCATTCCCAAATCTATTAGCTGTGCCTAGCATTACTGTCTCTAATCCTCATGATTAATATGGAAAGTCTTATATTCTGCTGTTTTTCAGCGTAAGTACACACAAGCCTTCAGAACCCAACCTTGTCGGACAACAGAAAGCGGATGCTGCTAAGACTTTTTTTTAGAAAAAAAATTTTGAACAGAGAAGACCTTTTTGTCTCTGACCCAGGAGCGAAAAGCCTGGCATCCAGAGAATGCTCTAATTCATATTCTAATCCTGAAATTGCAGGGCTACATTTTCCTCTGATGACAACTCCCTCAATTTTACCACCACCCTAATAAGGAAATTTTGTTTTCTAAGCATTCACCATCTATTTTCTGACTGAGAAATTTTGTCTTATAGCATTAGTCTTTGTATTGTGAAATGCTGATGTCTCGTAAGCCTGACTACTGATCCCACCCCACCCACCATACTTTGAATCAGTGATTTGAAAACTGAGAAGCAGAAACCATTGAATCCCTGCTGTTGAGCACATCTGCTTTTGTGTATTTGCATTAAATTTCTGCAGGTATTAGAAATGAAGTATGTGAAGCAAATATTTAAAGTTGCTTTGCCCACAGTTCATTGTCCACCTGGTTTGGATAGTTGCAGCACTTGGCAACTTCATTCAGTGAAGGACATCAAGGATGTGCTGCAGGGGGTGGGGGTGGATCCCCCTCCTCCATTCCAGTTTCAGCAGTTTAAAGTTTACTCTGATACGGAATTTCCAGCAATTTCTTAATGCATGCTAGGGCTACATTGAGAAAATCACTGATTTTTGAAATAAATACTAAAGTAGGGGCTTATTTTTTAAGAATAATTGGTTTAGACTTTGTATAATTCTCACTTGGAAGTTTTCTTTTGAACATCTGAATGAACTTCAAGAAGAATTAAATTTCATGACACAGATGAGGACAGGAAGCCTATATTACAAAGCAGACAAATGACAGCCACAGATCACATATTTGCAAGGTCTCCTGACTGTCAGAGCCAGATTCCAAAATTTTTGAGTGGTCTCTTATTGCTGACTGTAATCTGGACAAAGCTCATTTGGGAGGGAGCATGGACAGCAAATACTGAGTCAGGACTTTCTGACATTGTAAGCTCGTCATTTAAAAAAAAAAAGTTGTAGTCGTTATTTGGATTTTAAACATAGTGCTACAGGATTGTCACTTAGGCATGTGCCTTCTGCTGCTGTTCAAAGTGTTTTAATAGAAAAGGAGAAAAGACAATGTATTTAAAACATCCATGTTACTTTTAGATTCAGGAACATAAAAAGTCAATTTGTTGTTGTCTTTGATAAATCAAATTATCCAAATAAAACTGATATGTGGAAAGGTTGATTCCTGGACACTCATTACAAACCACTTCTGTTGATTAGTTCTCAAAGTCTTCAGGGATCTACTCTCAACAGGATGTCGTTCTTAATGGAACAGATGAGAGGTTTCCAACACCTTACAGCAAGAAATGAGGACACGGAGGAAAGGGTTTGTGTAGATACCAGCCAGAACTCTTGTCCAAGGCTACTTGACGCTGTGAGCTTGGTACCAAGCTTGATATTTTTCTGAGCAGTGAAATTACTGTCCTAAAGATAATGTGATATTATGAAAGACTTAGACATTCATTATAAAAATGTTTCTTGTGTTGTAGATCTGCACTTTTCCCTGAAGTCTGCGGCTGGTTTTCATCTAATGAAATGCAGATATTGTCATCTCATTAATTTGCCTTGTGTTGTCTTTATAGAAAATGTCAGAAATCAGCACTCCTGTGATGTGACTAAAGTAAATTTCTAAAATGGGTTAGATCAGTCCTGCTCTAAAAGCATCTGTTTTTTTCTTTTAACTCTGAGAGAGAGCCTAGAGTGGCCATGTCAGAGGCAGATGTCTGCACTCGAGACAAATTCCAGCCTGAAAGTCATGCTGGCTTCTACAACCTTTTGCATGTTATCATTAATAGTAAAGGTGTACCTTTCTCAGACTGGGTTGCTCCTTATAGCTGCGCAGCTTCAGCCTTTCCATGCTGGAAACTCAGAGATGTTTCTGCAAGCTTTGGTTACAGATGAGCAGTCCCATTTTCATAATGGTAACTCTGTAAACCTCATGGCTCCCAATAGGATAGCATGAAACTCATTAAAATATAACCTTGTATCCCACTAATGTGTCCTACATGCATCCTAGATTTCTCCAGCATAATTAGGAAATTAAATTTTAGTTCACGTTGTTGTTTCATCTAGAAAGTAACACACTTCTGCTGGCAGTCAGTATTGGCTACCTGAGGAAAAAGACACAAATCCTTAAAATAAAATAAAAAAACAGAGCCATTTTCTGACCTTACTGGGAGTCTGATATAATTAAAACAATATTTGAAGGCAAGCAGGGGGGTGATATGGAAAGATATTGAGCTATCTCCTGCATTTTTGATTCAGCTGAGTATGCTCAGTCTGCCATTATCCCTTACTCTCCAATATATATATTTTTTCCAAGCTTAGTTGCATTCCTGTACAAAAAAGACTGTAGTGCTCTTGGACCTGGACTTCTTCAGAAGTGTTCACATGACTCGGTGATCCCTCTCAACTAGCTAAGTCTAATTATTCAGCTTTCTTCACACAGGGTTTTTATTTGGCTCTGAGTTATTGTAGTCCTAGTTGTCCTAAAAAATCTAAATATTTTTTGTTTCTGGTATCTTCCATGATGTTGTCGCTTTGCAAAAGTCTAATGTCAGTGAGGAAAAGTCTGTAGGGAAAGTTAATCTCTTTCATCAGCCTGATCATTCCAAGGGTGGAAAACAAGCTTTTGGGCATGCAAAGACTCATGGAACTGAGATGATTTAGCTAAGGGCGGAGTTGAACCAATGTTCAAGAGCTTAGTGCCACCAAAAGTGAAAAGTGACCCAGCGTCCTCCCCCCTGCCTTGCGCTGGGCTTGGTCACTTGCTGGACTCTTCCGCGAACTGGTTTACCTGCTTGAACAGTGGGAAACTTTCCACATTTTTTTTTCTACAAAAAATCAGTTCTAGTTGCTCATGGAGGAGTCTGAAAAGCACCAAGTCTGGCAGAGGACAAGTAAAAAAAGAAAGAGGAAGGTACTGGGCAGAAGTACCCTGAGAGGGAAGAGGAGAACAGGGTTTTTGTCCGTGTTCAAAAACATCAGGGGCTGTGTTACCTAATTTCCTCTTGTAAAACTGTCCCCCAAACCATGGGGGGGGGGGGGGATTCCCATTGGTTTAACCTAGCCTCCTTCGCTTCCTTTTTGCAGCCAACTAGAAGCAGGCGTACAGCTGCTTGCAGGAGTTAGCTGACAAAAGGTAACTTGCAAAAATCACCGTAATTTCCTTGCTTCCAAACCTTGGTCTGTACCCAGACTCTCCTATTCCCCTGTAGCCTACGCCCATGTAACACAACACCCTCGCACTGCTGCCACTCCCCCATGTGTTAGAAGTGTTAATGTATCAAAATTAATTTCTGTTGCTAAGCATCTGTATTCACCTGCATTTTATTTTTTTTTAACTTGCATAATGGACCATGTTTTACTATTAAATTGTCTTCTCACCCAATCCCCCCTTTTCTGTGAAAACCTCTCTTGTCCTGTTCACTGTTGCAGCTGTAATTTTTGTCTTAGGCTGTACTTTACAGTTGCAGAGTTAGCTGGAGCTCTTTGGTTTCTGAGTCAAATATAAGGGGTTCCAGGTATCCTTTCTGTTGATTTCTCAGCATTTCACCACAGTGGAGGGATTTCTGCCCATTTCATATCTAGAATATTCCTAAACATTTGGGTATTGATGAAAAATGGTGTTGACAAGTTAATGATACTGACAGAATAATTTCTTCAAGTTGAGTTTACAGTTTTGATCGCTCAGTCAAAGAGGGCATAGCTGTGCAGGACTTTTTCCTTTTAGAGGGAAAGACTAATTAAACTGGAAATTTAAATAAGCATGTGCCTTTTTCCTCCTTTAGAGCTGTTGTTTTATGGCAGGTACTTATTTTAATTGTGTGACATTACTGTGGTCATAGCAGTAAAACCATTCTGATTTGTTTTGTTTATATTGCTTAAGGAAGCAAGTTAGTTGAAAATACTGAGTTCTCAAATCCAGTCTGAAAAAATGCTAATGTAATATTCAGAAGGCATTCTAGCTATCTTTAAAGCTATTTTAAGCGAGATGCTGCCCCAGTTTTCTTTTTTTTTCCCTTAGCAAAATAGATTTAATGAGTTACTATTGTTTCTCATTTCTCTGATATAGTGAGATTCATGTACATTTAGGTGGAAGATGAACAGTCATATCCTTGATTAGCAACGTCATGAACTGGGTCACTCTGTGTTTAATCAACAAAAAAGTGTATGTAAGTATTTATCATCAAATACTCAGGTCTGAAGTACCTGAGCCTACACACTGTGACGGTGGGAGTGCTTGAACAGGACATCTGAGGTTCCACGTATTAAGTGGGGTGTCCTTGGCCTCTCTGAAGACCAGTAAGCTGTAAAAGGTGCTGAAGGAGCCAACAGAAGGCTAAGATCTCTGTTGTTTAATTGCCAAAACTTGGCTGTCGATTTTTAAAATCATAGCTTATGTTCAAGTTATTCCTAATATTTTGTTGCAAGATGGTTGTATCTGAAATTAGAGCAGTTTGTGGATTTGGGGTGGAGGGAGATTCTTGGGGTTTTTTTTGTTTTTTGTTTTTTTACTGGGGATGGGGATAAAATAAATAAAATTTTTGCATCATCTGGTATTGTAGCTGGTGACTTTCAGTCCATCACAGAGGCCTATTCAATTCTTGTAAGTCATTTTCAATTTTTTTTTGAAGAAAGTGTTACCCATTCTTATAAATTTTCATTGATTACTGCCTTCCTCCGTTCCAGTCATTCTGAGAGACAGCTTAGCATGCATGACATTTAAATGCTCCCTGATTATTTATAACCACATACAAAACTAAGCACTGCTCATAAGTTAAGATGAAAGGTAGCAGTTTGCACGCTGACACCCTGCTTATGGCACTAGGTTAATTATGAGTAAATCACATCAGCTTTGTCTAACTTGGTCTCCTAAATTTGCAATGGAAAGTGTGTTCCTTTTGGGGCCTGTGCACTGTCTTCTCCTTCTGGAGTCTGTAATATTGAGGTTGTCTAGCACCTTGTAGAATTGGGCTTGTATATTTGATATCAATTTAAGTATGGGCTAGTATGGACAGACAACTTATAATATTAGCATCATCTCAGTGCTGTGAACATGTGCTAGTATGCATCTGCCTGGTCTGTGCTGCTACTGGCCTTAGTTTTCTAGACCTGAATAAATTGCTGCTCTTGTTGGGGCCCTGCTTAGCTTTACCAGGGCTACTGTACTAGCTCTAATCAGAGCTGAGTCTTATTTTCACAGATGAGGCAGGTATAATGATTGAGCTCTAGACTTAAACCAGTCAAATGACAAGTGTAAATTACTGTACATTCAAATCCCAGATTATCAGAAAGGTAAATTTGCTGCATTAGCCTATTTATCGCAGTTATTGCTGGCATTCAAGAGTAAATTCAGTCCAGGGTATCTGGCAGCAAGACCCATAAAATATATATTTCACTTTGTATCTAGTCTTTAGTTTTAACATAGAAATAATGCTTCTAAGTTATTAAATTTTTTTTCATTGTTCATGCCTGACCACTAAATACAACATCTTAAAATATGACCACATTTTCAGCATTAATTCATTTATTTTGAATAAGTTGTATTTTTATGAGGCCATAGACTTGCATTCATTATTGTTCTAGGATAAGCAAAACTTTTTTCGACAGCCAGGACTTTTGATGTTTCTTCCAAGATCATTTAATTTTTGTCTTTTGCTTTATTTTTCATGGAACTGCTCACCCTTTCAGTAAAGGTAGTGTTTGTGGTTAAGCCACATCTGTTTCCTGTTGTAGTCTGTATTCTCACTGTGGTTTGCAGTATTTCGAGTGGCCTCAGAATGTGAAAGCCACACCACATTGCAGTCAGAGCAGCGTAAACTGCTGGAGACACTGGCTCGTAGCAGGAGGTGGGTTTCTCAGATGGGGATTCAGCGGGGCTGGTCTTTGCTGTGATTTGGGGCTGCAGTAAGGGAGTGACTGCATAAAGCAGTATCAGCTGGAACTCGATTGTTATCTGAATTTCAGCATGTGAAAAGATTATGCCAAAACCCTTTGGAATGGGTTGATTAGTGATTGTTTCTTTTTCTTTGTGTGCGTTACATGAATCATTCCTATATCCCTTGCCACTTTCTTCCTGCCTTAAAAGAGTCTGCTTGGTTTGGTAGCCTATTGATAAGATTCTTTTAAAATCTCCTAAAATGCAGCCAAAGCGAGTGCAGACAATGTGGTGCCATGGAACTACTCATATGACATGAGTTGGTGATGCCCACCTCCTAGTGGGCAGATGTTTTTGTTAAGTAATATCACATAGATGGGCTCAGATAAGATTGTAATGGGAGTATGGTGGCAGATGTAAGTACTTTCAGATAGGCATCTGTTTTGTCTGTCTGGCATAAGGTTGTCTTTCAAAACAATCTGTATGTGGCAAAACAAAAATTCATAAAAAGCAGAGTTAACACTTATGTCCTCACTTTTCTTCTCCTGACTTTCTTTCAGAATAAGCAGGAGCTTATTTGTACAGCTCCTCATTTAAAGTTTATCAAAAAAAGTTCACCTCATGTGGTACAGCTTCCAACTAATTCTTTTTACCAGTAGCTAAGCACCCCCCTGAATATAGAAGTTTCTTCCTTTTTCAAATACAAGGCAAAAGTGTAAAATCTTAAGGTATTGCTTTATGATGATAAGTGATGTTTTAATGGTTTTAACTGCATGTTTTTAGTCAATTCGCTTTGCAAGATCCATCCATTTCCATATCTGTCTGGTCTGCTTTGCAAGCACTAATTGCCGTACATTAAATAGTTGCAAACAAATGGCTCATCTCTATAGTTTAAGGGGGAGGGGGAAACAAGTCATCCTAGAAATTTAGTATGACTACGTTATGGCAAGAAAGTGGTGGTGAGCAAGGGGATGGTCAACTTTGCTCAGTGCTGATGGTGGGGTTAAGGACTGTAAGTTGCAGTTTACCTTACAGGTGTTAAAGCTATGTCCCTGCTTCTAAAGTTAACCGTTAGTCTGTTGTTTAGCAACCTCATTTATCAAAATAGAACAAAGGAGGCGTGCTGCTAGGAACTGAGAGAGCCAGCAGATGCTGAAATGTTCTGAAGCAGAATAAATGCAATAGCAGAGCTTGTTTTCTAAAGGAAGTCCAGAAATTAGGCAATTATGCTGGGCTCTGAGCCCAGCTAAACAATCTGTGATAGGAAAAGCTATGTTTGGAGTTGGTTGTCAGGATAAAGGACATAAACTAAAGTGTCAGGATGGTAAATGTGCCCTAGTACAAAGTGGAGCTGCAAGTAATGTGCTTGATTTTTCAGAAAGATCTTATACAGCAAAAAAACATTTCACCAAGTAATGCTCATCTTATGCATGTGCATTACTGCATGTGTATAAGTGTACCGTATACATTACTAGAGAGAAGCTTTTTCAGTAGGCCAATTCCACACAGTAATTACTTAAAAAAAAAAAAAAAAAAAGTAAATATGGAGCTTATTCTGACAAATCAGCAAGTATGCAGAGCCCCTTCCTTTTTCTATAGGAGTTGTGCTCATAAAGATTCAGTTCCCATCCTATTGTACTGAGAGAAAATGGAGTTGTACCAGGATGTTTGTGACAGGGAATTCATTTAAGTAGAAATGAAAATATTGTGGAGGTCATAGTGTTTTCTTCCTCTTTTTTTTTTTTAGTGAATTTAGAAATAATTAATCTTACTAACTTGCACATTATACCATGTGCTGAGAAAGGAGTGGATTTCAATTCTGTTTCTCTCTTTTCCTTCCTCCTGTGTTTTGGTAGGCAAAAGGTAGGAGTTGCTCCAAACCAGCCTTCTCATTTCTCATGTGCTAGGAAATTCTTCTGACCACAAAACGTCGTCCATCTAGCTGGAGTTATTGCACCCATTGATCCTGAAGGTTGCCATTGCACAAGTCTTTGGGTTTGAGCCATGTACAGACTTGTCCGTGACTATCTAATTCCACCAAGGCAGGAGTGAGAGAGATTTGAAAACAGTGATTTAATAAGTCATCTTTTTACCACTGCTAGTGTTCCTTAACCTGGAATGTTGTGTCAGAAGTCCTTGGATATTGAGAAGGGTGTTTTAATATGTTTCAAGGATTAGTATGCTACATTGCATATTTACTGTGAATTTTGTGAATCAAGTTGTCTTGGGAAATTTTTAGACTGAGGGGTTTTTTTTGGAAGGATAATATGCATGCAGGGAAAAAAGATTTCCTAAAAAGTTAAAACAAGCAGAAATATTTTGAAGGAACTTTTCTATATATCCTGCTTAGTAATCCTCTAAAATTGCAGTGCTAAATCATTTTTTAAGCTTCTCTTAAAACTGAAGGCTCCTTTCACTCCTGTCAGTATGGTAATTTTTATAATAATATTTGGCATTCATAAGATACTTCATCATTTGAACACATATGTGTATGTTTAATTAATCCTCTCAGTGTCCTTTTGAGGAAGTTAGGTATTACCTCTTTCTAGCAGTAAAGTGACATAGTGAATTCAAGTGTCTTGATCAAAGGCACACAATTATTTACAGACCATTAGTGTTACTTCTAGTACAAAAAAAAATGAATTTAATTATGAAGAATGTAAAACTGGTTCTTTATTCAGACTTGGGAGTGTAAACATATTCTGTAGTTCTTTCTGACTGTCTGGCTCCCAGAATTTATGAGTAGCCTCTTATTGCTATCTCTAATCTGGGCAAAGCTCGCTTGGGAGGGACTGATGACTACGTGATGCTGAGCCAGGACTTCCTAATATTGTAAGCTTGTCCTCATTCATGTAAAAGTGTCTCACATTTAAAACTGAACCAAGAGAGGTAAGTGAGAAATGACAGAGAGAGAGACAGCATCTAATAGGCATATGCAGTATTAGTTCCGAAAGCATATATTGTAAGGATTGCCAAGTCATAACTTCATATTGTGATCTGCTTGTGAGAACAGCCTTATGTACAAGAGATCCTCCATGGTTTTCAGAATGAGGAGTACCTTTGCCAAAATACAGACTTGTTTTATTAGATGTTGTGTAACACTGATAGCATTTTAATGGCTAGGAGATAGTTTTTGAGTTTAATGTATAAATGTGGAGCAGCTGATTAATTAATCTCTGATAAACAGTGGCAGAATTATTCTGTATAAATGAAAAACCATTTCTCTTGCGAATGTTGGTGTACACGTGTATCCACAGGTCATGAACGCTGATGGAACTGGGAGGAGAGTGCTGGTGGAGGACAAGCTGCCGCATATCTTCGGGTTCACTTTGTTGGGGGACTACGTTTATTGGACAGACTGGCAAAGACGCAGCATTGAACGCGTGCATAAGCGAACTGCAGAAAGAGAGATCATCATAGATCAGCTGCCTGATCTAATGGGCCTGAAAGCTACCAATGTCCGCCAGATAATTGGTAAGCATGACTGCAAATCAGGCACAGGCTGAAGGAAATAAAGAAGTGCTCTGGGAGCATCTGACTGGGGTAGCTGTTTACTTTAAAGCACACACTACCAAACTTTCTACCAAAGACTGTGTGAAAGATTGATAACTACATTCAATTCTGGTAATGATAGGCAGGTTTACATTCAATTCTGGTAATGATAGGCAGGTTTATTTTAAAAAGTAAAATAAGGTGGAAAAACTCAGTAGTGCCTTTTTTCAGGCATCATTCTATACCAAGTCAGTTTTTTAGAAATGGGCAGAATCCAGTTTTGTTATGTGGTAACTTGTATCTCTACAACATTAGCAGTGGGTTAGTGAGGATGCAGTTTTATGGGATGGGGTGAGTCTTTTGTAAACTGCTTCAGTTCTTTAAGTTGACAGATCATTAAGCCAGAAAAAGAAACATGCACCCCCCCAAAAAAGGGTAATTTCCTGCTACTTAGGGAGTTGGAGCAGCTCATGAGTCTGAACAGCGCTGGATCCAGTCAGCAGAGAGGAAGGATCAGGGAAGATGAGACCATCTCTTTCTAACAGCAGCTATTAGATTAGCCCAGCTGCTTATGAAACTGCAGCTGTAGCAGCTTTTCATCTTGCAATCTGAACATGTGCTCTCAGTATGCAAAAGCTAAGAATGAGACAGTTTTAGTCTATTCAGTGCTTTTCAAATGAACACTGCAAAATTGTTTTTAAAAATAGCTAGAAGCACTTTCTGCCCTGTAGTATCAGTGGTGTAAACATGCAGGATCCTAGCTTTAAATTGGCTATCAAAATAGTGGTAGCAGCATAACTGTGGCATCACAGGCACATCAGATTGCCTGATTTATCCTGCTATGTGGGTAAGGCTTGCAACTTCTTGCTGCCATGTCTGGATTGTACCCCAGGTTAACCCCAAATTAAATGTAGTTGAGGTGTATCTTTGCATTGCTGCTACCACATTAGCAAGCTGCCCTAAGGTACATGTTTTAAATACAGCTCTCTTTCTAACTGTTTGGCTAATTGAGCTTGGTAATGCTGGGCCTACTCTTTTAGTAGGTGGATTTCCAGTATGTGCATGGACACAGGCTAGTATTGCAAAGAGCTGTTTTATTGGCATCCTGGAGGGAAGAGGCCATTGAATGGATGTGAAAATAGATCTGCAACTTTTCCATCTCTAGGAACACAACTGGGGTATGTAGCTGGACCAGTGTACTGTAAAAGAAGGCAGAACTTCCACTGAGTTACTCACACACTTACTTTCCATTCAGTGCTTGTGTTGTGAATCAGGTCCAGTAACTGTTGAAGTTCAGATCCTTTTCCCTACTGCTGGGTGTGTTTCAAGCAGTCGGGAAAATAAGTGTTGGCCTTCCAACCACATAGAGTAATGCCTGTATAAAGGATTATAAGAAACAAACAAAAATGAACTAATTCAGATAACAAAAGGTGAAAAACCATGCGTCTGTCTTAATGAACTCATAGTGTCATTGATGTGTCTGAGGACTGGCTTCATCTTCCAGATGAAGTCAGTGTGCAATGATTACTTTTGCTTTTGTTGCTTGTGTAGGTACAAACCCTTGTGCAGAGGATAATGGTGGTTGTAGTCATCTTTGTCTGTACAGACCGCAAGGCCTTCGCTGCGCTTGCCCCATCGGCTTAGAGCTCATCAATGATATGAAGACCTGCATTGTCCCAGAAGCTTTCCTACTGTTTTCTCGGAGAGCGGATATCAGACGAATATCTTTAGAAACTAACAACAACAACGTTGCTATTCCACTCACTGGAGTCAAGGAAGCTTCTGCTCTGGATTTTGATGTGACAGACAATCGGATTTACTGGACTGACATTTCACTGAAGGTAGAGATGGAAGATGCTTTTGTTTATTCCATATCTGATATTAGGTTGTTAAAAGGCTCTTAGATACTTAAGAATGGATTGACAAATATCTTTTACAAGATTAAAGACTAGGTAAAAGAACTTCTTCTAACAAAGAGTGGCATACGTTTTTGTTATACTGACAGCATTCCCTCATATAGATCATTTAAATCTGATGTGTACATTCTCACATAAAGGATACATTTTCAAAAATAATAAGTCAAAATTTTTTTGGCAGAAAGCAGAAACCTGAGTAGAATGCCATATGGCAGGAGGTTTGGGGGATGACAGATGTTTTGCCAAGCACATTTAATGGGGGGAAGCTGTGTCTTGGGTCAGGAAGTGAAAATAGGTCTTACCTGTTCATTATCTTATATAGCTACTGCACATGAGCCATATTATGACTCGCAGGCTATTGTAAAATAGGTCTAGGATCTAGACTGGCAAATCAGAAAAGGTTGAAAGTAAGTGTTTAAAAGTGGTAGTTAATGGAGTGACAGAAATCTGTGTGTTGTCTGTCTACTATTCTCTGCTCCCAGGGAGTGTTGTTATTCACTTTCTTTTTCATGGCTGTAAATGTAGTGGAAATTGTGAACACCAAGAATTAGTTTTTAACAAAAGTTTTCTGCAATTGGATTGAGCGCTGCATAAACAATAGCTCACGACTCTTTACAAATGAAGAATCATAAAAGTTAAAAACAGTGAGTGAGAGAGAGGTGACTTGGCTGAATTCTTTAGGTACAGCACTCATTTGAACTGTGTTTGAAACAAAAAGAAAACGTGGATCCCCTGATGAAATTTTAAGGCAGATGAAGACTGAAAGATACACATTTCTCTGCTGTGTACTCTCAGGTACTGGCATAATTGATAGCTAGTATCCAAACTGGGATATAAACCAAAAATATACCTTTGAGATAACTTCTGATGTGTTAAGAATACGAGGAGTGTGTGGGGAGGGGAGTATTAAGGGTGCTTAGAGGAAGCCCATGTTTGCCAAACAGAATTTTGTACCATGCTAATGTTGTTCTTTGACTTCCAGGCTTCCTAGTAGATCAGGAAATGCCTAAATTCTAATGTATTATTAAAGCATAATTCTGGCTGTATTTGCTGTCACAGTCTGGTCCATGATGACAAGAGTTAAAAAAGTCTTTTGAATAAAAGACCAAGAAGAAATTCTCTCTAGTGAAATTAAATTAAACCATCAGTACTGAAGCACTTGCACTACTGAGCTATTCAGCCATTAGGTTGTTTTCTTCTATTTGCTGTTCTGTCCTGAACTTTTTCATTACAGAGACATGGTGGGATAGCTCGCATGACTGGAGTGCTGTCATGGATGGCTATGTGCTTTTTAGGAAAGACAGGCCAGGAAAGCGAGGTGGTGGAGTTGCTCTTTATGTGAGAGAGCAACTGGAATGTATTGAGCTGTGCCTAGGGGTGGATGAAGAGCGAGTCGAGAGCTTATGGGTAAGGATCAAAGGGCAGGCTAATAGAGGTGACACTGTTGTGGGTGTTTACTACAGGCCACCTGATCAGGATGAGGAAGTTGATGAGGCCTTCTACAGACAGCTGGAAGTAGCCTCACAATCCCAGGCCCTGGTTCTCATGGGGGACTTCAACCACCCCGATATCTGCTGGAAAGACAACACAGCTAGGCACAAACAGTCCTGGAGATTCCTGCAGAGCATTGGTGACAACTTCTTGACACAGGTGGTGGAGGAGCCAACAAGGAGAGGTGTGCTGCTGGACCTCGTACTAACAAACAAAGAAGGACTGGTGGAAGATGTGAAGGTTGGGGGCTGCCTTGGCTGCAGTGACCATGAGATGGTGGAGTTCAGGATCCTGCGAGGAGGCAGCAGGGCACCAAGTAGGATCGCAACCCTGGACTTCAGGAGAGCAAACTTTGTCCTCTTCAGGGACCTACTTGGAGGAATCCCATGGGTGAGGGCCCTGGAAGGAAGGAGTGTTCAAGAGAGTTGGTTAATATTCAAACATCACTTCCTCCAGGCTCAAGAGCGGTGCATCCCTATGAGTAGGAAGTCAAGCAAAGGAGGTAGGAGACCTGCATGGATGAGCAAGGAGCTCCTGGCAAAACTCAACCAGAAGAAGGAAGTCTACAGAAAGTGGAAAGGGGGACAGGCCACTTGGGATGAATATAGGAATGTTGTCAGAGTATGCAGGGATGCGACGAGGAAGGCTAAGGCCCGTTTGGAATTAAATCTGGCTAGAGATGTCAAGGACAACAAGAAGGGCTTCTTCAAATACATCAGCAGCAAGAGGAAGACTAGGGAAAATGTGGGCCCTTTGCTGAATGGGGTGGGTGCCCTGGTGACGAAGGATGCAGAGAAGGCAGAGTTACTGAATGCCTTCTTTGCTTCAGTCTTTACTGCTCAGGCCAGCCCTCAGGAACCCCAGACCCTGGAGGCAAGAGAGAAAGTCTGGAGAGAGGAAGACTTTCCCTTGGTGGAGGAGGAGTGGGTTAGAGATCATTTAAGCAAACTTGACACCCACAAATCCATGGGCCCTGATGGGATGCACCCACGAGTGCTGAGGGAGCTGGCGGACATTATTGCTAAGCCACTCTCCATCATCTTTGAAAGGTCATGGAGAACAGGAGAGGTGCCCGAGGACTGGAAGAAAGCCAATGTCACCCCAGTCTTTAAAAAGGGCAAGAAGGAGGACCCAGGGAACTACAGGCCAGTCAGCCTCACCTCCATCCCTGGAAAGGTGATGGAGCAGCTCATCCTGGAGGCCATCTCCACGCATGTGGAGGAAAAGAAGGTGATCAGGAGTAGTCAGCATGGCTTCACCAAGGGGAAATCATGCCTAACCAATCTGATAGCCTTCTATGATGGAATGACTGGCTGGGTAGATGAGGGGAGAGCAGTGGATGTTGTCTACCTAGACTTCAGCAAGGCTTTTGACACTGTCTCCCATAGCATCCTCATAGACAAGCTCAGGAAGTGCGGGTTAGATGAGTGGACAGTGAGGTGGATTGAGAACTGGCTGAATGGCAGAGCTCAGAGAGTTGTGCTCAGTGGCACAGAGTCTAGTTGGAGGCCTGTAGCTAGCGGTGTCCCCCAGGGGTCAGTCCTGGGTCCAGTCTTGTTCAACTTCTTCATCAATGACCTGGATGAAGGCACAGAGTGCACCCTCAGCAAGTTTGCTGACGATACAAAACTGGGAGGAGTGGCCGATACGCCAGAGGGCTGTGCTGCCATTCAAAGAGACTTGGACAGGCTGGAGAGGTGGGCAGAGAGGAACCTCATGAAATTCAACAAAGGGAAGTGCAGGGTCCTGCACCTGGGGAGGAATAACCCCATGCAGCAGTACAGGTTGGGAGTTGACCTGCTGGAAAGCAGCTCTGCTGAGAAGGACCTGGGAGTGCTGGTGGACACCAAGTTAAGCATGAGGCAGCAATGTGCCCTTGTGGCCAAGAAGGCCAATGGTATCCTGGGCTGCATCAGAAAGAGTGTTGCCAGCAGGTCGAGGGAGGTGATTCTCCCCCTCTACTCAGCCCTGGTGAGGCCACATCTAGAGTACTGTGTCCAGTTCTGGGCTCCCCAGTACAAGAGGGATGTGGCACTACTGGAGCAAGTCCAGCGAAGGGCCACAAAGATGATTAGGGGACTGGAGCATCTCTCTTATGAGGAAAGGCTGAGAGAGCTGGGCCTGTTTAGCTTGGAGAAGAGAAGGCTGAGAGGAGATCTTATCAATGTGTTCAAGTATCTGAAGGGAGGGTGTCGAGAGGATGGGGCCAGACTCTTTTCAGTGGTGACGAGCGACAGGACACGAGGCAATGGGCACAAACTGAAACACAGACACTTCCATCTTAACATGAGACTCCTTTAAATATTGTTCCGTGCTATAACGTACGTGCTTAGTATAGGCTTAGGAGAGCCAAAATATTTCCCCTCCAAAGCTGGCACTGAGTTGTTAAGGTCACTTTGGCATGTAGACTGCTTAATTGACCCAGACTAGTCATCCCATTTATTTCCCCAGTGAAACGCCATTGTAATTGACACAGAAAATACTTTCACAGAGTACAGCAAATCATTTCTTCTGAATAGAAGCATTGTTTGCCTTGCAAATAAGTACCATATTGTAAGATCCTCTTTCCTATGAGATGCCTAAAATCTGAAAGTGTTTAAAATGCAACAAAGGAAACAGCCAGCCCAGTGACAGACGGGTAAAGTTTCGAATTTGCCTGTGTATCTTTGTATCCCTGCAGACCATCAGCAGAGCATTTATGAATGGCAGCGCACTGGAACATGTTGTAGAGTTTGGCTTGGATTATCCAGAAGGCATGGCAGTAGATTGGCTAGGAAAGAACTTGTATTGGGCTGATACGGGAACAAATCGCATTGAGGTGTCAAAACTGGATGGACAACATCGCCAAGTGTTGGTGTGGAAAGATCTTGACAGTCCCCGGGCACTGGCATTGGACCCTGCTGAGGGGTAACTTGCTGATTTAATTTTATGTTTATGAATGTTGAAAAATAACATACAAATACTTACTGTTGGGCATGCTAGTTAGGCATTGCATATAAATCCTGAGAGAACTGAGCAGGGGAATATAACCTGGTAATTTAGAGTATGAGAGCTGGAGGAATATGCTCTTAATGTCCTGAATAAGCATTAAGAATGCTACACTGTGGTGGATTGATGGCAGGGACTCAAGACATGGTGCATCTTGAGACATTTATTGTTTGTATCTGAGCATATTTATACTAAGAAGTTAGCTGCTTCAGCGGTTTTACAGATACACTTTGCTAAGCCAGTCATCATGCAGATTATGTCACAGGTAGCCAATCATTACACCGATCACGCACGCAGCGATCATGCCTTGTACTTTGCTACTTGCTTCCTAGTTAGAGAAAAGCTGTCTAGCCCTTAACCTTGGTTCCCACTGGCTTTTGCTGGTTTATCTGTACTTCTCAGGATGTATCATTCCCAGCTGCACCGGTGTCCTTGGGTATGTTTGTCTGAGGCTCCTGTTGCTTGCTACTTGCAACTTTCCACCAGTTTAACCCTGTCATGACCCTCCACACTACACAAAAATCAGAAAAGCTCATTAAAAGGGATTTATATTTAGTTTTTTAATTAGCCACAGAATCAAAGTAGCTGTAGATTTATGGAATTCGTTAATTAGAAAAGGACCATATTTGTCCTTTTAAAATGAAGCTGCTTTTTATCACAAGTTAGGGTCCTATAAAGATATTAAATGATTTAACTTGAAAGTGGGGGATGAAGCTTATTGTCTGAGAATAAGAAAGTTGTTTGTTTCTTCAGATAAGGGAGCCTTTTTTTGTTGGTATGGACAAGGGAGGCAAGGGTAGAGAAACAGCGGAAACAATTATACCCACCTTTCCTTGAAATGAAAGATTTCCTGAGAAGAAACCTCTCAATTGGATTCAAATGAAATAGTAAAAGTAGGGCAAAAAAAAGGAGGGGGGGATATGAAACTGTCTAACTTACAAAATAGCTCTTCTTACCATGGAATGCTAATTTGGCATTAACTAATTGCTGCAAAACCTTTTTGAGGTACCAATATTGTATTGTTGTACAAATGAGGGAACTTCATTTTCATGTGTTACGAATTATCCCAGTTTCCAGTGACACCACAAGAGTTATAGCAATGCAGAAAACTCAGCACCATGCAAACACAGGCCTCTTACTTCATTTCAGCAAAGGAGTGGCCACTGTCTCAGTGCTTAGTGAAACCAAGTACTACACCTTCCCCAGCGGGACGTGTAGGTGGGGTTCAGCCCTGATGCACTGGGGTTGCCTGGACAAGCACATTGGAGAGCATCTGAGAGCAGACTGTTAGTTACTCAGTTGTAACAAAATGCTGCTTTGGATGTTTCTAGTTTTATGGAACCAGGAATACCAGGAATATGTTTTTTTTCCAAGGATTCTTATAATTCAGTGTTTACAGATTGGGGAAATAAGAAAAAAAAAAAAGAACAAAACTTGAATTTATTGTTCTGCAGAACACCACTCTGTTTCAGAGCTGGAACAAGAGTAAGGCCCTTCACTGCAGAAAAGAACAAAATTGAATTTAGTTTTGGGCCAAACTGTCTGCTTCATTTCTTGTTCTATAGCTGGGTTACGTAATTGTAGCTCATATGGAA
This sequence comes from Apteryx mantelli, assembly GCF_036417845.1. NCBI lineage: Eukaryota > Metazoa > Chordata > Aves > Apterygiformes > Apterygidae > Apteryx > Apteryx mantelli. The sequence goes on from NC_089978.1 coordinate 141,772,723, forward strand.
GTTTTGATGGCTTCGCTACTATGGGGGCAATTCTGACACTTAGATTCATGCTGAGCCCAATTTGTAAAATTTTCAAATATTAGAAAGAAAACTTTGTAAGTATTCCTGATGACTAAAGAATAGCCCACCCTTGATCATCAGTTTCTGAAGCAACCTGTCCCACTCTGTTTTCAGTTGGTTATAATTAAAGAAAACTTCACAGGTGTGTTGGTTACTACAGCTTGAGCTGAAGGTTTTAACGTGGCTGTGTCTCACTTTTAAAATGGTTTACATCTTGGAAGAAGTGATTAACTGCTTGATATCAAATGTCAAATATACATCCCTCTCTACCTAAAGAAAATATTAATATGTGGAAGCCTGAGCTTCTGCTAAATGAGGCTAAATTGTCATGTGAATCTGCAATAGCTTGCATGTTTGCTCCAGTGGAAATGCCATATAGTCTTGTGGCATTCTGCCATCAGCTGAAATGTAGTACACTGCTATACAGCTGATTGAGTTAGTTGTGTGGAGATGAGCAGCGACACCCACTAACAAAAGCACCCTGCATACCCCTGCATTCCTACCATTTTTATTCCTGCATTTGGTGGACAACTGAATAGAAACAAAAACAGTTCTTCCAAATTAGCATGGAAAATAGTGTGCTAAATAACCAGGCATAAATGAAGGTACCCAATTGCCAGCCTTTTGTCTCTTCACTGATGTGGATTTGTTAAGATTGAAGTGCTTTCATAGAGAAGATGCTGGTGAAAATCCAGCTTCAAGTGTAAAAAATAATGTTGAAAGCACTTTGAGGAAATCTGACTTGCTTCTTTGCTTGTGTTTTGAAATAAATATTTAGTGTAATGGGGCCTAATAAATGCTTAAATTCATAGCTCTTGTTTTCTCTTACTCATTCTATGGATTTTTGTTTGTTTGTTTTGATTTTCCACTTAAATTCTCTTTTGGATAAATGTGACATTTTTTTGCCTTTTAATCAGGTTTATGTACTGGACTGAATGGGGTGGTAAGCCGAAGATTGACAGAGCTGCTATGGATGGGAGTGAGCGGACTACTTTGGTACCAAATGTAGGACGTGCTAACGGCCTAACTATTGATTATGCTAAAAGACGTCTGTACTGGACTGACCTTGATACCAACCTAATAGAGTCATCCAACATGCTAGGTGAGCCCCAGAGCCCTGAGCCATGTGGTGGGGATAGTGCCACTCTTTCACAGTTTGTTAAGGCAAATTATTGCTTGGATAATGCAAAAATACATATCTTAAGACAAAAATAGATTTTTTCAAACTCTCACACCTTTAATATTTGCCTCTACATTTGATGTTTATGCAACAGAGCACTCAGTGAGGCCTCAATTTTCTTGTATGCAATATAGTTGCTCACAAAGTTAAAATTATACAAGCTGTGCATATTTTCAGTTATATGTAGGACAAAGCCGTCAGCTTTTAGTGTTTTGGAGAGTCTTGTGTTGCTGCTCTGAAGAGTGTTGGCAAATATATAGCCAACACTTCATTGTCTGTAGAAAGGTAGAAGGAAAGCCAAGATAACAACAGCTTATTGGATGCTTTTCACTATGTAATTTAATACAATTTGGTTTCTAATCTTTGTTGGTATCCTCAGGGTTCAGGCATTTTTCCCAGTATGCTGAACGCCATGGAGCTTTCCCTGGCCCATACTGGTCACCAGGGAAGTTCTCTCTTACACTAGGGTCTGCATGAGTGTTTTATAAACTGGTCCTTACAGCTAAATGGGAGGTGCAGTATGTTATTCTTTCAGTGTCCCAGAGGTGGTGTACTGGGGTCCTGGGCCCTCTAAGGCTGGCTTAATATCATGTTTTTAACATCTCTGCAGCCACAGGAGTGGAATGCCGTGTTGTATGCCACGTTAGATTAGCGTTGTCACTAACCAATATTTAGCAGGCTGAAAGAGTTCATCTACTTTAAACTACACACTCGCAATAGTGGGTCAAAGTTAGAAAAAGATGAAAACAGAAAAATGCATTACTAGGAATCATATGTAATATAAAAGCTTTTCTTTAGCTGCTCCTGCATTTTGGTGTGCTATTGAGGCTAGCTCAATACTCCACTGTATCCCTTAGAACTGATACATAGAATTAGAATTTCATCTTTCCTGTTCCTGTGGCTGATGATGGCAGGATGCACGACAGCATGTTTCTTCCCTGTGCAAGAAGGAATGACTTCTCTCTTATAATATCCCGCTCATTTTCTTTGAGTAGACACCAGGACACCACATGGTAACGAAGCATCATGTGGTTGAAATCATTCCCTCTCCCCTCGTTCCCCCTCCCTGAACATGCTCTTTAAGGTCTCTTAACCTTGCTGTGGTATACACAGTTAACTTGTTCCTGTCTTGAGTTTCCCACTGTTCCTTCCTGTTAAGACATTTCAGAGACAGATTAGTTTAACTTTGTACACTTCATTTTTCTCATAATACAGTGTAGAATCTTATTCAATTCTGTCTCCATAAGCAGTGGGCAAAGACTCGAACGTGGTGCCAGAGACAACGACCTGGGAATTCAGTGTCAAGATCCCAGATCTCCTTCAGAGAGATCCTGTTTATTCCAAAGAGAAGGCAAAGGACAGGATCTTTCCAATAACCCTGATAGTTTTCAAAACTGAGTTTTTTTTCTGTAGTTAAATATGTTCTGTTCTGTGAATCACAAGCAAGGTTGTTGGCATGTTTCTATGATAGAAAAAGGGCCCTTAGGCTTTAGGATAGTTTTTTGAATATTGCACATTGTTTTATAATTTACTTTTATAATTTTAAAATAGTAACTTTAAAGCAAGTATATTTTAACCTTCCTGTGTGGGGGACATGTCTAACAGTGTACCCAAATAATTCAGCTTTTTCTCTCCCTTCCTTTTTGGAAACAGGCCTTGACCGTGAGATTATCGCTGATGATTTGCCTCACCCATTCGGTTTGACTCAGTATCAGGATTACATTTACTGGACAGACTGGAGCCGGCGCAGCATTGAACGAGCCAACAAGACCAGTGGCCAGAATCGAACTATCATCCAAGCACACTTGGATTATGTTATGGACATCTTGGTCTTCCATTCCTCTAGGCAGGCAGGCTGGAACGAGTGTGCCTCTAGCAATGGTCACTGCTCTCATCTGTGCTTAGCCGTACCCGTTGGTGGTTTTGTGTGTGGGTGCCCAGCTCACTATTCCTTGAACTCTGACAACAGGACTTGCAGTGGTAAGCCATAATGTATGGAAATAAACTTCAGAAGCAGATATCCTTAGTAATGTATACAAGCATTGCACTGGGAAAAAAAAGAAAAGTTTTATTTTTTTACATGAGATGGATAGATTTGCTTTGCTGATAGGCCCAGTTAAAACTAGTTTCTCTTTTAGATGCCGAATATGCGTCTGAAATCTTTATATTCTCCTAGCATCCCTTCCCCCATAGGAAGCAGGGTGTATGTGACCAAATAAAGATGGCAATAAAAATATGTATTTTAAAGTATAAGCTTCTAATAGTAAAATCCTATTGACCTTAAAGTGAAGGTAGGGTATTAAAAGTAAAAAATCTTGCAACAGGCCAGTACCACAGTAAAATACAAAAAAACAGATCTATTGAATCCCTTTCCTGGCCCTATGAGCTAAAGCTGCCTAAGTAGGAATGCTGGAAATACTTTTCGTTTTGTATCTGTCCGCACTTCTCGAGCACTTGTTTGCTTGCTTATTTATTTCTAATCTCACCTGACATAAAGGATATTGGATAGTTTGGTATATACTCTGACTTTTCATAGCCTTTAGGTAGGTCAAGATTTAATTCTGTAGCACTCTTATTTGCTGGTTGATGAGCTGCTGAGGTAGGCTGTGCTTCAGAGCCACTCTCATAGCCCCAAAAGCGTTTCTCCTGCAGCAAAGAGAGGCTCGGCTCCGCTGCCTCCACAGCACTTTGCATTTCTGATCTTGGTGCAGCCAGGCCCCACTTTTCTTTGCTGTTGTGTAGAATATGAACCACAAGGCCCCTCAGGCTGTGTGTAATTAGCTTCTAACCAAATAATTTATCCATCTCTCCATAACTGGCTGCCAGTGAAGCACTCATAATTTTGGCAGCCACTCTGGATGGCTGATTTCCACTGGTGTCATTCAGATTAGTCAGTGGGTTAAGAGATGCATGGTATAGAGAGGCAGATTGTATCTCGTCTGCATTATGCATGAGTAGAGAGCTCCAACTGTTGTTTTAAAGCCAAAAGCGGGGTTGCTTGTTCCATGAATGCCACCTCATGGAATTTTTTGAAAATCATGCCCTTTGGAAAAGTCTGCTTTATCTCCCCCGTGTGTCCCATACTGCTCTTCTCCTTTTTTATTACAAGGGACGCTTGCATGACAACTGGATCTTTGCATTTTAACGTTCTCTCTCCTTTCTGCAAGTTAGAAGCATGGTTGGCACCGCTCTGGTGGTTACTCTGATTTTATAGATGGAGGAATTTGACTTCCAGTGGAGAATAAGTAGCAAAATGATAAAAGATCATGTTTTCTTTTGAAAATGCTCTTGGTAGCAAAGGAACAAGAAAAAAACAGGAATTACATTGCGAAGAAATGGAACTGTTCCCCCACACCATGCAGTTTAGAGTCTTTCAGGAGCCCTTCATCGTTTTCGTTGTGCCACGTTCCAACCTGGTAACTTTCCAGCCTCTCATTTGTACGTAATTGGAAACTTAGGCTTCTCTGCTCATGATTTAATTTTTCTCTTGGCCACTATAATTGGAGCATGAATTGTTTTAACTTTCTCTTGCCTGTTTTACTTGATTATGTATTAGCCTAAGCCCTGTCTAGAGGCCAGTTCCTCCCTTTCTGGATCACGCTGCTCATGTGCGTATAGATTGTTTTAACTGTGGGAAGGACACAGTGCTCTGGCTAGGTCTGGTGTCTCTTCAGACCCACCACATGTCGTGAAGTTTGAATGCAGTGTTCCTCCGGAGATGTGCTTGCTGCACTCCGTTTGCCTTCCAAAAACATAGTGAAAATATGTCAATTGGTAGGGAGAATGATGAAAACGGGGAGGTGATTTCCAAAATCAGTGATGTTTCGGAGATGTGGGAATTCAATGGAAGAGTTTCTGCTGTTTTTTTTTTTTTTTTTTTTTTTTTTTTTTTTTTTTAATAATGAACCATCTATTCAAAGTTGGAAGCCAGTGGCTCTTAGACAGTGAGAGGCTGTTTTGGGGGGGAAAAGAAGAAAGGATATTAGATGCTTATGCCAGTATGTTTGGCTGTATTATTTGTTTTATTCTAAGCTTATTTTTCTTTGCATTTCTCCCTTAGCTGCTTGATAAGAATACTGATGTTTTCTGAATTTACTGTTTTGCTGTATACGTTCAGTATAAACTTTGGTTTGCTTTTATTGTACTTTCTTCTACGATTTAGACCTAAGTAGAAGAAGGCTTAAATTACTGGAGAAATGCTTGGAGGAGAAATACAGGTTTTCCAGAAAGCAAAAATAACTTGCAACTAGGTCTGATTTTTATAGGATGTTAGAATTGAGTGTTTGTTGCCAAGGAAACTTCCCCCCCTTTTTTTTCCAGCAGCCAGAATAAGCATTCAAAGTGTATGCCTAAAATAACAAAGAACGATGATGTTCTCTGGAAGGCTCTTGCTCCGTCTCCTTCCCAAGGTGCTGCCTTACCTGTTTTACAGGCTGGATTAAATGAGAGCAGTGTCCCACTGCTAATCTCTCCAGACCTGAGCTATAGAAAATTGATTATACAAACATCAGGGAGGCAACAAACTGCATTTCTGGCTGCTGGCTCTTGTGCTGTCTTGCACAGCAGTGGTTCCAGGTAGACCATTACTGAAAAAACAGATGTAAAAAGGGGAAATACTTTCACTACCTCATCTGATTTCTGACCCAGTTATGTAATACAGGGATAATTTCTTTTTAACAAGACATTAAGTATACTTGCCTTGTGCACTAACTGTAAGATACAGCTGGTAAATTATGACTGAATGGGGTGGGGAAGTCTTTTTTTTTGCTATTTGATAGTACTTATAAGAAAAAAATTATTCGTCCAGGAAATTTTTGCTGGGCATCTGGAAAGCTGGAGCAGAGCACTGGATTTTTTTTCTGCTTGCAGGTTAGCGTTCCCAGCTGAGTGCCTAGAAGTACTCCAAATAAATCTGAGACTGAATAGCTTTTTCTCCAAAAACCCAGCCTGTACTCACCTAAGACATTTTCCTAGTTGTCATTTCATTCTGGTGTAGGCAGAAAGAGAGTTTGTAGGAACAGGACTGGACCACCCTAATGGCCATCTCTGTTCCCTGTGAGCTCTAAATAAGAAACCAGTGCCGGCTTTTGTTCCACTTTCTCCTCAAGTACAATGTGTTTAGTGAGGTAATTTTGACAGAAGTCTTCATGTTCATTAGTCCTGGGATGCATGAAATTATCTTTGCCAGTTACATCCCCATTCAAACATTTATAGTAAAAAAAGTCATTTGAAAGGCTTTCCAAACTGAAAAGGGGGTTGGTTTTTTTATTTTGTTTTGGGGTTTTTTTGACAAAGGAAGAGGGAGGAAGGGAATGAAATATTAGGTACTGTCTGGTTTTATGTAGTAGCGGTTGTTATTGAACATATGAATACCCAACATTTTTGCTGTATTAACACTTTCCCTCTTCTCCCTATTTTTATCTTTTCTTTCTTTTTTTGACTCATCAAGCTCCTACAACCTTTCTGCTGTTCAGTCAGAAGAACGCAATTAACCGCATGGTGATAGATGAGCAGCAGAGCCCAGATATTATACTCCCTATCCACAGCCTCAGGAATGTTCGAGCCATCGATTATGACCCCCTGGATAAACAGCTGTACTGGATTGATTCTCGGCAGAATATCATCCGCAAGGCACAAGAAGATGGCAGCCAGGTATCCTGCGGGTGATGGAGTTACTAAAAGATGAGCACGGCATGCTTTATACCCAGCAATGAATGGATTGTACATAAAAAATTTAGATGTATGGACTTCCTGTAGATTAGAAGCTGCCAGTTGGCAAAATAAATGGCAGTTGGGAGTTTCTGGAGTAGTAGTCCTCAAGCAGTAATCTGGGAGATGCTGCAGAAAAACGGATATTGAAGACCAAGTCCTACTTAAAGATACTGTTGTCTGCAGTGCTCTACTTGTTCAGTGCTGTCCGTTGGCCAGGGGCTGTTGGAAACCCCTGTGTGAGAGAAGTGAAACAGGGAATGGAAGATTCTTGGGAGAAATGAAGTGTGTCAGGAGACTGAAAGAGGATTTGCAAAAGAGCAGAGTGCAGGAACATTGACTCTGACATGAGGAGCCTGGGACTCTGAGCACATGGCTATCTAAAGCCTCTGAGGTTCTGGTGGGGATGGGAAGAAAAATGTTGTCAACTGTAGAGGCACTGGGTGCAGAGGTTGAAATTAGTGACCAGTAAGTGATGTGACAGGCTCAGGAAAAGGTCTTTAACTCATGAAACTTTATTTATTTATTTATTTATTAACTTTTTTCTGATTCTGCAGAAAAAGTAGAGTGAGGTAGAAGGCAAAAGGGAATACAGGTTTAATGAGGTTGACTGTGAGCAATGACTGCTTATTCCTTTTCCACATTTTAAAATAAGTCTTTTCTTCCTGTATTTTTTGGAATGGGGGAGGAGCGGGAGACTAAGATGGACAACACAGAGGTAGTATGCTCAGTTCAATTTGTAAGAGAGTGTGGTTTCTGGTAGTGGATGTGGTGTTAGTTGGAGCCTGCTGAAATGCCCTTCAGCCTTGACTCTTAATTTAGCAATGGTTTTAGTTTTGGAATATCTAAATAATTTAACACCCAAAACTAGTTGAAGGCACCAGATATTTTTGCCAGCTTCAGCAGAATAAACAAATACAGGACTTTAGGCACACCTTTTTTTAAAGGTGACAAGCCAGAAAAGAAAGTTAGGCAGATTTTCCAATAAAAGGTTTAATATGAGAGGCGAGGGGGTGGGAAGGTGGGGGCTGCACATCTCAAAAGCATCAGGTTTTCCAAAAAGATTAATCTCAGCTGTGTTTTGTAAATTATCAATTCTCTTTAGATTTTTGGAAAAGTTTAGGAAAGGAGGTCTGTTATGTTAATTCAGTTAGGTTCAGCTTTTGCTACAGAGAGACTATGCAGTGTTTTTCTGATAAAAGTGTGTGAACTCCAGAAGTCTGGACCAGTAGAAGAGAAGAACTTTTGAGCAGAAAGGTGTTAGTTGGAAATGTTATAAAGTTACAGACTTATGCTGGTGTCCTTTCTGTCTGTTGGCAGGGTTCCCTTCCCACTTATGATTCATCCGTATATCATTTCCCCCAAGTGTAATGGCAATGATGATGGAGAGGAATGAGGCAAGAATTTCAAGCCCTGTCTGGCCTCACTTTGCCTGTGTTTTTTATCTTTTCTAACATTCAGCTTCAGCTTTGGGAATTACTGATGACATGAGTCCCTCTGATATAGAGAGATAAATGTTCTGAGTTTGGGTCCATCTGAACTGAACTTAGGATGGTCAAGAAAACAGAGGAAACAAAGTTGAACCTGAATCTTCAACGTACAGGCTGTTTTGACTTATTGATCAAACTTGCAAAATCTTGTAAGCTGCAGCCAGCTTGCATGATCTTCATTACCACAAACCATCAGGACTAAGTTTCTATATCTAATCATGGTCTTGAGGGACAAGTGGACCTGGCTGTCTGCTACTTTAGGGTAGTATTTTGGAGGTTTCCTTTTCCTGTGCAGTAGTTTGTTGTGGGGCATCCATAGGAAATAAAATTGCTTACATTAGATGAGATTTAATGCTCTTCTGCGGGTTGTTTTTCATCCTTTCAGAGCCTCACTGTTGTGACAAGTCCAGTTCCCAACCAGAACCTAGACATGCAGCCCTATGACCTGAGCATTGATATCTACAGCCGCTATATCTATTGGACCTGTGAAGCCACTAATGTGATCAATGTGACACGCCTGGATGGGAGACCTATGGGAGTGGTACTCAAAGGAGATCAAGATAGGCCCAGGGCCATTGTGGTGAATCCAGAGAAGGGGTATGTAGCTGAAATGGAGTGATGTGGGGGAAAGCCAGGCTGAAGGTCTTGTGAATCAGATTGTTTTCTTGCTGCTGATTGGTTTCTGTTTGTCAGAATAAAAGCATCTCTGATGTTTGTTAAGCTGTCTTGGTCATGCTGCAAAAATGTGGAAAGACCAAATAAACTTTTATTTTCCTTTTCCAGATACATGTATTTCACCAACCTACAGGAAAGATCTCCTAAAATTGAGAGAGCAGCATTGGATGGAACTGAACGGGAGGTGCTTTTTTTCAGTGGTTTGAGCAAGCCCGTAGCCTTAGCTATTGACAGCCAGCTAGGCAAGTTGTTCTGGGCTGATTCAGACCTGCGGCGAATTGAAAGCAGTGACCTTTCAGGTAGAGTAGCGCTTTAATTCAGTGATTCATTTCTGTGGTGTGGGTGTGGGGGAATGCAGAGAAAGGTGTCTCCTTTTCCTTCCTGCTGTAAACAGTCTGTACTGTGATTCTAATCACTCCTTAAATTCCCAGCCAGGGAATGTGCATGATTCATGCAGCATACCTTTTCAGTCTCATGCCTCTATCTATGATTTGCATTATTAATTGCTGCACATGCTATTTACTTCGATTTCTCATTTCAAGACCTTTGTGCAGTTTCCCAAAGTCATTTCACAGATTCCTGCCCTTTTGGAAAGGGGAAGGGAGAGGGGTTGTTTTTAAAGGCGTTGGTTTTGGTGCAGTAATCTCTCAGAGTAAAATGTTTCCCATTAGTGGAAAAATCTTTTCTGTAGAGTTAAAGCAGTAGATGTGCAGGTCACTTAGGTATCTGTCATTTAGGGTGAAATAATGTGACAGAGCAGATTTAACATCTCACTGTTCTCAAAAGGCAAAACTCCTTCTTCCAGAAGTACCAGAACTGGGTCAAGAGAGGAGGCAAAATCATGCAGTCAGATTGAGAGACAGATTTCTCTAATTTACCCGCTGGATCCAGCAAGTTGCTGGATCAGATCAGCTGTTGCATGTAGCTTCAGCAGTAATTTGCTGTAATACTAGCTGAGTTGGATGTTGCTGCAGGAAGTGACAGAATGGTCTGAGCAAACACATGCCTGTCTGCATTTTGTATCGTTGGGTACACAGCCCCCTCAACAGTGCTGCAAGTGGGGGGCAATGACAGAATTTCTCCTTCCTCTGCAGGTAAGAGTTGTACATGTCCTTGCCCTTCAGCAGAGTGTTATTCTGCTCTCTCTCAGAAACATATATGTACATGCATAAGGACATACAGTGCTCTCCGGGAGCGTGTTTGAAAACTTAGGAAGAATCTGGTAGTTCATAGTAATATGTTTCACTGATGGTATAATACCTTCATTCAGAGTAGCAGCATGTAATCCCTTTGACACCAGTGTTCTTTTTAGCCTTTTATTAGTTAACCTGCAAGGATAAGCTTTTGGAGTGGAAAACGTTCTTTCAGTTTTCCTAGATGGTTGTAACTGAGGCTCAGCAAGATAGTAATTTTCTTCATAATACACACATCACTGGAAGATTCAGGATCCCTAATGAACTGTGACCTCCTAACGCTTTGCTCTTTTAAAGCACAAGGCTTATGCTGCATTTCTGAATTGTTTTGAAAAACCTGATATGGTGGGATGTTCTAGACTGTCCCACATCCAAGATCTGCATGAGCTGACTGAAGGGCAGCAGAGTGCCATACATACTGTGTTTCTCTTCTGCGTCTGTTGTTGGCAAAAAATTAGGACACCAGAGAAGGAGATAGGTGTAAATTCCAATTCAGTCATTTTTAATGATTCTGTTTTAAAAAGAATACAGCTGTTGGATCTCGTGTGTTGTGTAGTAAAAACTCACCATTCTTTACATGAACATGAAGAAAAATCTCTCCAAAACCTTTCTTGCTTTTTGGCTTTTGCACTGCGAATAGATTGCTGTAATTGCCGTGATAGATTGCTAACTGCTGAGATGCATTCCTGTGCTTAGGAATGCTGATTAATAGGCTCTTTTCACTGGCAAAGTAATTTTTCTGCATGTTAGCTTCTTGAAAACATGCACTGTCTCTTGCTTCTGGCTGGTGTAGATGCTACTACCCGTAAAGAGAAGGAGAGGTAAATGCCCTTCATATGATGCAGTTGTTTTCTTCCTCCCTGTCCTTCAGGCATGCAGTTAGGACCCAGTTATGCTGTGCAAATGAGAGATCCTATTGAAGCTAACCAGATTCTTCACATGATTAAGGGGTTGTTTATGAAAAGATGACTGGAATTATCTCCTTACCATGGAAACTATTTGGAAATTAGTTGTTCTGTTCCAGAATAATTAGTGATTTGGAAATGTCTAATGGTTCTGGAATTAAGTCATTTTTATTTGGAACTAGAATGTGCTATGTGTGTGTCCTGATTTTTTATTTGTTTGTTTGTTTGTTTTTAAGCCTTTTTGTAAAAGGTATTGCTGGAAAGAGAATGGTGATGTCAGGGGACAAAGCTCCCCAATCGCATTTCCCTTTCATGTGCAATTCCCAGTAAAAGGGACTAGCGCCCTGATGAGCCAGCTTCAGATTTTATTGTTGGTTCATGGAAAGAGGAATTTCAGTGTCTTGGTTTAGTCAGAAATAGTCAGCTACACTTGGTCACAAATATTCAAAGATGAAGATATTAAGGGACTGAAAGTTTTAAGCACCTGAGCTTTATGGGGAATACTGCAAAATGCCATGCTGATTGACATGGGCATGGCAGAACAGGTCATGTACAGATTCCATTTGGGCAGGTCAAGGTCTTAGTTTAAACTATATCCCTTCCTCTTGTGTCATCTTCACAGATCCTCCTACTCCCTTCTTAGCTTTTCTTCTCAAGATGCAGGTAGCTGTTTCTTGCCTTTTCTCTGTAAGGTGAGTCATGTTCACTGGAGTTAAAAGACCGTTGCAGTCATTTAGTTTGACTTACATCACTCAGTCTATTAATTTCTACATCAGTCTGGGTATAGCCTTCTTGAGAATCCATTAACATCTTTTCCAGATCAGATCATTGTTGTTACTCCAGATTGGTGGGTGAGAGCCCAGTCTAGCTGAGGATTAAAATTTGAATTTCCATGTTTTGCTTTAAATGCTATACCTGCTAAATGTTGGGAAGGTTACTTAATTTCTGAGCTTTTTGTGCCTTTCATATAAAGGAGATAAATTTTTCATAGCTAAATTTATTTATAAATCATAATCACTGGCATACTGTTTATTAAAGTTCTCAACAAGACAAAAACTGATATTGCTTTTAATCAAAATGGAGGAATAGAACCTGCTCAAATTGTAAAATGGTAAAATAGATGCATCTTTCTGTCCCATAAAAGTATCTTGTGTGGGTATGGTAGAGACATGGTATAATTTTTTTGTGGTGTTCAGTTGTACTAGTACATTTTTACAGGACAAAATACAGTAACTTCTTGGAAATTTTATTGTGGATGAACATATGTAAAACTATTGCCTGCTATAGTAAAAGTGAAAATAAGCAAAGCAGTGATCCCAGGTGTCTGAAATACCAGGACTTATATGTAAATTTTCAGACTGTGGCCTAATTTTAGACTTTGTAACATTGTTTCAGCATTTCAAAATTGGAGCAGAATCCCTTATGTTTGTGACCAATTTTATGTTCAGAATCTGATAAACTGAATTGAATATTTGGCTGTTATGACCGTATTATGTCATGTAAAATAAAACACGGATAAAACTCTACTTTTGTGCTCTTAGGTTTTGCATAACATTTTATTTTTGTATATGAGTTATGAACTCTTCACTGTCTTTGGACAATCCCTAATGATAGCTCTAGAACAGATACAGACTGTCTTTTTTGTGTATGTGCAGTGTTAATTGTGAAATCTGGCGATAGCTCTTGACTGTATTTGATGATAGTTAATCTATCATAAAAGTCAGCAAATATTCTTCAGAGGTGTAAGACTAAGTTCTCTTTGCTGGTACTGTTGATTGCTAAAGTAACTAAGGAAAATAAGTCTTCACTAGGAAGAAAGGAGTGTTCCCAGTTTAGCATGGAAAACTTAGTGAAGTGAATGCAGTTGAAATAAAAGAATCTGGGAAGTCAAGTGTTTACCTTAGTCTCATAATTCATGTGAAAAGTACTCACTTCCTTGTCTCCATCAGGATTTTATCCTGTATTGGTTAACTCAAACTAATAATGCATCTTCTTACTCCCCATTGTATGCCAAGACAAAGCAGTTTATTTCTCCAAAAAAAGGACAGAAGAATGAAAAGAAATACTAATTACCATCATATTGATAAAAGACCTGATAGTCTTATGACAGTTGACACCTCCAGTCCAGATGCTTCTAAAATGTAATAAATGTATTTGGAGCATAAAAACCGTCCTCTTGATTAAAGTAGGAAAAAAATTGGTCACCTGGCTGTGAAATGTTGATTTTATATAAGAGGACCCAGGATTGCTTCTGTTTTTGCACTAGGCTACTAGTGCAAAAGTAGTAGAAAAGTGTAGTGGAAAGTAGTGGTATAAGTAGTGTAGACAATGTTTGTGTTAGTATCTAGCTGAGTTAAACCACTCTTTCCCTTCCACAGGTGCTAACCGAATTGTTTTGGAAGACTCTAATATCTTGCAGCCTGTGGGACTAACTGTATTTGAAAACTGGCTGTATTGGATTGACAGGCAACAGCAGATGATTGAAAAGATTGATATGACTGGTCGAGAAGGACGTACGAAGGTCCAAGCTCGTATTGCACAACTCAGTGACATTCACGCTGTTAAAGAACTCAGCATTCAGGAATACAGTAAGTGCAATCCCCATCTGCACAGGAGAGCAGTGCCCGTGGGGCTAGAGGCAGAGAACAGCCGAAGAGAGAGGAAGACTGCTTTTCTTTGCCGCTGATGGCCATCAGCACAGGTCCAAGGGGCCAGCAGTTGGTATCGTTTTGTGTCTGTTGTGCTGCCTGGGTGGAATTAAATTCGTTCACCCAGTGCACTTGGCAATGGATAGGAAATCTATAACAAACACAGCATCACATGTCCCCAAGAGACACCTGGGATTTGAGTGTGTGTATAGGCACAGTGGAAATGCCCTCTTGTCCTTGCTAGAGGATTTTCTGGGTTATGCCTGTGGCACAGTAGTGATGTGAAGTAGCAAAGCTGCCACTAGTAGATGTTTACTCTGTTTAGAAAAGCACAACTCAGGGCCTCTCACTAGCAGTGAAGGCTTCAAAGGGTAGGCCACCCTGGCTGCACAGCCTTGAAGGCAAAGTGAAACGTTTGTTACTTTGTTGTGTTGAAAGTAATGACAAAAGAGCAACATTGCACTGTATAAAGGTAGTGTGTGGTAAACAACCATTTGTGTTGAACAAGTCTGCACTTTTAAAAGTTTTATCTGTACCAGGATATAGCCCCCCCTTTTTTTTTTCTCCTCTGTTCATTGAAATGATTGGGAGCTGGATGTTAAAACAGCAGAGCTGCAGTCATCATGGAAGAAATAGGCCTGGTTAGCAGGCTGTGGTGCATGCCTTGGAGAAATATGTAGAAAAACGTCTGGAGATATTTAAAGCATTAGTGCAGACTACTACTATTTTTTTTTGCTATTAGTCTCAGTAAATGTGTCAGGAGTTCCAAAAGTAGTATGTTGTCCTTATTAAACATTAAAATGAAGAGACATATTTATCTAGAGAATGTTAATTTGAGTTTTGGAGACTGTGAAAGCTTCAGAATTTATAAATTAGAAAAGCTGACTTTTTTTAATGATCTTCGATAGCAAAAATGAAGTACAGAATCCGAGGCATCTTTTTTGATTGTTATTGCTGCTGTTATTGCTGTAGTACTAATTCCACCACACCCAAGAAGCAAGCACTCTGAGTTTTGTTTACTGTTTTAGAAGACCACATGGCACAATTCTCACAGTGTTTCAGATCACAGATAATTATTGATGCGCGTGAAGGAAAAAATATGCTCTCTTTCAGAGCTGCTTCTACTAATGGCTGTCCCCAGTGGAAAGGAAGTCATGAAAGGGAGTCCTGTGAGCCCAAAGAAATCTCTGAAAGGTCTGAAAAGATGTGGAGTTTCTTGTCAGTGAGCTTACCAAGTTTACCGAATGCATTTTGAAAAAGAAAAAGGAAACAACGCCCCAGAATCTCATTTCCTTACCCCCAAGCATCGGACAAATGTGATTGCAATTGTACTAACACTCTGTCTTATTTTTAAAATCACAGGTCAGCATCCTTGTTCTCAAGACAACGGTGGTTGCTCACACATTTGCATTGTGAAAGGTGACGGCACCACACGCTGTTCATGCCCAGTTCACCTTGTTCTGCTGCAGGATGAGTTGTCTTGTGGAGGTAAGTCCTTCCGAGTCTCTGTTTCACAGAGCTCTCTGCTTCTGATTAGGTCTTCATGTGAGCTGTGTGCTCCATCTTTAGGGACAGCTCCCGAGCAGAAAGCATGTGACTGTACCAGATGTTGTAACATGCTTTTATGTGTTTATCTCTTTGACCCCCCCCCCCCAAGCTAAGTCTGTAAGTACTGATAATTAATAAGAGACGAGGAAAATTTCAGTAGCTTAAATAAGGACTTCAATTCACCCTTTCTACTTAAAAGAGCACTGAATTATTTCAGTTTGATTTTCTTTAATTGTATCGTTTTTATTGCTGTTTGTGTTACTCTCTGTGTTCTTCTTTTCCAAATAGTGGTAGCTTCTCGTGTTTGGGGATGTTCCACCATTTGATTATTCTTTGCTTTCCTCCTCAAAATCACCCTGTGTGCCTTTCTGAACTGCAGTCCCAGAAGGAGTAATTTGGGAGAAGTGCAAGTTGTCTCCTCCGTGGTGATACGGCCACTGTAGCCTACGCCCCTGTGGCTCCGAGGGTGGGGATGAAATGAGGGAGAGGAGAGGCACTTTGGTGCTTGGGTCTCTTTGTGCCGCCAGGCTGAATGGATTTATTATGCAATCTTCTCGCCATCAAGGCGACGTGTGGTCTCACAATGGAACAAGAGCTAACATAATCCAGATATTTTCTCAGAGCAAGTTTAGTACCAGGCCAAAAGGGGGGAGGAGGAATGGGGGATATGAGCTTAAAAAAAAGGAGGGGGTGATGAGGGGGAATTCCACACTTACTTACTACATGAGATTAACAGTTACTGTAGTAAATGTTAAATAACAGCTAACAGCTGTGTTGAGATAGTGGA
Organism: Apteryx mantelli; assembly: GCF_036417845.1. Lineage (NCBI taxonomy): Eukaryota > Metazoa > Chordata > Aves > Apterygiformes > Apterygidae > Apteryx > Apteryx mantelli. The sequence goes on from NC_089978.1 coordinate 141,788,918, forward strand.
ACTTGACTAGATGGAGCAGATTTTTTGTCATTTTAAAACAATTCTGACTGAACAGAGTTTTTGAGGGCACATAACTAGACATTGAGTCACTGTGCATCCATCTGCAGCACATTACATCTTTCTAATGTTTTCTATACAATTATTGTTGAACATTAAAAAGAAAGTGAGCCATCAGTTGTGTATGCAGTCATGCTGCAGGAAAGGGGGAGTAGCAGAAAAGTATGTTGACTTTAAATGACAACCACTGAAGACCTACTGCAGCCTAAAAGAGTGGTGTTACTATGCTGAAATGAGGAGGGAGTAAAAGAATTGTGCTTCGACACCATGCACGTTTCTGTGTCCTGTTATTCTTTGTCCACTGAGAGCCCATTGCCATGAGCCTGCATCAGTCACATGAGGCTCAAGAATGTCTCCAATGACTGCAGAGGGTGCAGGGGGTGGAAGTTATCTTGTGACATGGCACATTCATCAGGCAGCCAAGCTCTTCTTGTCCTTACCTGTCCTGATCTGCTGTTTGTTCACCTTGATTTTTTATTTCTGTCTGTTTGCTTGATTTTTTAAAGAACCACCAACATGCTCCCCTCAGCAGTTCACCTGTTTCACAGGTGAGATTGACTGCATCCCCGTGGCCTGGCGCTGTGACGGTTTCACTGAATGCGAAGACCACAGCGATGAAAAGAACTGCCCCGTGTGCTCAGACGCCCAGTTCCAGTGTGAAAGTGGACAGTGTGTTGACAGTGCCCTCCGGTGCAATGGAGAAGCAAACTGCCAGGACAACTCAGATGAGAAGAACTGCGAAGGTACAGAGGAGCTTTCAAAGTATGACGAGAATAGAGCTGGCCAGGGGAGACTATGGTAGATACTGAAGTTATTGCTGAGGGTAGGATTTGGAAGGATGTGAGGTGGGTTTTGTCACTGGTCCATTGAATGGGAAATAATTTCACAGCTCCATACTTGTGTTTCTGCACCTGTAACATGGAGATAATGCTGAACTCCTGCACAGTGGCTGAAGCTCTGTTTGTGAAAAGTACCATTAAAAGTTTTTTAAGTTTTTAAGCTGTAAAAAACTGTCAACTTTGGAGTGAATTACAAAGTGGAGCAAATCCTTGTCATAGTTGTTTGAATATCTTATACTGAATAAAGGTCTTGGGATTATTTTATCATACCTGAATAAAATGAAGTTAAGGTTATGTGAAAGTGGAAGTGAGAGACAGACAAGATTACTGAAGACCTCTTCCTCCTGTAGACTACAGCAAGAGAGAACATTCAAGCCATGGTTATGGAGGGAAGTGCCATTGCCAACACACTGAGAATTATATTCTTTTAATTTTGGAAAGATCAGGCTATACTGGTAGTCTGAACTATCCCATCACTAAATTAAGTGAAACATCAGCAAATTCTCCCTTCTTTTCCCTACTGCACAAGTAGTAGGGAGTTGTAGGGATGCTTCTTCTGCTTCATCCTTTCGGTACATTTTCTTTCTTTGGAGAGACTGTCTAAGGGTCTAAATCAAAGTTGAATTTCTTTCCAAAGATGTGTTCCAGCTCAAACTAAAACATACAGGCTGGTGCAGAAATCCCTGTGTGATAAACAGGGATCATTAGCCAGATGGGATGCTGACATCTGAAAATATGTTGTGCAAGCTAGCTTTCCAGTTGCCATCCAGTGACCAGATACACTGGAATAGTGGCTGTTTGTCACCCTCAAAGTGGCCCTGTTATTCAGAGCATTCAAGTTGATTACAGATCACAAAAGCCTTTAAGTTTAACTTTTTAATTCAGCTGAAGTCAGAAGTAATTTCTGCATTTACATGAAACAGGAGGCAAAAATATGTGTAAACAGCAGCAGCCAGCACCTTGCCTGCAGCATCTTTTTTCCCAAAGTAGTAGTTTATTTTGTGAGTGTACTGGCAAAGCTCCAGTTTTCTCTTCTGTCTTTCATTTCAGTTTTAAAACATAATGTCAGGTGAAATATATTGTTCCATGATCAAGGAGTTTTCTGGTTTACAGGAAGAGCACAAGGGCATTGAGAAATCACATTTGTCTTTCTTAAGCAATTTTATCTTCATGGCTTGGCAGATTTACTTTTAATAATCTAACTCTTCTCTTATACTACAGTAAATGTTTGGAGCTGGGGTTTCTTATAGTAATTTGGTTTAAAAAAAAAAAAAAAAAAAAAAAACCTTCTGGAATAAGTGCCTGTGGTCTCAGTGGCCTTCTGCTTCTGAGTTATTCTAGCCAAGGTAACTTTACCTGGTGGTGCCCTTATTGTAAACAGGCAATAAGGATGAGGTTCCCACTGCAATACTTTCTCCAGAACTTTGGATCACATTTTTGCATGCTTGGCATGAGGGACCCTTATGTGCCCCTGCCTGCTTCAAGAAATGAAGCTAGCAGTGGACTGAACTCTCCAAGATACTCCTGTTTGTATGCCTTGGTGACTTGTCGTCTTAATCATTTTAAAGAGTAGAAAACTGATACTGAGTCTTGGTGTGGGGGGTGTTTCTCTCTCCAGTGCTTTGTTTAACCGATCAGTTCCGCTGTGCCAGCGGGCAGTGCATTGGGAAAAACAAGAAATGTGATCACAACCTGGACTGCAGTGACAGCTCAGATGAGCAAGGATGCTGTAAGTGTGAAACCTGAGACTAGCGACTTGATTGCAGTATTTGAAATTTGTTTCTTTCTTTCTCAGTGAGTTAGATTTTACTCTACCAAGTGGGCCAAACAATTTGTTTCCAAAATGGATGCTCCTTTTCTTACCTGCTATCATGCACCTGACACACAAGGCAGTGGACTGTGAATAGGAAAAATATCTAGTACTCTTAATGAATCGTCTCAGAGGCAGAGCATGCTTGTAATTTTTCCACTTACATTTTTAAACACTTAAAATAAATAAAAGGCTTGTTTTACTATTATCTGTTTGTATGCTGAGATGGCACAGTGTTAAGAGTTTTTCTAGCAGCATGAGGCTTTCATACAACTGCTTTGCTTCATGGTTTTCTCATCCAGAGAATTAGTAGCAGGTGCTTTTAGAATCAGAGGAGCACACTGTTTACAGAATAAACCTTCTAAAATTTCCTGTGTGTCTTGAAAAGATGTAATTTTCAGTTTGATTTATGATTTGTAACGTGATATCCCCTACATTGAAATCTCCAGGGTTCTGCAAGAAAACCACTGCCTTTAAAATTCCAGCTTTAAAGTTCATTTTCACTGTTCGTGCTTTAAGAGAAATTGTAAATAGGGATATCTCTTCTCATGTTAGAGATCCACATGCCGCAGATGACATGCACATAAACTAACACAACTTAAAAATACAAAGCCAGAGCTGAGCCCCTGATTTTAAGTAGTAACAGGAAATGCTCTCTTATGCTATCAAGTTGTTAGGAGATATTATCACAGACCTCTATAGTTATCTTTATTTTAGCTTGCATGGTTTTTGTTTATATAACAGAGGATGGAAAATTAGCCCACCTGGAGTAAGACTTCAGTTATCACTGTCCTTCTTCCAATATGATCAGAAGTCTGTTTGTTTATCTCTGTAGACTGTGACAGGATGGTTAAAGTGTGGATTTGGTGTTCAGGAAAAAGGAAATGTGTTGAGTAAAAGACTTTCAGTAATGGATAAGATGTAAAACACTGACTAGAACAGGAAAATACTTTAAAGTCTGCTTTTCTTGTCACATTCATGAGGCACAGGCAGGGAGTTATCAGTTACTCCCAGAAATGTCATTACTTGGGATTGGTATTGTAGGGAAAGCCACTCATTTTGACTGTTGAATAATCATACAGGTTCCTCATATGGATGACGCCTCTAAGACTGATGCTCAAATACATCTGTAACCATCCATGTGGGTCAAATGTAGAGCAGGTTAGGTAGTTTTGTAAATACCAGCAGGCCCAGAATTGGTCACCGATGCTTCATCTCTACTGTTCAACATAAATGAATGTTGCAGTCTGAATTATAAATTCCTAAATAATTGAGAAAAGGGAGTGCTGATCTGTTGCACACAGTGATAACCTAGGCGCTTATGTGATTTAGGTCAAACATGAAAAGTAGTTACTCTCTTTAATGACAAGAAGAAGCGTAATTGGAGTCCCCAGCACAGTGCCATCCAGAGTCTTGGCCAAAGGTCCTGTTCACTCAGTTCAAAGGTTAGCCCTGCCTGTCAGCATGCATCAAGTTCCAGACTTGGTTCATCAGATCATCAGACCCCCTGCACATGCACATGCAGCACATATCCTGGTATGAGTGGTTCAAAGTCCTCTGTGCATTTGTGGAGCTCTTCATGTGCACAGGTGGTGCTCATGGCCTTTCAGAGCCTTCAAACAGACCTGTCCCAGTGCCTGTTTGTTCCTGCCACATATTAGTTTGAAAGCTGCCTACAGAAGTAGAGGCTTTCATTTTTCCTCTGTGGAAAGGTGTCACAAAAGCTGATGTTGGTACATGAAGTTGTTAGATTAGCCTCTATAGCATGATTTTTCTTTTTCCTTTCAGATACGACAGAGGAGCCTGCGCCACAGCCCAGCAATACAATAGGCTCCATCATTGGTGTGATCCTTACTGTTTTTGTGGTTGGAGCAATGTACTTCATCTGCCAGAGAGTGCTGTGCCCACGCATGAAGGGCGATGGGGAAACTATGACCAATGATTACGTGGTGCACGGACCAGCCTCTGTGCCTCTTGGTTATGTGCCTCACCCAAGCTCTTTGTCAGGGTCTCTTCCTGGTGAGTAAATGGCATGTACCTTATCCTGCCCTTTGGCACCAAGTAGTTGCAAGCTCAGCATATTGTGCGTGCACGCACAGTAGATATCTGTTCCAGAGGCATAATTCTTGACATCAAGTTTTTGGAAGACTAGAACATGAAGGCTTGTAGCCATCCTTCATTATAATCGTCAGCTGCTGTTTTAGTCATAACCCATGCCGTCTACAAGCACCCAGATACTTAGCTGAATCATAAGCTCAAGTAGATACACATACTATGGGAGTTTTCTTCTTTTCTTACTAAAGAAGCCTCTTTTTGGTCTATTGTAATAGCAACAGCAAAGTGTCATGACAGTACAGAGTAATACAAAAAGAGATTTATATTCATGGAATTTTAGCCAGAATGTAATTACTCTCATCTGATTTGTAGACAGGACTTGTATGCTTGCGGAACTTCTTATAAAGTCTGTAATGATCAGCAACAATTGTGGTCTCAGCTTATTTCATTTGATGATAATGTGCAATACTGCACTTAATTTATATGCATTGCTTCTGTATATAGTGATTGAATATGTACTCTAAACTGTGGCTTTGGATCCAGCAGGTTCCAGTTAGAACATATAGTTTCTGTGTGACCGTTATAGGGTTAAAATAATGCACTAAATTTCTTGGCTTTCTGTAATAAACTGCTTTCATAAGAAGGTCTTTGGGCAGAATTTTCACCATTATTTGGAGCACAGTTGCATGCCTCTCCACTTCCTGCTTGGACTCTCTGCTAGCATGCTTCAGTCCAGTCGCAAAAGCTTACTTACAGGGTGGAAATGAAAGAACAAACCCGTTCTTCTCTTGCACGTATTTCAGTTCCTTAGTTGAGGTGGTCAGAGGCAGTTTTCATGTTTTTTTCTGAGGCATAGAAATAGTGCCCAAATGCCTGTACTCTCAAGTCTTTTCCAGCCATTCAAGTGAAAGGAATCTATTTGTCTTCACACAGCTTTAGTGTAGCCCAGTGCCAAGTCTGTGGCTCAGTAGTTGATAGAGAAAACCAACACATTTATCCACTGATCATCTTCATTCCAGTTCTCCATCAAGGAGTGCTGAATTTGCTCTTAATATCGAAAGGATTAATTTCAGGAGTTATGTGTTTATACTGCTGTTATACTCTAGACTTTTTTTTAACTTTCTTTTCTGTGTTTGCTTCCAAGATTTGAATTTTGACATACATAAATCTTTGTTCTTCTTTAGGGATGTCTCGAGGTAAATCTGTGATCAGCTCCCTCAGCATTATGGGGGGAAGCAGTGGGCCACCCTATGACAGGGCCCATGTCACTGGAGCCTCTTCCAGTAGTTCTTCAAGCACCAAAGGCACTTACTTTCCTCCAGTAAGTCATTCTGTTATCCGTAGACCTTGAATAGCTTTCAGTGAAGTGCCAGTGCCTTTCTGGGGATAATTAATTGACAGATGAATGTTTTGTTTCAGATTTCTAACCTAATAAATCTATCTGAACATGGAGTAAGTGATTTTGAAGGAGAAGGGAGAGGGGATTGTATTTTTCCAAAACAACATAGGAATTTTCTACTAATTTTTAAGTTTTAGAGAGTTCAGTGCCAGAAAAAGATATTAGATTGGATGTCTGGAGAGAAGAAAAAATCCCTGTAAATGTTGAGCAGCGCTGGCAGAGTGAGCTCCTTTCATTATGCTCTGCCATGTGCCTCTGGCGGTAAGGCTATATGGTTCATTCTGTATAAACCTTTGAAGGAATTAATTTTAATATCACTGTCATGTTACAAAGTAAACAACTGTCTTGTAACTCCATAGCACTCCCCTAGTCACAGACCATGAGTGTGCTGAGCTAGATGCTATATAAAGTTGGTACCAGTCCTAAAGGGCTCCCTGTCTCTTTACTTTTAGCACTGTTTGTTGTTACTTTAGGTATTTTTATATGAAATATAGCAAGCCACTATCAAGTGTTAATGAGTTACATGGTCAGTCAGAGCAGGCTGAACTCTTAAACTACTTTCAGTTCTTAGAGTCAACCCATCATTTATATTTTTAAACCACTCTAATCCAAATATTGTTTGTACAGTAAGAGTGCAACTGTATAGGGAACAAATGCTTGCACTGGACAGCAAACTGCAGATACTATAAACAGGATAATACTTAGGGACTACAAGCTACTAGGGGCAGACATCTGCCAGTTCGCCTAGGGCAGTAGTATCCCTAGTGACAATCTAGTATTGAACAGCCAGCCTCAGCTTTACTTTTCAGCACTGGATATGTCAAAATATCAACAGCAGTCAGCATTTTTGAGAGAACTTAGTAAGAGCTTCAGTGGAAATGGGAACAACAGGGGTTTCCAGGGAGGTGTCTATTGAAGAACTGGAGAATAAACAGCAGAAAAATCCTGTTTGTTGGGAGGGGCCAGGCATGCAATTCTGAACTTAAGGTTTCTGTTCAACAGGACTAAAAAGAAAGTCTATAAAACTGGTGTTCTTTTAATTCTCCTTAATTTCTTTCCTTTTTTTTTCTTTTTTTTCTTTTAAACTGTGACTCTTTTTTCTTAGATTTTGAACCCACCACCATCACCAGCTACTGAACGTTCACATTATACCATGGAATTTGGTTATTCTTCAAACAGCCCATCCACTCACAGATCCTACAGGTAATTATTGTTACAATAGCTTCCATCAGGACAAAAGCAGTTACTGCAGAAATGCAGAATAAAGACAGTCTCTGCTCCACAAGAATTACAATCAAAGGCCCTAATTCTGCAAGTACTTAAACAAGTGCTTAAATTGGATCACTTGTATCGTGTCACTGAAGCATGTGCGGAAGTGTAGCACTGTTGAGGCGAATCATGCAGTAAGTGGGTTAGTGGTACACCTCTCGGGCCTATTGCATTAGGGGGAATAACAGCACTCACTTTTGTCACAAAGTTATCTAAATGCCAAAAAGAATTGTTATCATGATAGTTTTATGAGACAAAATTATTTAGCCTGCAATGAGCTCTGCGTTGTTTGAAGTCTCTGCCATAAATAATTTGTTACGTGATTATCAGGAATGATATACATGCAGCAAGAGGAGGAAAGTTGGGAATATAAAGGCTAGTGTTTCAGAAGTAACATTAATATTATGGCCTAGATAAAGCACAGAAATTCTGATTTGACATATTTAGGGTTAATCTCTAAAACAGGTTGTTAAACCTCTGCTTATTTTCCCTTTGGCAAATATTTATGGACAGGTAGGCTTTATCCCTGTATTATCTGAATGCATCTTTCTCATCTTCCCTCTAAGATTTAGAGTTTGTTACCATTTTATTATTTATTTAACTGTTTACCAAAAAATAAAGGAAAAGAGGCCTACCACCCAGGGGTGTAAAGGTCCCCTCCCATATCGCTAGTAGATCTGGTCAATGCAAAGAGGTAGCTGTATTTGGCTATTGAAAGAAATGCCTCCCTAACACAGAGCATTTGGGGTTTTTGGATAATAAGGTCTCTGGGGCTGAAAAGACATCTCTTCTCCATTAACAGAAAATATGGTCTCTGTTGTGCAGAAGGTCAGACCAGATGTTTATAATGGTCCCTTCCAGCCATATGAAAAATCCTTAAAAATGGCTAGTAATTTTGTAATGAAATAAAGCCAGATCTTGGCACCAGCATGAATCATGCTGATCACTGGTTAGCTGTGTGACTTTGAATAGTATTAATGGTATTAAGGCTGTAGTGTGGGAATGAATGGTTTCAGACTGCTCCTCCACCCAAAAATAAACCCTGTTTTTGCGACTCCTGATCTTCAGTCTTTCCTAACATTCTGACCTGCATATAGAGGAGCTGCATCCCACTGACCCCCAAATGCTGACTTCAGGGGCTGGCAGCTGCAGCTACCAACCACCTTCCTTTCTAATTTGTTTTCTTTACGTTATCCCAGGCTCACTTTAAAAATGCTTTCTGGTAGCAGCCTTTGCAAATCCTATCCCAGTTGCATTCTGATAGGTGCTTCTCCTGCCTACTACAAATGTGTTCGGTGATTTTTCTCCCTCTCCCTCTTGTTCTTTCTTGATATTTCTCTCACCTTGGAAGTTAGTATCCATAAACTGGGTAATGGAAACAGAGCATCAATTATATATAAATGCAACACAGCTGGGTTTTTCCACTGTGCCCTGCCTGCCTCACTCTTAGAGGCACCTTTTCCTACCTTGGCTGGGGCCTTAAGGGCTCCGTTGTCTGTCAATAATGAGTACGAGCATGCCTTAGTTACTGTAATTTGATGGGGGCTCTCATGCAAAGGTTGGCCATCTTCAGGGGGGCTTCAAGTTTGCTGTTTGTTCGAGAAAGAGGAGTGGGATGCTCTGTATCCACTGCAGTGGGATTGACCTGCTGCATGTTTCTGCCTTCACTTATCTGCAGCTTGGCTTGCCCGCGGGTGCGTTGCCCAAACTGTGCGGTCTTTCCCTACACTGACACTTCTCCCCTAAATGTCCCTGCCACAGCTATAGGCCTTATAGCTACCGGCATTTTGCGCCCCCCACAACACCCTGCAGCACGGATGTCTGTGACAGCGACTACGCACCCAGCCGGCGGGCGGCCACCGCTGCAGCCAAAGGCTACACCAGTGACCTAAACTACGACTCGGAGCCGGTCCCCCCGCCGCCAACACCACGCAGCCAGTACCTGTCAGCAGAGGAGAACTACGAAAGCTGCCCACCCTCGCCGTACACAGAGCGGAGCTACTCTCACCACCTCTACCCACCACCACCATCCCCCTGCACCGACTCCTCGTGAGGGCCAGCCCCCCCCTCTATTACCTGCCTCCGCCACCAAAGTGTAAATACAAAATGTTCTGCTGGGGAGGGGGGAGGGAGCCCTCAGCGAGGTAGGACAGTGTACAGATAAATGTTATTAAATGGGGTGGAGGAATACTGGAGATATTTGTATAGAAGAGAAAAAAAAGGATATTTATATATTTTCTTAAACAGCAGCTGCTGCTTGTGCCATAAGAAGAGAAATTTTTGTATTGAAAAAAAAAAAAAAGACCCAGACATTTGTACAAAAAGTTTTTATTTTTGCAAATGGAACACAAAAACATGCCTTAATCCAGTGAAGTGACTGAGCACATAAGGAAATGGAAGGACCAGGAGGTGTCATTTGTCCAGCAAGATCAGATGTGGGGTTTATCAATACCAAAAATGTTTAAAGTTATTAATAATAAAGAAGTCCGTCTCAGAGCAGCATACCATAGATACTTGGAAGTAGCCAAATAACCTCTATGTTAATTATGGAGGGCCAGCAATTAAAGTTAAACTTGAAGAAAATGCAGTCAGGACAGATATTAACCTTACACAAAGGGCTTTATGTTTTCTACTGGAATACAGCAATCATAGCAGTGAATCCAGAAAAACAATCACAGACTTTTTAAAATTAATACACCTCTGTTTGTTCTTAATGCATTTACAGAACTGCACCATTCAGAGCTGTCCTTGCTTCTGGGATTTCAATGATTTCATGGGGTATATTTTTCAATTTGTTTTTCTTATTGTATAGCTTTTCCTATCCTTTCTACATCCTTTCCTCCTTTCTGTGTCACTTTAAATCATAATATCCTTATTTAAAGTACTGCTAGAACTGGGCTGCTGTAAATTCTTCCTTTTTTTTTTTCTTCCTAATTAGCATTGTCATACAGTGAGTGTCATGCTATACTTTGCTTTGTTCATTTTGCCAGCACAGTAGGTTTCTGTTTTGTACCAGGTCAGTGTGATTTTCACATGATTGACAAAGGTAATATGCATATACCTGAGTGATTTCTAGTCCCTTAAAAAAAAAAAATTTTTTTTTGACCTAGTGCCCACAAATGTCAAATATTTTTATACAACATATAATATAGACAGCATATTTATAAACTATAAATTTAACCATGGATTGTTAGTTTTGCTGTAAATGAATAATATATCCTTGCAGTACTTTCAGTGTATATTGATATCACAGTATACAAATCATATATATATAAAACATATATATATAAAAAATATATTATTTTTTCCTAGTAAGGAAGCATTTAACTTTCAGTGGAGCAACTTCCCACAGGAAATATATGTTTTTTTCATTGGAAGGATTTCCTTTGTTGTATTAGCTGCTCATGATTTCTGTTAGGCAAAACCGGTTTTCTCAGTATGATTTTGACATACCTCCTCTTTTGCATGGTGTGAGTTTAATACCTTAGTATTAACCACTGTGAATGTCAAATTTTAAGATATTCTTAACTGAACCATTTTATATTTGCATTCTCTATTTTTGTATTTTTTCTTGTTTAGCCCCTTCTCCTTTCAGCCTCACCATGGTGATTTTGAAAGGGAGAGTGTATAATCAAGTAAAAACACTATCTGTGTAGGTTGAGGAGCAACTTAGGATATCATTAATCTCTCTTTGACTCCAGTGCAGTGTTTTGAATTTGCTTTGACTGTAGTGGAGTTCACAGTATGCCTGATCTTGGATGGCATTATGCATTTACAACTTCTGTTGACTTTAAATCCATGTTGAAGGTGCTCGATGCCTTCAAAGATCAGCCCTCTAAATCTTCCTTTCAAAACAGAGGTACTGAGGAGCTTCTGCCTTGTAGCCTCTGGGCACAGGATGGGTAAAATACTCTTCATAGGTACCATTCTGTTTTTATTGTTCTCTGTTGCTTATTTCCCAGCCAGTTTCAACCAAAAGAGAAACAGGCTGAAAAAGTGGCATGGGCTTTAATTCGGACTATTGACAGAATTAGTAACAAATGATTCTTGCTAGTGCTGCTGCTCATCTGGAGTACTGGAGCCTCCTTTGGTTGCAGCTCTGAGAAAAACAATGATGTTTGAAATTCCAGCTGTAATAACGGGTCTTGCTAATAGTCAAAGATACCCAAGGCAGTTACAGTTGATCTTTAGATCTGGTGCGCTAAGTTTTTTGCCCAGCTTCATTCTAGGTATCTAGGATTTCTGGTAGCTGTTCTTCTGGCTCTTCCTTGATGGTGAAGAAGCTTGTTTGTGTTCTCCAGCAGGATGGACGTGGAGGGTATTGCGAACTATAAGGGAACTCGAATCCATTTATATGAAGGGGGGGGGAGGGCGGGCATGGTGGGACGGGGGGCATTGAGGCTGGCATGCCAATGAGAATCGAAGCTTGTACGTTGTTTACATTTTTTAATGTGCAGCATTCCGTGTGGGGTTCACATGTGGAAACTTGCACTAATGAACTCAGAAGAATATTGCATTGTTATATCTCAGTCCAAGTGCTTGTACTGTGATGGCAATGGTCTCTTCTTGCAAAATACTTTTTCAGTGTGCCAATTTCTGTTTGAAAAATTCTAAGGTGGTTCAGCTTAAGGAGTGGTATCCTCTTTCCGGTGCAGTTGGACTGCCTCACTGAGACTTCCTCTTGGAATGGTCTTGCTGTAGGTAAATCTTAAGTGTGTCTGCAAATGGACTATGCTGTCCAAGTTCTGTGCTAGTTTATGTCCAAATGTGACTCAGTTGAAGCCAATGGAGCGGGCACACAATTCAGCTTAGAATTTGATCAAGTCTCTCTGATAGATATATTTCACTTTGGGCATCAGGTACTTTGAGTGATCTGCCACTGGGAGGTTCATGTGAAGAGGGGAAAGTGGACAAGCTATGTTCTTCCACTGAAGATGACTGGTGTAGGGAGCAGGCTCTTTCTTGTCTGTATTAACCGAGGAATTTATTAAGTGGAAAGCCAAGGTCTGACTTTGCAAGTACAAATATTTTCCCAGTGATTCTAGAGTAAAATTCTGAATGAGCTGATGATCTGTGAAGTTCCTGTTAGGCAGATATCTAAATTAAAAAAGCAGTGATGCAAGTTGTCTGTGCACCTGACATATTCCCAGTGAATAGCCATAGACTGATTGAAAACTGAGACTGAACAATTTATCTCTCTGCCATTGAGCCAGTCATGATTCGTATTCTGTCCTTCCCTCCGTGAGGGTCATGGTCTCTGCTGCTTCTCAGATTGACTGAGATGTTAGGACTGTAGATAACACACAAATGTCAATTCAGGAGATACTTAAGTGAGTGCATAGCATTAGCATGTAAGTAGTCTCATTGATGTCAATGAAACTGCTCATAATCTTTAAGCTAAGCACAAATGTCCTTATCTTGCATCATCAGACACATATGCAGTAGAGGACTTAACACAAGTACTCATTGTGCAGTTTTTACCTGAAAGTGTTCATAGCTTAGAGTTTGGGCATGGTAAATAGCTGGCACATTGAATTAGGGAAGGAACAGTTCATTGTAGTTTAAAAAATGTGATGGACATGAGCATAAAGTTTGAGTACTAGCCATTGCATGTTCAGCAGGAGCTTTGCATGCTTAAATGACAAAATTAATAAGACCTATTCTTGCCTTTTTAAATTATACCTGCCATGTCATGCTGCATACATTTCATACCCTCCTCAAGAACACTTGTCACTTTTCCACTGCTTTTGTATATCAAGATATTTGTTTGAAAAGAACTCAGATAAGATAAATGGAATATTAACCTAATATTTGCATTTGAAATAAAGAATGGTTTCCATGAATACGAACTCATACAACCTCTGCATATAAGTTAAATGAAATATTTTTTACAGTAATGCAATATATGCAAATGAACCAGTTGATATCAAAGGATTCATTTTGCTCTGAGGAGCTGTATCTTTTAGTGTTGTAAATTCCAAATTACTGCCATAACATTCCCACATTTGTGCTTGTACAGGTATGTGTATGCAGGTACACGTACCTTTGGTAATGTGAATTTAACTAAAGCTAATAATTTTCTCTCATCCATTCACATTCACATCCCAGCATTGGCAGATTCTGCCTTGCTGCCTTTCAAAGTGCTAATGCTGGGTACTGTTGTGCTGTCTCATGTAAGCTCAACTTCTTCAGTCTAGGTTGTAGGACAGACAGCAGAATACTTGCTACTTTAAACTTGAATAATGAATGCTCTGCCATGCTTGACAGGAGAGGAAGTACACTTTTGGTGCTGTGCCATTACTTATTGGATTCCATTCTGTAGATGACTAGAGTTCTGTGTTTTCCGCAAATATATACAAATCAATCTGTTGTAGTCCTAGCCTAATTTTGAAGAAAAGTGCACCCAGACTGCTTGATGTGATAGGTGCTACAATCCACTGCAAGTGAAGGAGCATGCGGAAAATCCCTATTTATTGCATTAATGGGCTTTGCTGTCCCCAGTTTGTGCATTGCTTCTCTATTTATTATATCCGATTCTCTAGAAATGGGTGGTGTGCAAGTCTTAAATACAGATTCATTTGCTTTACTTTAAAAAAGTTAAGCCTGTGTTTGTCACACAACACTGTTACGGACAGAATCTGCTTCTGAATGTCTACCTTGCATATTGCAGATTACTATTTTTACAAAAAAAAAAATAGCTGGTTCATTGGGTGCAAAAATAACTTGAACCTTGTTATTCAGAAATAGCTTTCTTTAGGCATGGGTTTTTTTAATTGCATTGTGGTGGGGATATTGCTTGAAAATTAAACTTTAACTTAATTGAAAGGTGGCAGATGCACCTAGAAAATGAATTAGGAATGACCCAGTAGCTTGAAAATGGGTGCAAAGATTCCATTACTTTCTAAAAGAAGTAAAATAAAATAGCATACTGATCTAAAATAGGCAATTTTCTTTTGTAATCTTCTTTAAAAAGGACAGATCAATGGGTGATGCTGGAATAACATTTATAGGGACTGGGTGATCCGCTCCAACAGCAGGGCAGAGTAAGTAAACTGTCTATATTAGATTCAGGCCAGTGATTGTCTTAATAGAATAGCTGCTTGTGATGATGAAGCTATCCGAGAGCAGTCCTGTTCCCCTCTTGTAAATGAACAAGGAGCAGCTTTGAAGTCCTGATTAAAATGGCTGTAGCCTTAAGCCAGGCAGTTAAGAGTCAGTGAGGGAAAAATGAAAGTGTCTTTTTGTAAAGAGGATACCACCAGGCTTAAGCTGAACTAGCCTTGTTTGCAAGTGAAGGATCTGGTGCTGCTTTCAGATTTTTAATCTTGTTTTGTTTGTTCTTTTTTGTAAGCTTTAATCACTGTTTGTCATTGTCTTAAAGCCAGCTGGTGTCTCTTGTTCATCAACTTTGGTACGATGGTGCTTTGCAAGGATGTATTTATATTATAATGACCAACATTTGGTCAGCCCTATTCACTCATTCACTAACTTTTTTTTTTGTAAAATAAAGTGCTTTACTTGTAAGGTGTATATAAACCTTGTACAAAAATCCTTTCCAATTATTACTATAAACTGAGTTGTAACAAATGAAATGTTGATTTTTATAATAAAACTAAGAGTGAAAAAGGGGAGGGTGCTGTTCATTTTATTTCAGCATCTGGAGGAAAGGTAATTAAAGGTAGAAGTCCATGCGTGTGTTTGCTCTCCATAAAAGCCAGAATGTGCTCAACTTTCTAATGCTCTAGGCCAGCTCTGCAGACAGTGATGCATTTGCAAGAAACACATAGTTGACTTCAAGCAGTTCTTTGATACAGTTTAAAGCTAAAAGTCTCCCGTTTTAATCACTTAGCTTGGTTTACCAGATAATACAAACCAGAGAATTATACCAATTCTGTATCAGACCATAGAAACAATGATTCTTTTGGAGAATGCTGGTATTTAAATCTATAGCTAAGTGTTTACAATGACAGACATGGGGGGGGGTCAGTTTTAACTTTAAAATGTAAAACAAAACAAGTCTCCCACTCCTTCACCCCCAGAGCACAGTGTTGACGCTGTAACAAAGAATCGGATGGGAAGCAGTTCTCAATTTATACCTCTGCACAGAAATTCCCACTCCACTTGAGTGCACTAGTTGTGAATAAGATACGTCTTTGTATTAGTGTGGATTTGGCTATACTAAGATTCTTGTTTTATGTTTTCAGTTGTTCTATATGGAGGCATGGACAAGTCATGTATCACAGCCTATATTAGTAAAACGGCCTACATTTATCAGTCTCACAAAATATTGTGAAAATAAATGCTACTCTTATCAAATAAGGTGATATTCTGCATTTATTCTTCCATGGAAAATGAACCATTAGTTTCAAGCTGATGGGCATAGCGCCCATTCTTCTTTTTCTCTTTTCTCTTTTTTCTCTCTTTTAAAATGCCAGTTAGAAGTTGCTCCTGAGCTACAGAAGACTCACCGTCTATCTTTTTTCTTTAAATGATTGTGGCTACCTTTTTACACAGCCAGTGCAGCTGTAATATGATAGACGTCAGTGTGTAGCATTCATGTTCTTTGGGATTCCCTGATTGTTGGTCTTTGCCAGGGATAGATGTTAGATATCATGGAGCATCTCAAATGTAGTTCTCCAAGATAGTATGGATGGTGTGGAGTGTGCAGTATGGATGGACATCACAGAGAGCAGAATCAGCCCTATCCAGTTAGCCACTTGAGTTGAATCTTGAGGGGGAAAAAAAGCACTTTAGAAGGAGAGTATAGATCAGGAAACAAAAGTAAGTTGTGCTTCAGCTGCAGCTCCACCATGTGTCTTTACTGTGCCTCTCCAGAACTAGCTGAACTGCTGAAATCATGTTTAGTAGGCACCCAAGGGACAGCAGGTATAGTAAGGACACTGAGGTATTTTTCATCATTTAAAAAATATTCCCTGCCTCTCTTATAAAAGACCACTTGGAAGCCTGAAATGGATCGGGTTTTCTTAGCATGATTATGTGTCATCCCTCACACCTGTACACATGAGCAGGGGTGACTGCAAGTGCTGGAATCCTGCTATTCATTTTATATTAGGGAAGGAGAAAACACACTGTGTCTTTTTTTGGTAGGGGCAAGGAGAAGGACATTTCTTTAAGAAGATAAAAAATTGAAGTTTTGGGATCCACCAACACTGGCAGCACTTCCCTAAGAAGCTGAGAATGGGAACTCACATGCTTGTTCCTGGAGGGGAACTGTCAGACTCGTTTAACCTGTTTCCCTAAGGAGATTTTGTAGCTAGATGAGAAACATTTGCATGGGAATAAATGCGTGCTTGGTGGAGCTGCCTGTTGAAAAGTAGGCACCTTAAAGAGAAAGTTTAACCTTGAATCAAATCTGCTGTCAAATTATAGTTTATAACAACGTATGCAGTATCTTTTCCTGCATCACTTTTTTTTGCACATCAGGTTGGGAACACAAGATGTATATTGCTGGGCCTAGTGACTTAAAAAAAAAAAAAAAAAAAAAACTTGTTTCTCCTGTAGGAACTACATGTCTCAGTAGGCAAGCTTTACCTTGCATTGCCCATACCCTAGTTCATCCCAGGGAGATCTATGATGGCAGCTCAATGTAGATTCCCTTTTTATAGGAGAAATTATGAGCTGACAGCACTCTCCTGCTTGCACCCTCCTTTCCACACAGAAATGGCTTAGCAGGAGAATATCTCCTGTCTTGGGTTATCCAGCTTGGCTTGGCACAGCTATAATCTTTCTCCAGCTCTGCTTTAACAACAAGATACCTTCTTCTTAATTTCAGAGAGGGATGCTCTACAGAAAATATGGAGTTTGCTTGTCTGGAGGCATGTGAAGAATATTGTTTGGGTCTGAGAAGATGGAAAGATTCTCTGTGCTCTCTGTTTGCTAGTGTTGCTGAAAATCTTAGCCCTGTCTGCTCGCCAAGGAATTGATAAACATCTTGGCTCAGGACTGGTAACCCACCAAGCATATGGTTAGAGAGGAATGACCAAGTAAGCTGTCATGTGTGTGAAGGGGAATTAGGAACATGGAGCATGGAAAAGAGGTGGTGCTTGAGGATGATGCAGTGTCAGAAGCCTAGAGAATAAAGGATGTGGGGTGTATGGTAGGAAGGGAATTGGGAGCGTATGGCAATGGCAAGAAAGGATGAAGTTGTAGATGGCTCTCTGAAGGCACACAGCAACGCAGCACTGGCAGGAAGACTCAGTTCCTCAACGCTGCCATAAGAATGATATGACTGATTGGCAATGTGGGGACCTAAAAACAAATAATCTGGAATGAGTGAAGAAAGTAACAGGTTGAGCAGAGAAAATGAGCCAGAGAACTCCAGTAGAAAGGAGGAGCTCTGTGTTTCCTTGTACTCCATCCCTATTGTATTCTTCTGTGCTGTGAAGGAAACAGTCATTAGGGGTCTGATTCCCGTGGGGCCGGGCAAGTTCAATTAAGGTAAAAGGAGGAGGGAGCAAAGGGAAAATCTAGCAGAAGCACCTGCCATTATCGCAAATATACACCCATGCTACAGCAGGCAGAAGAGAATGAATGCAGGAGAACAGGAGACATGAACACACACCCTCTCCCACCTCCACATCTCATACAGGGCGCGAGTGAGGGAGAAGAGGCGTGCTAAAATAGCCCAGAGTGCTCCCTTGCATTCATGCACATAGATGAGCATCTCCCAACTTTTTCCCAGACTAGTTCCCTTTAAAAACAAGCAAAGAACAGTTGAGGAACTTGCTTAAATAACTCCTGCTGTCTAGCTCCATCCTCATGGGCAAAATCCATCTGCTGTTTATGCTAGGTGGGTGCCAGGTGTTTTACACAGCCACTTTCTGTCCAACATGGCTTGCAGAAAATATATAAATGGCGAAGTATGGTAGAGATAAGATTGGGAAATTCAGTAAATTGCTCCAAGAATGTCTTTTTATCATATGTATTTGTTTTATTTTGGGCAATGTAGCAGCCATGAGACTGGTACAAAGACAACGGGAGAAGAGTACTCTTGCTACACAGCCTGGGAATTGTTCAGGAAATACACATCAAAATGGTATGATCAAATGAGGGTGTAATAAGAGCCAAGGCTGATGTTGATCTGAGCATAGAGTCTGAGACAGGAGAACCAAGTGCTGGTACCCTGGGCACTAGGAAAAATAATAGAGGGAATGAAGAAGGGGAAAGAAGGGAAGAAGAGCCACAGACTGTGTGGCAGATAGTGGGATGTGCTTTGAGGTGAATCACAGGAAGGTACCAAGGCTGGATAGGTGCAGCACTGGGGCAGGCCATGTGGAGACTTTAGTCAGTGAGAGCAGCTTGGCTGCTTTTGTGGCCTTGGAGAAGAGCTATGTTTCTCTGTGCCTTTGTGTGGTCTTAAGAGTGGGAAGAGAAGATACCCTGAAATGAAAAGGCTGTCCTGAAGGGAGCTCGGAGGAGCCTCGGAGCAGCTGCCTTCCTCTTGGCACCTTGGCAAAGGTGGCTGCATGTGGGGCAGAGGGGAAAGGCAGGGCTTCACAGCTGAGGGAGACAGGGATAATCCGGTGAGATGATCTGTTTTCTGTTTGGATCCTTTCCATCTGATACGTTTGGCTTCACAGTAAGCCAGTCATGTTTCCTTCGTGTCCTGAAGACTGTATGATGCTAATTTGTATGCTATTGCTAACCTGGCGAGTTAGAAAACATCATTGCTCGAGGGCCCCTTTGCCTTCCTCTTCTGACATGGGACTTTCTCACAGGGTCAGCTAATCCTTCCTCTGAACTGCCCTGCCTACATTTTTCATGATTAAAGGTTCAGGGCACTATCATGCTTACAGAAGTTATCAGTTGCCAGCATTTGAGGCTGGCTGGAGGAAAGTAGACCAGACCCGGGAAGAGAAGACAACAGGGAGACATGAACTGGGCACCACGAATCCGCGTAGGCATCCTCGTGCACTGTGAGCCCTTTGTCTCATCTGAGGCGTCCCCTTCCGACAAGCCCCACTCAGCCCCAGTGCAGCATCTCGCTTAGACCTGTTGACGATTGTGGAAAGTGTTGTAAAAATCTCATGCACACGGTGCCTATGCACTGTCTGCTTCCTGTGCTTCACCTCCCCTGGTCCTTATTATGTGGAGCATCTAACGAAAAGCAGCTCGTGGCTTCCCAGGGTATTTCATGTCCTTTTGCGATGCATTCCCTGACTGAAGCAGCTTTTGCCCTGGCTGTGAAATCACAATCGCTTGCCGTGGCAGGGAGCGGGGTGTGGCTGACACGGTTATTTGGCTCCAGGTGGGAAGTCAGCAGCAGATGAACTCAGGAGATAAAGATCCAGATTTTGTGCAAATACACTCTGCATTGAAAAGCAAAGGAAGAAAGGATCAGAAAATGACCCCTACTGTGGACAGGAGGAAAACTTGTAAATGCACTTTTTATTAAAATTGCTCAAGAGGTAATAGCTATTTTAAAAAAATCCATTGGTGTGTTCTTCCTAACTTCAACTTTTTCAAGCATTCTCTGTTTGCTGGTGATTCTTTCTTCTACACCACTTTCTCCTTTCCATCACGGGGGTGTTTTGAGCAACTTTGCCATGGCAGCATGACGATGCTGATTCTTTAGTGTGCTGGTGCTGCTCTGAAGCACAGCTCTTAGCCGTGAATTGCTTTACAAAAGAGAAACATTTTCAGATGCTTCTAAGAAATTGTTCCACAAGCAGCAATAATAATGAAGAATAATTTTTTTTTTAATGCATTTCTCTCTCCAGTCCTCCCAGTGCAACGCCCTCACACCCTCTCCCACACTGCCTCTGAATCCTGCCCACCTCCCTGAAACCCCTTGGCTCCCTTGTTTCCGTGCTGCCCCAGGCATGAGCGCTGACCGCGGCCAGTGTCCATGTGCCCCTCAGCTGAGGGGCCTCATCTGAAGACACGTGATACGCGTGTGCACAACGGCCAGTTCAGCTGTGTCCTGACCTGCTTCTCTGTGGCATTAGGGATCCTAACTGTCTCCTCCATTCACATCCCTCTACCTCCCTAAAAAAGAAAAAAACACCCAAACTCTAAAGTTAGACACAGGTATGGGCTTGTCAGTCAGAGGAGAATTTGTTCATCATAGAAAGCATCATAGAAAGGGTTGCTGTTGTTTTTTTCAAGTCTTTGTAGAAGATCTGTTTCTTTGTGCCAGTGCAGAGTGAAGGGGAACAGGTGGGAAAGGGAGAGCTGGATTTTCTGCCCTTTCAAGAGACTTTGCTCCTTTTACTTTGTGCATGTTTTGCTCCCTTCGCATCTGCTGTTTGAATCATCCTGCAACTTTAGATGCTTTCAGAAAAGGAGAAGCAAGTAGAGAGACAGGAGAAGTGATCCTCCGGTCCCTATTGCTAGCTTCCTTGAATTCATTTGATGATAGTAATAAAACCTATCTCTTTCCATGACTGTAAAAGGCAATGGACGAAGCACCTGCAGAAGTAACAGAGCTTGGTGATTCAGATTCACAATTTACTGCAGGCTCTCAGAGGCCTCTGACATTTGTTCTCAATTACTGGGTATTCGTCTTGCTCTTGCGCATGATTAGCTGCTGCTGCTGTAACCAGGTACTCGGTGGATTTGGTCTCCTGACTCCAGCAGGCCACTAGGAGCCAACTGTAAATAATGAAAAAGCTTGTTTCAGAGAGGGGGTTATTTTTGGCAAGTCACTGGCTTTTATTACGTAGTTGCATGAGAACACTTCATATTTGAAATGATCTCTGGACAGTTGTTTTCCTGTGTTATTTTGTGATATATAAGGGTTTGGGAAAAAATAAAAAAGCAGTATAAGCAAGGATCATGTTAAATGGGAAGACCTGCCCCCATCTGCCCAAAGGTACTTTACTACTTTAAACCCAAAATTCCTTAGAAGGAATTGAATTTCACATGCATCATTGAGAGTAGGAGTCTATTCCCCTCCCTCAAACTGTTACTGATGCATTACAACTGTGGTGCTAGTTTTATATTTAATGATTCTTCCAAACAGAATAGATTAGTAATCTGATGCATCTTTTACATCTTTAAGATGTGTTTTTTATATGAACCTAGAAGAGCTCAATATCTATTTGTAATTACAACCGCCTCCACTTTTTCCATTGCAATTTTTTCAAGAACCAATATATATACAGCTTTTTTTTAACGTATTATTTTGTCTCTGTATGTGCCCAAAGAAGCTGACAGCCCATCAACCTTGTCACCTTGGGAACAAGTAAAATACTCAATGCTGTAAGACCTATGAGTGTACCAATCTTCATCAGCCCTTGGGCTTCTAGGGACACAGACCCTGAGGCCGTAAGGTAATTAGCTGACTTACTTTCACGCTGAGACACTTGATAATGTAAGTACAGAATCATCATGACTGAATTGCAAACTCAAGTGCATGCTACCAATGGCAAATTTGTTGCTACAGTGGTTATTAGCCTGTTTTGGCTGAGGCTCTATTGGAAGATAAAATAATATGACGCCTTCCATCCCTTTCTTTTGAAAAACAGTAGCAGCAGCAGAGGAAACAAGGCATTTCATTGGCAATTCACTGGTGATTGCAGTGATTTGCAGGTTTCCCTACTACTCCTCTCCGTATGAGAGACCCTGGTCTTGCTGTCCATAGGGATATATCTGCACATTTCATTGCCTTGTCTTATAGTCTGTCCAAGCTGTTCACTTGCTGCTGTCACTGCCAGGGACACAAACCCCTGCCCATAAGGGATGTGGGGTAGCTCCCTTGAAGGACCCAGTGGCTAAGCACAGGGGTTAAGTAGTTTACTCAGTATCATGTGAGGCAGAGGGAGAAGAAAAATGATCCCAGGCCCCCCCAATTAGAGCAAAATACAGTTTGTGAATCTTAAAACCTTTTTCAAAAGCAGAAAGTAAAAAGAAAACTTTGTCTTCAAAGTGATTGTGAGTCACTCCTCTTCAAAGCCTTTCCATGCATTTCTTGAAGTTTCTTTCCAGTGCATATTCCAAGTGTTTTTGTGGGGAGGGTAGATTCTTCCTGTCTCACATTTAATTTTGGTCCATCAAACTGTCTCTCATTTTGGTTTTTCTTCTGGCACTTGAGACTAACTTGCCTCCTTTAATTGAATGCAGACACTGCCTCTAACATGACAGCCACTACCCACTCAATAATGGGATATTGTCTTTCCTGCCGTGTATTTGCCTTAATTAAAACCAGAGCTCTCACCTCAGTGCTGGACTCTGCCCTATTCCTCGCTAATGCTTTTACACATCGTTTCATGCCAAGGCTTGCCAGAGCACATGCACGGGCCTGGTTTGCCAGCATTGTTTACTTGCTTGTTGTTGTTTTTAGGAGTGAGTTTCCCTTCATCCGCGGGAGGCTCCTCGCTGCTTCAGTAGAGCTGACTGGACGCTGCTGTGTGCCCGTCCCCTATGGGGAGGCTGCAAGGGAGGTGGGAACAGGTGCCTGGGTGTTAGCAGCAGGCAAAGCTGCCAAAAAAGGAAGAGCTTTGAGCTGAGCAACCATTTCTGCAGGCATATGCATTTCCTAACCCTCCTCTGGGGTGTTCGCTCTGCCCTTATGCAGGAGAAATCCATTTTCAGGGAGGATCTGGGATCTAATAGATATTTTGAGATCTACTCAATATCAAACCTGGTTTCAGGTTTGAAGTCAGATCTTTAAACATTTGGGGTTTTGTTGGTGGTGGTGGTGGTGGTTTTTTTAACCTATGTTCTGTTATGGCTGACTCTGGGCCTCCACTCTGGCCATGTAGGTCCCCGTCGCTCAAGCCTGTGCAGGTCCTCTCCTGGTTAGTAACCTTCAGGGTGTCCTTCATCAGCTTGGAGAGTACAGTGATAGCTACCCCCAGCTGGCCGCAGTGAGAGCGAAACAAATTACATCCCATATTTTGTTAATAATCACTTAAGGAACCCAAACCATGTTACAGATGTATCCCTTTATCCCATTAACAAAACTCTGGGCAGTGACAGAAGGGCTGTATGAAGAGAGCTTTGGGTAGGCTGTGCAAGGAGGTGGTGGCAAATACTTACTCTCCTTGGCAAAAGAGCTGATCTCTCCTTTTGTGAGCACCAGGTTGGAAAAAAAAAACCCAAAACACAAAAATCATCTGTTGGTGCACCCTGCTTGTGCAATGTGGTTTTGCTATGGAATACATCTCTTCTAAGGATATCTCATCTCTAAAAGTACTCCAGTATGTTTACAACAGTCTAAGTGCTGTGGTTTTTACATGATATTCAGCATTTTCCTTCATCTCCAGATCCTGGAGAGGGTGGGACTGGAGAGCTCAACTTTCACTTAAAAACCTTTTCTGGAGAGAAAGTAACAATGTGATCCATATTTATCCAACAGGATAAAAAGCAGAAGGCAAATATGACACCCAGCCTCCACAAAAATTTTGAAAAACTCAGAATACCACCAGAGGGGTTTAATCTGTAAGGTT
This sequence comes from Apteryx mantelli, assembly GCF_036417845.1. NCBI lineage: Eukaryota > Metazoa > Chordata > Aves > Apterygiformes > Apterygidae > Apteryx > Apteryx mantelli. The sequence continues at coordinate 141,812,759 of NC_089978.1, forward strand.
TTCTTCTGTGAGAGTTTGGGGAGCTAACTCAGGGCTTTTTGACACTGGGATTGGCAATGTGAAGCACTAGACTTGGCAGCTATTAACAGCCATCTCCAGCTTTGCCAGAGAAGGTCAATCACGAGGTCGCCCTCACCTTGTCTCTGATGCTTAAAACAATGACAATGCCTGGAGCAATCCTTGTGTCCCCCACCTCGCAGAAAACTTGCGTCACCCAG